>NC_133973.1:120227751-120548108 GCF_047716275.1 Strix uralensis
ATAGGTCATGAATAGAGAAATTTCCAGATGAAAGATTGGAGAGCACTGTGTTAAGAAATTTTGTTTCTCTGATATGGGAAGTTTATTTTTGCTTTCTGCACAGATCACTGAACTCCTGACAATCTTCTTGTGTCCATGCTCAAAATTGTTACCTGTTCTTGCTACAGTCAGGCAGAATTTACTACCAGTTGTCAGAGAACAAAGTGCCTGTGGAGGTCAAGGGAACCCCCCACATTATCTTGTCTTTTGGTGGGAAGCCCCACAGCTTTTACCCATAGGAAAGTAAATGTACATCTCTGTTCTCCTCAGTATGTGACAATAATGCAAATTGAGATTTACTGCTCAAAAACAGAGAAGAAAACTTTTTTGCTGTTGTAGCGTTTGTTTCTTGCATGTCACCTACAAATGGGCAAAAATGTGTCACTTGTGCTCCCTCATGTTGGTCAGACAAGACCTAGAAGAGTCTCTTTTTTCCTCCTGTTGCTTGTTTTTACCTTAGTAATATGAAAAATGTCAAGCCGAGGTTGCCCTTGCTTGTTTGAAAATTTTTAATTTCTCAGGGGTGAACCTTGTAATTGCCTGCCTTGCGTTTCCCATAGTTTGTCTCTTTCATGTTTAATCAGACTGTGTTCCCAATCCCAGTGGGCTGGCCATGAGCAGACAACTGGTCCTGTATGCAATTCAGGTGGGGAAAGATCCTGAGCATTGTCTGCTTCCTACCATATCCCAGCAGATTTGGTGGGTTCAAGTTTCTTTCTGTAGAAGAAAGCAACAACACAGTGACTGGCAATACATTTAGTGTATCTTATCTTACCACAGATACTCACCAGTTCTGTAATGGAAAGCATTCAAACAAGCAGCTTTTCCAGGAATTAAGCTTGAAGCCTACACTCACCGCTGCAGTGTAACTGCTTCCAGGACTGGCTCTGGTCAGAGCAAGTAAAACCTCCATGGTGAAAACTACGGTAAAGAAAAGTCACCTGAGACTGTAATACCAGCATCTGAAGATTTCAGTCTTGATAATATATATATGTCATTTTGCATTTCCTGTCAGAGAAAGTATTGAAGGTGCAACTCTGAATTCAACCAAAAATGAAACAATCTGTTGAACAATGCCAACACATCACCAACTGGCATTTCAAACTTGAGTGAAGAAGAGGAAATGCTGAGTTGTTAACAAAGACTTCTTTCCTCAATAGAGTTAAAGATCCCAGTTAAATGGATGTCAGCAAAGGTAAAACAAAAGACCTTCTCAAATAGAAATAATAAAAAATTATTTCTGTCTGAATAAGGTTTTATTTCATGGAGTATTGCTTGTGATAAATTCTGTTTTGTTTCCAGCCATCTATGGAGTCATTCAATGAAGCACTGGGCTAACAAATTTTAATTTGTCACCTGAGCAGAAAACAAAAGAAGTAAACAAAGAAAAAATCTCTTTAGTTTCCCACATGTCACAGATAAACAAAACAGGTCGCAATATCTATTTTGCCTTCTAACACCTCTTCAGCTGTGTCAATAGTGATGGGCACAGGCTCCCATGTCCTGGATTCCCTCAAGCTCCAGGTCACCCAAATACAGACCCATAGCTTCAGTTGGGTGGGTGGGCAACTAGACCAACAGGGTCCCAATTTCGGCCAACTCTATTCTGTTGCTAGCTCTAGGTAAGCACTTACGAAACTGTGCTACACAACTGGTAATAATGACTTTTCAGTCTGTATCAGGTGCTTACCATCTGGTTTCTTGCCTTTGTGAGGTCTATAATTCAGAAGAAGAAAGTAAAAACAACAGCTTTGTGGAGAAGGGAACTGTGGCCAAAATTTAGTAAAACATTTCTGAACACACCTAAATTGAAGTGCACAACTTATCCCAGTATGCCTCAGGAAAGCATGAGCTTACTCCCTTGACTGAATTGTATTTTTGTGTTCAGCAGGCAAAATATGTGTGTTGTGCTCCAGAAGCTTATGGTGAAGAAGGGTGATAATGTAGCTTAAAGAACGATAATTTTGCTTACAATGAAGAGAAATGGCAAGACAGTCTTCTTGCTCCAATGTGTGTACTTCAATCTGTTAAGGGTTAGGGAAAAAAGGCCACCTGTTTCCAGGGTGAAGTTGTAGTGAAATTCTTCTCCAATATTTTGACACCTTGTTCTTTGCATTTCTCTTGTCCTTTAAAAAAATCCACAACTCTGTGTATTGAAGCAAGCTAGCAGCAAACTTCTTATGGCTTTTGGCAGCTTGTATTCCAGATGGCCTGGACAAAACCATAAGATATTATATAAAAGATCCAATTCTACAAGTCAATACATGGAGAATATTTCAGGTGATGACATTAAGTTGTTTACGAGGGCATGTGTAGTGTCTCCCAAGGCTGATATCATCAAATGCTAAACTCTTGGTGGTTTTAATCCACATTCATCAACTTTACTGTTTTACTTAGAGCAGCTGTCTTGCTCTCTTAATACATGCTGCTAACCAGATGGCCTCAGAAAACACAACCATATGAAGTCTGATCCCACTTAATTCTTAATCTCTTCATGCGTTGCGTTTTCTTGATTTTGCATCAAAAAGAGGCATAATCTAATAGCAGGAGAGTGGCAGTTGATTCAGTTCATAATTTTGCTCTTGATGTATGTGATGGAGACAAGGCAATGGCGTCTCTCTAATACATAGCTTTAAAAACCAGTTTGAAAGAGAGTTCAGCTGTGACAAATATTATTTTAAAGTATTACAAGGTTTTCTGTGTCATTATAGCATGAGAATCCATGATGGAGGCTTCTGAGGATCAGAGGACATAAAAGCATTGTTAAGCTTTTAATGTAAAAGACTGTGATATGATCCTTTTAAATGTACTTCTACATGGTTAAAGCCATCTAGTCATTGTCATGTCCTTTGTAGAAGAAAACAATTACTTCTCTTATCTTCCTTTTCTGGGGGATTCCCCATAGCTGGGTAAGGAGGAGTTATGAAAATGAACCTGTGTGGCTTTCCTCCCTTCAGTGTCCATGCACCTCTTTATACTAAGAACAAATTTAAAAAGACACAATTCTGTTCAATATTTAGAACACAAAATCAATGTCAGGCCAGGGTATTGCCTGGTCTCAGGACTGAGAGCATCCCTTCATTGGGATGAATGATGGGATTTGTCATTCTGCAGTTGACAGGACAGGCCACGCACTTGTCTGTAATTTGTCAAAAAGCCTTGAGAGATAAATGTATAGTTAGAGGTGATGGCAAGCAGTAATTAGAAATTCTGCCCTACCTCCCTCCATCTAAGTCCAGGAGGCAGCTTCTGGCAGTTTGCAGGTGGATGTCACCTACAGACATGAAACTAATCAAACTTAGAAAAAATACCTTAGAGGCTTTGTTGGGTTTTTCCCACCTTGGAGATCCTGAGAAATATTTAAAAATGAAAATGTGACCCGACAACTTGCAGAGGGAAATAGGACCTAGTTTTTTTTAACTCCTGCTGATCTGTGATGTGTGTAGTGATTCATGCACAGGCTTAGAAGTGTCAAGAGCTCCTCCACAGACATCTTTGCTCCTGCAGAGAACAAACTTGCAATGCAATGGGCACCTAGCACAGCATCTTTTTATCCTACTTTAAAAAAATGGTATCAGGGACAACATTGGTCATGTCCCCACAGGATTTGTTGTGGAGTAACCTCATTTGCACGAATGAAGATACTCCTGATTTATGCCAGAAAATGTGATTATAGAATGAGGTCCTTTTGCATTAATTTAGTGTCCTTCCTGCTGGGGCAGCAGTTCTTGACAGTGATGTTTTTACCTATCCTGGGTTAGATATGCAGTCATCAACCATTCCCACAGGTGCCATAGCAAGCAGCTTGGGTGGAAATCTAATCTCTCCCACATGAGCTGTGCTGGAGACTGCTGAAATGAGCCTGAACTCTTGGAGTTCAGTGCACCAGCTGTTTGTGAGGGGATGCTGTGGTGCAGGATCATATCATGCAGCCACTGGAAATGGCTGTCCTTGAGGAACTTGTGCTTCTGGAGTTTGTCTTTAGAGTATGGCATTTAGAAGGAGCAACTCACACACATATTTCCTTGAGTCTCATGCATGTATTCAGCTATTCTTTAGGACTTTGTGATCAGGGCTGTGTCTGTCTTGAGAGACCACATTCACTTTTGAGCACACTGCAATCATGAAGCACCTGTACCTCACAGCCACTTTATTGTACATCTTTGTGGTGGTTTAGGCCCTGCCGGGACTCGAGACCATGCTGCCGCTGCCCGTCCCCCACCCTCCAACCAGACAGGGCAGGGAATGAGATACAAACTCCGGGGTTGAGATAAGGAGAGGTTTAATACGACAGTGCAACAGCAACAAACCGAACAACAACAATAACAATAACAATAACAATAACAATAACAATAACAATAACAATAATGAACAGAACAAGAGGTATACCGCAAGGATACAGCAGTGAGGGGACCGAACCGTCCCTGCTCTTTCCCTGGTCTTTCCCGCGCTTGGGTGCCCGGACCTGACTTCAGCGTTGTATTGAACAACCTGGCTAGAGCTCCCTCCCCACTGCTGGGGAAACTTAACCCTATCCTAGCTGAACCAGGACAATCTTCTTGCTTTTATAGCACACCTGACAGAAAGTGTTGGCTGCCTGCTTCTTCAGTGGGGAAAGCGAGGATACTTGTGAGCATTTGACATTTCAGTCTAATCCAATCTACGTAAGGGAGCCTAATTCCCTTCACAGGGCAGTGAATTCACTAGATATGCTCCTACAGGAATACAGGGCCATGCCTTGTGTGGTGGGAACAGCATGTGGGCAATCTTGGGGGACAAACATCCAGTGCAAGTCTCAAGTGCAGAGCTGAGGGGTGATCCTCACTCACTCATGTAGGTTTCACCAGGGTAGCTCTATAAGAAATTATGAAAGATAATTGCAAAGTGGGTCCAATGGATGTCCTTTTTAGCTCACTGCCACCAACTAAAGTCATGGAGCCATATGTACAGAGGCCAGTGAAAAGACAGACACAGCCCTTAGCAACTTTTTACCCAGCCCTTTCCCTCTCTTACCAGTTCTGAAACTCTCCTTAACCTTAGCAAGCGTGCCTGATTTTAGGCAGCTCTCCATCTACTAATAAAGTAGATGAGTCAGGGACCAAGCTCTGGCCCAGAGGACCAACTGGTGCAGCACAGCTCACGCCCATGCAGCTGACCTCTCCTACCATCACCCATGGTGGCCACATCCAAACTGTTTACCCAGAGCCCTTCCTGGCCCACGCTAACCCTAGGCTGTGCCCAGGGTCAAACCACTCTGGGGACCATGAGACAGCTCAGCAGTATGAGTGGCTGTGAGCTGGGGCTGAGGTCCATCTCCTGGCCCTGTTAGCCTGCAAGGAGCACAGGAGGAGGAAAGAAATGGAGCCCCAGATATGGGGCTCCACTGGGTCCTCTTACAGCTGCTTGGGACCAGTTTGGGGGGAGCACCGAGGACATGGAAGAATGGAGAACAGTGTGGAGCCCCTCACTCCTTTCTCACCAGCCGGTGGGGTGGTGGCAGAGGGCTCGCTGAGGGTAGTCTGAGCCTGTACATAAATGGACACATGTCCTGCCTCTACCCCAAGCCAGGCTGGCTGGTGCCAGGGGCATGGGAGCAGAGTACACACACCACAGGGGAAGAAAAGGAGTGGGAAGTGGCGAGAGACACTAGGAAGCATAATGCTCTGCTAACAGACAGGGAGAGGACAGGTATAGAAAAGTCTCTGAGGCATGTGCCTTCCTTACACCTCTGCTGCTAGCCCTCCCAGTCCCAGCTTGTTCCTGGGGCATCCTCATTAATGACCCAAGGGAAGTAGAAAGAGAACAGTCCCTATGGCTGCAGGACCACAAACCAGCCAGGCCATTACACATGAACGATCCTCTCTCCCATAGGCCAGTCCCAACTCTTACCCATCTAGCAGCCAGTAAAGACCTGGACATACACAGTCAAAATCTACAGTGGTGCCCATCCACATCATCATTTCTGGTATGCTTTTATGATAGAAATGTTTGATTCACCACCAGTATGCTGTTTATTAATTGCCTGCGGTCATGGAACACTGAGCAATTGCAGTTGTCTTTGGAAATAGTGATTTCACTATATCTAGTTGGGTTTTTTTCAACAGAGCAAGGAAAAGTGTAGGTCATGAAGACACTGGTTACCCAAGATGTGTCAGTCTATCACCACAGCCAGCAGCAAACTGCAGGGTAACTTCCACTGCCTTGATGAATTCCATGCAAAAACACGGTGTACAGAGAAATTCTTTGGATTCCAGGTATTTTTCATTCTCTGTGGTCTTGTAAAGATAAATGGTGTTCAATACTGAATCAAAGTAGATTTTCAGGGGTTTTAGCCAAAATGGAAATGTTCTGCTAACACTGCCAACCTACATTTATTCAGCTAACAAACACTATTCCTGAAAAAACTGTCAGATATGACAGTCGTCTGAATCAAAGTAAATAAAGAGGCTGCCAAATTTGCCTTGAAAATTCCAGTAATTGGCCATGTATCCTTTATTTGTGTCAGGCGATGGGCAAAGTAGGGAAAATGAGAAATGGTATTAAAAGACAGCAACAGAAAGACACTAAGATAGAAAAGAAAAACTATAATTAATGTTGGTGCTGAATTATAGGAGATTTGAAGGAAAATACATATTTTAATTTACAGGGTGATTTGATCTCAGTACCATTACAAAGAAGCTCTCACCTGCTACTAATATTTTTCTATATTTCAAAGATTATTAGTTATATGAAAAGGTAAGAGAAAATGTATGAATCAGATGACTTAATGTCATGGTTTAATTCCCATTGACAACTAAGCACCACACAGCTGCTCGGTCACTCCCCACCCAGTCGGATAGGGGGAAGAGAATTGGAAGGGTAAAAGTGAGAAAACCCATGAGTTGAGATAAGAATGCTTTAATAATTGAAATAAAATAAAATGGTAATAATAATAATAACAACTATGAGGGATGAAAAACAGGCCTGTGAGAAACGCGGACTGAGAAAAACAGCCTGAGAAAGAGATAAAAGTTAGCAGGGGGAGTGGAAGCCCTCTGAGCTAAGGAATGCCTCAAACACTCGCAAGATGAAACTATAGTCACAGGGTGGATAGTGTGGAGGTCGAAGCTGATAAGGCTGCCTGAATAACACAGGATGCAGCTGGAGGGGGGAAGTCCTGTGGAGACAGGACAGCTCTGCTCTGGTGCACCTGGTAAAATTTCAAGGGCCATCTGTCCAGTGAATGACCTTTGCTTCATTATCCACGAAATGCATATTAAAGTTAACACCCCTCAATATGCTAATGAGGGCTAACATGATCATGCTAATTACATCATTCCATGAAACACCTTACCCCTCCCCGTACATGGGATATGTAGGTATGTGGGTCGACCTAGGGGACGGACACAAGGAAAGTGTGTATAAATCGAGGGGGAGCAAAAGGGGGCAGGAGGGCCTGGAGAGCGAAATGAAGCAAAGAAGATGGATGCCTTCTTGAACCCTCGCTGGTGGGATTGACGCAGGAACACAGACCGGTGATCTCTATTCCTCTATTCCCTCTATCTCCCTCCTTTCCTTTTTCCCCTTTTCCTTCACTACCATTAAGAAATGCAAGGCATACTGTATTGCCTGCCACAAATCATTATATACTTACCCAATTATCGTGCGTCCGATGAGTACATTGTGGGTAGTTAATAAACGTTTGGACTTTGAGACTTGTCTCACCGTTGTCCACTCCAATGGGGATTTACGAGTCTGAGTCACTTGTCTCCCTCATCTGAGCGGGGCGTGACAACAAAAACAACAACAATAATAATAATAATTAATATTATTATTATTTGTAATTAAAAGGAAAATAACAAAGAGAGATAAATAAAACCAAAAAAAGATAAGTGATACAAATGAAAACAATTGCTCACTACCAACCAACCAATGCTCAGCCAATCCCCCAGCAGTAGACCCCGTCGTCAACCTTCCCCCTAGTTTTATTGCTGAGCATGATGTCATGTGGTATGGAATATCCCTTTGGTCAGTTGGGGTCAGCTGTCCCAGCTGTGTCCCCTCCCAACTCTTTGTGCACCCCCAGCCTCCTCACTGGCGGGGCGGTGTGAGGAGCAGAAAAGGCCTTCACTCTGTGTAAGCACTGCTCAGCAATAACTAAAACATCCCTGTATTACCAACACTGTTTCCAGCAAAAATCCGAAACATAGCCCCAAACTAGCTGCTATGAAGAAAATTAACTCTACCTCAGCCAAAACCAGCAGCTTGCACAACAAATAGGAGGGAACATAGGGATTTTAATGAGCAAGGGAGCTTTGATCGGTGTGTGGTGATGATTTCTGAAACACGGCAGCATGTCTGCTGACAGCACACACCAGCAGTTGCAGGGCTGCCAAAAGCAAATACCAGACCCCTTGGTCTTAAGCTCTATTTTCAGGGAAATTATTTTTCCCAGCATATGCATTTCTTACACATCCTTGCCCAAGTACACATTCTCAAAGTCAAGTCTAGCTATTTCTCATAGGATGATACAAGCAACAGAGATGGATAACACAATAACAACATATGCATGGGACTTCTGAGTTCTCTGCATCTTTTAGGGATAACTGCAATGCTCTTGGGGCCTGGGAGATTGTGGCTTGTAAAAAGCAACTTGGTGGTTCTGTCTTGTGGGTATTGTCTGCAGGGAGGTAGAGGTCCTGAAGAGTTAGTGGAGATGAGCACATGAGGTTGGTACCCTCCTCATCTAACACAGTCAATTCCAGGAAAAGAATACATATAGAAAATGAATAAATGATGAATCAGCAAATCACTTCCAGTGGTGGAGTCTAGAAAATGAGCATTTTCTGGCAGATGCCACACAGTTATTCCTAGTATTTATGGTATCAATTGTAATGTCTCACGTACCTTAGAGTAACTCCAAGCGTTGGCTTTCTGGAGTAACTCTTGTCTCTGTTTACTCTGAACTGAGCCCAGATCGTTTCTACCTGCCTGCAGCTGTTTGATTTTTTTATTGTTAATCAAATATCTACCTGATAATCCTGCCCTGGTGTCTTGACCTAGAAAACAAAACATTCGGTTTTCAGTAGATGTAGGAAATCGGGACTACTGGCAAACTGATCTGAGCAGTCTCTGGGAGCACTCCTCCAGCTCTGTGCTCCTGCAGCTCTCACCATTGGGGAGTTCTACTCTCAGGGTCACTCAGGTGACTCAGGCCTAGACTTCCTAAGCCTTATCTAATAATGAGAGATACTATACTTGTCACCAATTAAAAAAAACAAAACCAAACCAAACAAAAATGTCTGTGGTTCTAAAAGGAAGGAAATTCTGGTTCTTCAGCCACCAGCAACCAGGAGACAAGTCACTGAAAGGTTTGTTTTGCTTTTCTTATAATGACTTGCTGTCAACTCCTCAAAGTGTTTATCTGAATGAGTTTCTTAGCATCCTCCTTTCTTTCCAGAATATTCCAAGTTTCTCTTTTTGGAGAGAAATAATAGCACTGAAGTGGAAGAGTTTCTTGTGGAGCACTGAGATGCCTGAATCAACAAAAGACTGGAGCTGAAGAACTGCAGGAAGAACCTGCTGTAGCATACAATTGATCACCCAGAGGCTGAGAAAACCACAGCTCTGAAGAACCAAGCAGTGTCTGGATCTGGTAAAACACTGCACAAACTGAGTTCAGGAAGTTTTTCTTCACTTCAGTTCACACACATTGTGCTATTCAGGGATGTTCATGTTAGTTGTTGCTTGTCTGGTCTAATGTTTTGGAGATGCTGTTCTTTACACAAATGTCCTCTCTGGCTGAGGAGCAAGGTATTTGTTGTTCTCTTCTCAACAGGGGTTGCTCCTGTTACTGTTTAAAGAAGTATCTTCAATGACAGACCAGAATGGCTGCTGAGTAAGTACGTCTGGCCATCAGCCGCCCACCAGAGCTGTCAGTTGGGACTATCTCAGCTAACAATTCTGCAGATAACTTACTGAGAGGAAGAGCGATCATCCAAGCTCCTCCATTGATAGCATGAACCCTTCACAGCATCAATCCACAAACCAAAACAGACTACCATTACACAGTGTTTCCAATTTGGTCTGCACTAGTAACTTTCTTAGTATGCAGGACTCACCCTCTAGAGGTGTTCACCTTTCTCCATTGACTGCAGAAGAGTTCAACAAGACTAGCTTTGACCTAACACTTAGATAGCTGAAGTTCAGCTAAATGAATTTTCACCCTCAGCAACTGTTGGGTAATTCCACTCAAAAACTTCCCACTGTATTTCCCCAAAGCATTTCCTTCAGAAGACATTTATCAGACAATAATCTGGTTTTACTTATTCACATTGTGCTGATGGACAATGAAGTTTTTTGCTTTTCGCATTTACCTCAGTCACTATCTTCCTGCTTCAGATTTACCTCCACCATCACATAAACATCAAAGATGGATCTTACAGAGGCTCTCCAGCTGATGATCAGGCAGAAGTCTGTGAAAGAGTATCAATATGCCATTGCAAAGTGTAATCTTCTCCACTGTACCGATATGAAATAGTCCATCCTTAAACATTTATAATGTATGTGCTCCGGTATTCCACTCCTTTGTTACTTGGTTCTTAAGGTGTTTCATGATGTCTGTTCCATGCTCTAGATGCTTTCCAAAAAATACAATAATCCAGACATTCATTCAGGCTCTCAGCTTTTGGAAAGCTATTCCCACACCATACCTAACACAGAGATCTTGGTGCCTTTTGGTCATGCTGTAAGTAGCATGTATCATCCATCTCTGTAGCATCTATCTAACTCTGTCTTACTGTAATAGACTGTCATGTGTATTTTTGTTATACTCTTCTAATGCATATTTCCTCTCTACCAGAGAAGCGAGTTTATGTTATCTTAAATTCTGAAGTGATAGAAAGGACCTTTAAAGCTTACCAATCCATTTCATTCACAACTCCTGAATAACTTCTGATTATTCCTTCAACTTTCCCTACACAGAATCATCCCTGCCCCCTTCTTGAATGCATGGTGGAAACGAAATCATATCAATAAGCTTGGAGGTTTAACATACACAAGCAATGACTGTCCCCAGCTTTACCAGGAAGCTGGCGAACACTTGGTGAATTGAAGCTGGGCTAGCAGAAATATCTAGGCTTGTTTTAGAATGCAAGGAAATGTCAGAAGGTCAGAGATCAGCTAATGGACATTAGATACAACAGAAGTTTATTTGGGGCCATATATTCTCCTTTGGGCATTTGACATTTGTTAATACTGCATCATTCATTAAATTAACCTGAAGTAGGTATTTGTAGCCCTTTGCTGCTCAGACCTGTTTAATAGTGTTCTTAAGGGAAAAGAAGAAAAGACTTGTTATGCCTGCTTCAGACCTTAACAATTATCTTCTTGTGTCAAACCTTCCTCAAATCACCTTAGCTATAAAACTGGCAAGAATGGGCTTGATGAGTAAATTCAACCTCTGCAGCACAGAGGCAGAGGGATGTTCCTGGGGTTCCACCAAGAGGAGCTTGCCACCCAGCTCTGTAGGCAGTTTGGGCAGTTTCTTTCTCCCTGGAACAGTTCTGCTTCTTGTCCACCTGAAATAAATTATACAAATAGCTCCAAAGAGCAACTCCATTGCTTTTGGAATAGACCAAACTGCACTGAGTAAATAACAGATATTATTACAGAAATGTCCTGAGCTGGGAAAATGTTCTTTCCCTGCCTTGCAAACCTTTCTTGCCAACAACCCTTCAAAATGTAAAGCCAAGCACTGAGCTGTTCTATCCACAGATTCAGCTGGCCAAAGCCCCTGTGGATGTAAATCATCTGCGTTCAGCTCTGCTGGAATAATTTGAGCTCTACTGATTTACATCTGCCGAGGACCATTGGCAGTATACACCTGGGGAAGAAAACTGAACACATTTGTAATCATTCAAATACATACATACAATCCTTCCTTCCCTGGTTCCCCATGAGTACAAGTCTGTATTTTTGTTTAAATGAAAGAAGAGTAAATAGATTTTGTGTATGACTAAATAAACAACATATGAACCAACATGAGTCAACAGCTAGCTTAAATGATTTGAGACATTAGATGTTATTGGGGAGAGGTTTAATCAGAAGAGTCTTATGTTTAAATTAATTTGAAATTAATTTTTGCTTCCAGATTCATAGGAACATAGAATCATTTAGGTTGGAAAAGACCTTTAAGATCATCAAGTCAAACCATTAACCTAGCACTGCCAAGTCCACCACTAAATCATGTCCCTAAGCACCACATCTACACGTCTTTTAAATACCTCCAGGGATGGTGACTCAAACACTTCCCTGGGCAGCCTGTTCCAATGCTTGACAACCCTTTCAGTGAAGAAATTTTTCCTAATATCCAGTCTAAACCTCCCTTGGTGCAATTTGAGGCCATGTCCTTTCATCCTGTCACTTGTTACTTGGGAGAAGAGACTGACACCCACCTCGTTATAACCTCCTTTCAGGTAGTTGTAGGGAGTGACAAGGTCTCCCTTCAGCCTCCTTTTCTCCGGCTAAACAACCCCAGGTCCCTCAGTCGCTCCTCACAGGACTTGTTCTCTAGACCCTTCACCAGATTCATTGCTCTTCTTTGAACACACCCGAGCAACTCAGTGTCTTTCTTGTAGTGAGGGGCCCAAAACTGAACACAGTATTTGAGGTGCGGCCTCACCAGTGCCGAGTACAGGATGATGATCTCTTCCCTAGTCCTGCTGACCACGCTATTTCTGCCAGGATATACAAGCCAGGATGCTATTTGGCTTTCTTGGCCACTCGGGCACACTGCCGGTTCATATTCAGTCAGCTGTCAACCAGTACCGCCAGGTCCTTTTCCGCCAGGCAGCTTTCCAGCCACTCTTGACTAAACCTGTAGCATTACATGGGGTTGTTGTGACCCAAGTGCAGGACCCGGCACTGAGCCTTGTTGAACCTCATACAATTGGTGTCGGCCCATCAATCCAGCCTGCCCAGATCCCTCTGTAGAACCTTCCTACCCTCGAGCAGATCAACACTCCTGCCCAACTTGGTGTCATCTGCAAACTTACTGAGGATGCACTCGATCCCCTTGTCCAGATCATTGATAAAGATATTGCACAGAACTGGACCTAATACTGAGCCCTGAAGAACATCACTTGTGACCAGCTTCCAACTGGATTTAACTCCATTCACAACTCTTTGGGCCCGGCCATCCAGCCAGTTTTCACCCAACGAAGTGTATGCTTGTCCAAGCCATGAGCAGCCAGTTTTCTCCAGGAGAATGCTGTGGGAAATGGTGTCAATTACCAGCTAAGCAGTGCACTTGGTGCCCAGGGCTCAAGCTGAGCTCCTGGAGCCCCTTTGCTTGTCAATTCAGGCTTGGCAGGACCAGTCTGAAGTCAGCATAGGCTGTGAAGGGTTGGGTACCCCAATCCACCTGCACAAGTCTGGTGGCCCCATGTGGAAGCCGGCCCCCACACTCTCCCCCTCGAGCTCCCAATGCTCTTGACCTCTGCTAAGAGTGTCAGTAACCCATCCAGAAGCCCTGCATGGGAAGCAGGACCATGACAGACAGCACAAGTGGCAGCCGCAAGTGGGGCTGGCAGAGAGACATGAGAGGTAGCAAGCACCCCTCCAGAGAGAAAGACAGAAAACTGCCACTGTTATGCTAATTCTCTTGCAATTAGTTATTGTTGACTTATTTATCAGTCTAATTAATTTCTTGTCCTTAATAAAACTGTTGCTTATTAGCCATTTAATTCATAGTTCTGAGTGGAAGAGTAGCTCCTTCAGTGCATAACGCCTAGCATCACTTTCCCAGGTTTCTGGCTTGGTGTTTGAGAGGAGTTTTTGTAATAATCATCTTACATTTGAACCTGCCCTTTGTCTCTGCCTCTTGAAAGCAGAGAGGAGCTGGGACTTCTCAGAGGGCAGTTACCCTTTTGCCATCTATCCTAATACTGTGACCAAAATCTGCTTGCGGCCAAGAGCTGCAGGGCTAATATCACACACCCCAGAGCTGAGGAACTGTCCCACCTGGTCCCATCTTACCTTCCAGCATCTTCCACAGGGAGCTAAGGAGCAGCTCAGAGCTGGTGGGTGGCAGTGGTCTTTGAGACAAGTCCCATTGCTCTGTGTCATGGCCAGGATGAGAGGGAGGATGATGGAGAGATCAGTCCCAGGAAGTGAACTGGCATCTTCCCTCCCCTGACAGGGAATTGCTCTGCTCAGAGGAATCTCTCATGGCTTAGTCACTCAGGGCTTTTCTTGCCTCCCTTAGTCATTTCACTTCTGACCCCCACAAACACAATTTCTTCAGGCAATGCCCCAGTCCTGCATTTTCACTCAATCTCTCCAATTCTTCTCATGTTCCCTGCCATACTGGTCCCTGCCTTGGGTGAGAATTTACTGTTTAACTTTGGCTCATCAAGGGAATATCAACTGGTCCTTCGATCTGAATCAGTGCAAAGAGGAAGTTTAGCCCATCAGCTCTTCTACAAGACCTTCAAATAGCTGTTGCCAATGTCTGGCAATCCAGATTCCTGAGAAATTTGGAAGTGTGCCAGTGTTCCTAGTCTAATTAAAATCTCCCAGGTACGTGACCAGCGTGTCTGCTCACATAATCAAAGACAGACTGATGGCTGGATGTGGGCTTGGTGAGGGATATACTTGCAGGGACCTGGAAGTTTAGTGGTGAATTCAGCCTCTTCCTTTCTGTCACAACACACTGGGGAGGGTCCTGTGGTCAGATTGCAGAGATACTGGATAACTACACATGCACTGCAGTCCTATGTACTGACTCAGTTTACCACCAAGTCCCTGCTGGAGCTTCCTGCTGTTCTGAGGTCTCTCAGAACCCCTGCATGTGTGTCACTCCATGCTTGCATTAATTTCCCAAAATAATTCAGGTTAAGGAAAAGCTAGACTGGCATTGTCTACAGTTAATCACCTATGCAAGGTGATTTTGACAAAATGTCCCAGGTTCACACTGACTTTCTTCCAGTATGGTTCATTTTGAATGTGAAAGAGAAAAATAAAACCTGGCATGCCCTCCTGGAAATGTTACCAGACCCCCTCTACTTTGGACTGCTTAGATAAGGACTGCAAAGGGTTCGCCAACCAGCTGAGGATCTGCCCCTGTTGCAGTAGGTCTCTGCCCGTGGTTCTGCCATTAACAACATACCTCTGTGCTGCTTCGCTCCAGTGCTGTTCTGAGGTCCATACCTTGATTTTTTTTGAACTCTACAGATGCTTTGCAGCACTGCATACTGCCTTGCTAAGGATAAATTATGTTTTCAGGTCATTTTTGTTTCAAGCACCAAAAGGTTTTTGTGCACATAACACATAAATTAAACATTATTAATGCTATTACTATGATTGCATGTTCCAGTTCCCAGGCTTATTTTAATGATGTACATTATGAAAAAGCCATGTTGGCATAACAATGAAAAATACGCTGCTCTCCATGGCATTTCATTTTATAGATCAACAAAAGAAGTCTATGATGATGACTAATTTCACGATAAGATCATGTCATTATTGCCTGCCATAAATGAAATGTCGTATGCAGTCGCCTATTCTACATTCTTGAATTCATTCTAATTACTGTCCTTAAACAAATGACTGTGACTGAGATACCCTGCAGACACCAGAACTGTCTTTGCCTTTATCCTTTAACACATGCCAAATCTGTGCAGCACAGACTAAGACTTGACCTTAAATGAATATAAATTCTGGTTTGGTTGCCAATTACACCCATTCTTTTAATGTATGAAACCATATGTATTGGGGGGCTTTGTGCACCCAGCCTATACCCTCCTATTGGGTTCATTTCATAATACTCTGTAGCTGCAGAGCTCTCAGTTTAATCCAGACATTTTCTTTCCAGTTGATTTACTAAGGTTTCAATTCTACACACAGATGATTGAATAAAGTAACATAAATCTCCCAATGATTAGAAAATGTGATCATTTATTACATGGACAATCAGTTTATTTAAAAACATAATTAGTTTGTACCTCAGGAAACCTTTCCCCAGTTGTGATAAACTATAAATAATTACTGACTCTCCTTCAGTGAAATTAAAAGCCACACAACGCTGCTACTAGGAATGTGTGATTTGTTGGAGAAAAGGGCTTCTGTTCTCCCTCTGTATTTTCAGCAGATCATTTTTTTCTTTCTTCTTATCCCTTAAGAGGGAGAAAGAAATAGAACAGAGAGATTTTAGGGGAGATTGACAAAGATAGCATAATATAGCCAGAATTATTCGTGAGTGTGGGAATCTACTTCAGAGTGCTCCTGTTATTCAAATGAAAGACAAAATCTTCAGTCATGATAACAGGTGTTAATGGCTCTGCCAGAAGCAGAGTGGCCACCTTCCCTGATCCTACAAGCTGCATCCTAAAAGCTTCCCTGGCCAAGAGCCACAAGACATGTCACACACTTTGAAGAGCTGGGGCAGAAGGAACAGTTTGCAGGTGGGAGCTGACAATGTCTCCCTTAGAAGGAGAAAAGCTTTTTGGGTGTTGATGGATGCATGCTGCTGGGTTGCAGGGTGTCATGGTTTAGGTCCAGCTGGCAATAAAAGTACCACATGGCTGCTCACTCACTCCTCCCTGACATGGTGGGATGGGGAGGAGAATTGGAAGAAAAAGGTAAAACCTCATGGGTTGAGATAAAGACAGTTTAATAGAACAACACAAGGAGAGAAGAAAACTGTAACAACAATACTAATGAAAGAATATATAAAGAGAGTGATGCACAATGCAATTGCTCACCACCCAGTACCTTACATTCAGCCCCTTTCCGAGCTGAGATCTGCCCCCATCTCACCCAGCCAGCTCCTCCAGTTATATACTGAGCATGACTAGTTCAGGTCAGCTGTCCTAGCTGTGTCCCCTCCTAGATTCTTGTTAAAATTAACCCTATACTAGCCAAAGCCTGGACACAGGGGGACTCAGTGACATTAGACTCAGGACTCCCCAGTAGCTCACACCTCCCAGCATACTCCAAAAGCCAGGGATCTTCATAGAATCATAGAATCATAGAATGGTTTGGGTTGGAAGGGACCTTTAAAGGTTGTCTAGTCCAAACCCCTGCAATGACCAGGGACATCTTCAACTAGATCAGGTTACTCAGAGCCCCGTCCAGCCTGACCTTGATTATTTCCAGGGATGGGGCATCTACAGCCTCTCTGGGCAACCTGTTGTTGTTAAAGATGCATGGCAGCATCTTATAGATAAACACACCTCTGCCATCAGTCATGCAATGCAGCCCTGGCATACAAGTGCACTTGAATGGCATGATGCCCAAATACAGCTCAAGAACACAGGCTGGCAACTGTGTTGCACAAACTACTGTTTGAACTGAGTATCATTGAGCCTTTTCTCACAGGTCTGCATGGCTAACAGAGATGTAAGGATGAATTTGTGTAGTCTGATCTCAGATGGGATAAATTCAATACCAGCTAGCTGGAACAGCAGTTCCAGATGCTGATTCTGTCACCTGCCTTGTCCTCATCTTTCCCTATGTGAGAACTTGCTGCTCTGGATGGCTGTTCTCAGACCTGTCACAAAGATGCCATCTCCTTGTATTTCTACTGTGGTTCACTCATTTGTAAAATGGGAGTAACAATTACTTACTTGACAAGGACTTCTGGGGCATTCATGCATTCAAGCCTCTAAAGCTTTCCAGGATCCTTACCAAACAGTAATGTCAGGCATCATTATTCACACAAATGGTTTTGAGTCAAATCTCTAATTCTGGGGGAGTCCATGCTTTGTCTTGCTGCAGTGCCAATGACAATGAAATTCACTTTCCAGTCACATAATAAATATGCAGGTTCTGAATTTATCAACCAATTTATCTATGTGCAGATAATATGTTTCTCTTGATGGTCACCCACTTGTTGGAAGTTACTGGCAGATCTACATTATATGTTGCAGATGAAAATCACAGGTAGCATATTTACACTGATGAAGACATTATCTGTTTCTATTTGGTTCTGACATCTCCATTTGGCTCCTAAATACTGTGGATTTGGTTACCAGCAGAGCAATTTCCTTATCAAAAATAATCAGTCATTCACTGCAATCTGCTCTCATCCTTAGCATTTATTCTATTCTTAATTACCATGCTGTCAGCTTCATCCTTGTAGGATAAATTGCATTGTCCCACAATATACTTATAAAACACTGAAATATTAAACTCCTGATAAACAAAGTCATGTGTACAACAAGAAGAAAGTGAGGAGTAGGAGACGAGAGGGAAGAGCCCAGACTAGAAAGCTCTCAAGCCTTTCAGCTGTCTTTAGGAGCTAATGGTCGGTGCGTGCCTGGCAGGGAGTGAGGAGAAGGAGGGGAGAAGAGCAAGATGAGGCACAGCAAAGAAGACTTATTCAGTTGATGTGAAGTATTTAAGACCTGAGCCCAGGTCCACTCAAATCAACTAAAAGGCTTCACTGGAAATCCATAAATTTGGATTAAGCTCTTGGTTTCAGAGAAAATCAGCTTTTTATCAGCTCTTACAGCTGGTCTGATTCAGGAACAAGAAGGTCAAGTGACTTTCTGGAGATGACATGGTGATGGAGTGCCTCATTTCAGTTTAAAACTAGAACTATTCTGGTTGTCATATCTATCTACCTACCTAGGCATTTATAAAACATCCATCATTGTGGTATCTCAGCACTTACACAGTCACTTAAGCAGACGACCCTCTGAAAATCTATTCTCCACCACTGCCTCATACTTGCTGACTGGAGAGGGAGCTCTTCTTTTTCATCCGCCTCCTTCTGTCTCTAAGGAACTAAAAGCAAACTTTTTTTTGTTTCCATTTCTATGGAGAAGAAAATCACACTATCCAGGCTTTGTTAACTGCTAGTTCCCTAGATGTGCAAGACAAACATTGCTAATAAAATTATGTCTTATAATTAAAAAAAGAAAAATTGCTTTGCTAAATAGAAATACTAAATAGCAGCAGAGCACCTCCCTCTTCTTGCTAAAAGATTTGATATCTCTTATTTCTTATTTGTTATTTTCCCTGGCTGGAGTCAGTAAAATAAGTGAACACATAGTTATTGTGTCCAAATGTGTTCTTTATTTGCAGCCACCTCAAATAACATTTTATATGTCTCCTACTCCCAGGTGTTATGTCTCAAACCTGTATCATCAACTTTGTCAAGGAAAGTATATCCTGTCTAGTCTTTGGCAACATCTAGCTTTATAACCTGACATAACCTTTGCTCATGCTTATTCTGTGGGAGGGCAATGCATATCTCAAAAAACTTGTTAGAAATCAGCATGCAAAAAGGGGTATGGAAAACACATAATAAATAAACTAAAGAAGACTTCATGTGAAACTCAAATAGCTCAGTGCAGAACCAGCCTGAGAAGAAAATTGTATGGTGGAGGTGGGATTCAGGAGGATTTTTTCTTCTATAATATGACAACCCACCTACAATCATTCACCACCTTATTATTAAAAAAGATAATAGAGATAACATACAGAAGACACATTCCATAGTCATTTGATTGCAGACATATCAAGAACCAAAAATAGACTACTGCCCTTTAGGTCTGTTGTATGTTTTAGTAAACTACATGCTCTGAATGTGATTAAGTGGGTTGTATTTTAATTAATTCCAACTTTTTCTGTATTTTTTACATCTCTTTTCTTCTGCTTGAATATCTTGACTTTGTCCTGGGTATACCTAAGGGATCTAATTTATGTAAACTATCCAGTTATGCTTTAACTGTTGTCTGTCCCAGTTGCAATTTATAAATTAATCTGAATCCAGGAAAGGGTGTGTAATTATATGAACAATCAGGAGATGAAAATGAAGAAAACCTCCAATGTTTCTTTAATTATTATCATGTCCTAGAAAGTTAACTTTGCTACAAGCAAAGCCTTACAAAACTAGAAATCTATCCTACTTCCATTGCACATTGATTTCAAAGGCACCCACAATGGACTGAAGGTCACCAGTAGCCTTTCCAAGCTTATGCCCAATAATGTTCATAAATTGGGTTGTTCTGGCAACAAGTGGGGCATCATGCCATACAACTTCAAAATGGAGAGAAGTGAAAAGGCAGGCATCATACTTGGAATGACAGGATATCTATATTACTAACATCAGAAAAAGGGACATTGAAGAGCACGGAAATATGCAGGTTGTGAAAGGCTTAAAATATTAGGTTGGGCTGTTTTAGGACATCTTTAGATGACCCAGTCACAGATGATGAGAAACAAAATAAGCTCTTTGTATACATCCAGGAGAGGACACTCTTCTGGTGACTCATGCTCCAGTGCTGCTAGACCTTCCTAAACCTCTCATGTCCTCAACATTCAATGCAAATGACACTTGAATAATCAGTTTCTCAGAAGGTTGTAATCAGACAGCTGCTGTGCAAAACAGAGGCTTCCTTGTAAGGTTGAACCTGAGGTCTGTGGGTATTACTCTGTCTCCAACAGACAAGAAGTTTTAGAGTAAGCCATTAAGATATTGCAGAAGTCAGATATCAGATAATCTGTTTCTCCTCCCCTTCCTCTTCTCATCTGAGGTGTACAAGAGTTGATACTCAGCTCTGAAGCATGTGGTTCAATATTCCCTCCAGAATGCACGCAATTAATTCTGGTAATTCTGACATCCACAAACCCATCCTGGTTAGATACTGGTCTCAACAACTTCCTTTGACAAGAAGTTCCATACCTGATTTACTGGTTCTGTGAAGTATTTCCTTTAAGTGATCTTGAGGCTTCCGGCTTTTAATTTTATTGAAAGTCCCTTTTTTCCAACCTATTCTATCTATAACATGAATGATCCCATTATATATTTTTTTTTTCTTTTTGGCCTCTTCTTCACCTCCTATATAAGAACTTTAATAATGTCCTTATAAATTGTTCAGATTACTTATTTTCAGGCTCAGAACTCAGAGGTTCTCACCTTTCTAAGTTTCCAAGATTTGTTGGTACCATGGAAAATGTTTAGTTTGCACTTGTTCTCAGGTGTCATTAACGTTGCACCTGCCTCAGGAGTTAGCATCTTGATTAATCTAGTGGCCTTCCATGATAAAGTGAATGCATCAGTGAACAAGGAAAGAACTATGGATGTCATCTACCTGGACACCTCTAAGGCCTTTGATACAGGCTGCCACAACATACTTACCTCAAATTAGCGAGATATGGGTTTGATGGATGGACTGTTAGATGGATAAGGAATTGGCTGAATGGCCATGTCCAAAGAGTTGTTATGCTCTATGGCTCAATGTCCAAGTGGAAACTACTAACGGATGGTGTCCCTCAAGGGACCGTACCAGCACCGGTACTGTGTAATATCTTCAACAATGACATAGAGAGCAGGATTGAGTGCACCCTCAGGAAATCTGCAGATGACACCAAGTTGAGTACTGCAGCTGATATGCTAGAGGGAAGTGATGCAATCCAGAGAGATATTGACAGGCTCAAGGAGTGGACCTATGCAGACCTCATATAATCAGAGAATCAGAGAATGGTTTTGGTTGGAAGGGAACTTAAAGATTATCTAGTTCCAACGCCCCTGCCATAGGCATGGACATCTTCCACTAGACCAGGTTCATCCAGCCTGCCCTTGAACACTTCCTGGAAGGGGGCAGACACAACTTCTCTGAGCAACCCATTCCAGTGCCTCATCACCCTCACAGTGAAGAACTTCCTCCTTACATCTAATCTAAATCTAACCTCTTTCAGTTTAAAGCCAATAACCCTAGTCCTATCTCTACATGCCCTTGTAAAAAGTCCCTCTTCACCTTTCCTGTAGGCCCCCATTAGGTACTGGAAGGCCACTATAAGGTCTCCCTAGAGCATTCTCTTCTCTAAGTTGAACAACCCCAACTCTCTCAGCCTGTCCTCATAAGAGAGGTGCTCCAGCCCCCTGAACATCTTCATGGCTCTCCTCTGCACTCGCTCAAGCAGGTCCCTATCCTTCTTACATTGGGGGTCCCAGAGCTAAACATGGTACTCAGGTGGGGTCTCACGAAAGCAGAGTAGAGAGGTACAATCACCTCCCTCAACCTGCTGGTCACGCTTCTCTTGATGCAGCCCAGGATACAGTTGGCTTTCTGGGCTGTGAGCACACATGGCTTATTCAGTTTTCCATCCGTTGATACCCCCAAGTCCTTCTCCGCAGGGCTGCTCTCCATTCATTCTCTGCCCAGCCTGTGTTTGTGCTTAGGATTGCCCCAACCCATGTGCAGGACCTTGCACTTGGCCTTGCTGAACTTCATGAGGTTTGCATGGGCCCACCTCTCAAGCCTGTCAAGGTCCCTCTGGATGGCACATCCCTCCCCTCCAGCATGTCAGAGAAATCACACAGCTTGGTCTCGTTGGCATACTTGCCAAGGGTGCACTCAATCCCACCATCCATGTCACTGACAAAGATTTTAAATAGCACCAGTCCCAATACCAACCCCTGAGGAACACCACTTGTCACTGGTCTCCACTTGGACACCAAGCCACTGACTGCAACAGTTTGAGTGCGACCATCCAGCCAATTCCTTATCCACCAAGTGGTTCACCCATCAAATCCACGTGTCTCCAATTTAGAGACAAGGATGTCATGTGGGACAGTATCAAATGCTTTGCACAAATCCAGGTAGATGATGTCAGTTGCTCTTCCGTTATCCAGCAACGCCGGAACCCCATTGTAGAAGACCACCAAAATTGTCAGGCATGATTAGCCCTCAGTGAAGCCATGTTGGCTGTCACCAGTCACCTCCTTATTTTCCATGTGCCTTAGCATAGTTTCCAGGAGGATTTTCTCCATGATCTTGCCAGGCACAGAGGTGAGACTAGCCAGCCTGTAGTTTCCCAGGCCTTTCTTTTTTCCCTTTTGAAAAATGGGGGTTATGTTTCCCTTTTTCCAGTCAGCAGGAACTTCACTGGACTGCCACGACTTCTCAGACATGATGGATAGTGGCTTAGCCACTTCATACACCAGTTCCCTCAGGACCCACAGATGCATCTCATCAGGTCCCATGGACTTGTGCACCTTCAGCTTCCTTAGAGGGTCACAAAACCTGATCTTCACCTACAGCGGGTGGTTCTTCATTCTCCCAGTCCCTGCCTTTGCCTTCTGCGACTTGGGCAGTGTGTCTGGAGCCCTTGTCGGTGAAGACTGAGGCAAAACTTCATTGGGTACCTCACCGTCCTCCATGTCCCAGATAACCAGGTCTCCTGTTTACTTCAGGAGAGGGCCCACATTTTCCCTCGGCTTCCTTCTAGCACTAATGTACCTATAGAAGCTTTTCTTTTTGCCCTTGACGTTCCTGGCTAGATTTAATTCTATCAGGGCTTTGGCCTTCCTAACCTGATCCCTTTCTGCTTGGACAATTTCTCTGCATTCCTCCCAGGCTACCTCTCCTTACTTCCAACCTCTGTAGGCTTCCTTTTTTTGTTTGACTTTGTCCAGCAGCTCTTTGTTCATGTATGCAGGCTTCCTGGCATTTTTGCCTGACTTCCTCTTTGTTGGCATGCATCACTCCTGAGCTTGGAGAAAGTGATCCTTGAATATTAACCAGCGGTTTAGTTCAGGCCCAGACTTGCATGTGTAATCTGTTCCGCAGGCAGTGAGGCAGCTGGCTGTAGGGAAGAAGCAGGGAAGTGGGCAGGAGAAGCATATGCTGTTCACAGAGGAACCACATTGGGGCTGGGTACATCTAGCTGTGGAGCTCCTTCTTTTAAGCTTTGTGAAGACTCAGCAGAGGCAGCTGTAACAGGGAGACAATTACAGTTTCGGCAGCAGCAGACAGCTCTCTTTGGATTTTCAAAGACTGTCCTGGCTCTTAATCTCATCCTGTATGTTGTTTTTTTATCTTTTTTTTTTCCAGGTTGCTTTGTATTCCATGAATATATATATAAATGGATATACTCATGAATATGCTCATGAATCATATATATAAATGTTCAATGCTACAACACTGTACTGCATAGATACATAATTGGAAGATATGACACCCAACACAGCATTTATGTGTTCTGCTGCTTGTTTTCCTGTTCACACAGGTTTATTTTCTCTCTCTCGTTCAAAGTATGCTACTGAAATAGCCCAGAAAAGAAGTGACATGTCACTGAATATGTGCTTTGTTCAGCTTTGTGATTATCTGATTTCTCTCTGCCACAGTTCATGCTAGTTAAGCCAAACAAAGACCTACTGTACCTTGACAGCAGGACCATCTGGAGTTCATTCTTTCAATTATTTTCAAAGACACACAGTCCTCCTCTGGCAAATAGGTATTTTAAGGCATCACAGGGCATGTTCATTAGTTTACTGTGAAACAAATGTTGAGTTTCATATCATTCTGAAAATGATATTTTCATCATCATAAGTAATCAATCCTGATATAGAAGAAGTGTGAATGTGTGCATGTGTGTGGTATGGATATATAATTACATGGCTACCCACCTGCAAGCTGGGAATTACTGATGACAGTTTGGGAAGATTGATTTTTCATCCTAATAGCTTAGAGAGTGTCTTTTTAATTGCAACTGTTTTGCCAATTCTTTGCAGGAATTGCATCTGATAAAGGGAATTAAAGACATTCAAACTGTGAAAGGAATTGCAGTGCAAATGCATTAGAATCAAGACCTATTTGCATCTAGATACATATCCTGATTGCATATTTTATAGGTGAGTAGAGAACACAGTGCTGTGGTTTTTATGGGGATGCACAGTGAACTGATATTGCCTAGGCAGAATTTGGAAATTGATGTACCAGATGTAATCATACACTTTTCTGGCTCAGGAAATGTAGGCTTGCTGGGTCTGATTTCTAAAAGTAACTAAGCAACTTAAAAGTCCATGATCAAAAGGGCATTCAAAAACGATTTGCAAAGGAACTGAGATAGCTAGTGAGATTTACAAAGCCTGGAGACAAGTTAGGAACCCAGTTCACTGTTGCTTTTCAATACCATGCCAAATTGTCCATTTAGTTGATCTCCAGTAGGTGACTATCTGCATATTTAGATGCTTGAATATCTTTGAAAATCTGGCCCTCCACATAGAAAACATCATCAAGACTTCAGTACACTGGAATGAGAAAATAGGTACTTTCTCTTCGGGAGCTTTTGATAATTACCTGTCCTCCATAATCCTTATTTACTAGTTAATGAAGCACTACCCCTAGGAACTGGACAAGTGGGATTCATTTTACTTGGTGTTAGATGTTTCCACTGTAGGTTTCATCAGCATGGTTAGTCCCCACTCTGATGGAAAGTAAAAAGCACTAGCAGGATATGATTTATTTGACCTGTATTAGATAGCTTCTTAAACATGAGGTGAATCATGCTTAGAGGTGCTTCTTTCTCTCAAGTACTCTATCAACAAAATCAAGAGAAGCAGCTCAGATGTAGACGTCTAGATTAAAGATACACTGGGAGAAGCACAATCAGCAGATCCAGGGAAATTAATGTTATTATTCCCCTCTACTTGGCAATGGAATACAGAGTCCAGTTCAAGAGGGATGGGAACAAAGTGGAGAGCATCCAGAAAGGTGCTACCAAACTGTTCAAGGACTTAGAGAGGATGAATCCCAAGGGGAGATTGTAGGAGATGACCTTATTTAGCCTTGGCAAAAGAAGGCTAAGGAGACATACCATGGCACCTGACAACTACTCAAAATGCAGTTATAAAGATGACAGCACTAAACTCTTCTCTCTAGTGGCTGATGAGGGAACAAGGGACAAGAGCCACAAACTGCAGTGTGGGAGGTTCAGACTGGACTTTAGCAAAACACTTTTTAGTGGAAGTATTGTTTAGCAGAGGAACAAGGTGTCCAGAGGGATGATAAAAATCTCCATTCTTGGAGGTGTTCAAGACTTGGTTAGACAGAGCCCTGGCCAGCCTAGCCTGTTGATGAGTTAGTCCCACTTTGGTGGAAGGTTGGCTTAGAGATCTCGAGGTCTTGCCACCAACATTTCTATGGTAAATATCCTTCTTAGAAGACTAAGGGAACAAAATCTTACCCTACGTCAGTCTGAGAAACAGTCTGAATTTGGTGGTGCTTGCAACTTTTCTCAAATGCTTTACTAATTCTGTCCCTGGGTCTTTATTCACTCTTGACAATTCACACTTGAGCATTTGCATTTTCAAATCCCCTTGCACCAGAGGAATATTCTTCTTTCAACCCACCAATGATTTGAGACTGATGTGAAGAAACCAAATAGAAATTCCCACAAGAAATTGATATTCAGTTTTATCCCTTGCAATGACCAGGAATGCAGGGGTGGCTCTTACCTTAGGGACAGTTTGGCCCATCTCCAACAGAACTTTATAAACCTCACTGGCATCTTTCTTTATCCTTCTATTTTAACTGTGGTATGCAGTGGTAGCATAATGCAATGGGAACCCTTTTTGTGTTCAGCTGGAGCTGCATATGGAAACTTGTTAAAACATGTAAGAACTACCACAGTTTTTTTTAACTAACACTGAGAGGTGGGAAGTATTTCTTATCTATTCACACAGTTGTATGGTAGACCTCTGTAGGGATTTTG
This sequence comes from Strix uralensis, assembly GCF_047716275.1. Lineage (NCBI taxonomy): Eukaryota > Metazoa > Chordata > Aves > Strigiformes > Strigidae > Strix > Strix uralensis. The sequence goes on from NC_133973.1 coordinate 120,254,278, forward strand.
TCAGCTGTCCCCAAGCTTGCAGAGATGGGCATGTGTCAGCTTGGACTGAGCATGATAAGCAATGTGTAGAAGAAAGCTTAAAAGGTCATTTACAAGGTAATGGAAATTCTTCTGCTTTCTGAAGTATAATAATGAAATATTTTGATCTTGTTAGTATTGACTTGATAATGAATAAGCTGCACCATTCTTGTTTTGTATTATATTGTTTTCTTAAACCACCCTTGTGTTATACGCATGCATGCACACATAAAAGCATACTAAGAAATTTTATGTTGAGATTCCCGCTAGTGAAAATGCATTAGAGCTGACACCAGAGAAATGTGAAAACCATATTCCTTTTTCAACTGATCAAGATCCAGAAATAAAATGTCTTCAGACACTGGGGATATATTTGCAAGGATTGATCTTGTAAGTTTTGTTACAAATGCTTAGATAAATATAAAACTCTGAAGTCTTTCTCTTCACTATTATGAGTAGCTATGCAAAGTCTGACTTCTTTTAAGGCAGTAATTGAAATTAGGTGTGTGTATGGAAGCTGGATAGAAATGTCACACTGAAAAGATTAATAGCTAAAATGGAAGTTTCCTCAGATGCTAAATATTTCATTTCCACTCATGAGGATAGCTTTAGTGCTCATCATTTAAAGTTATTCCGTCTCTGAGGTCATGGTAATTTTGGAAGTGCAGGAGCTCATGAACTTTGTGCTCATGTTTTAAAATGTCTTTGTGAAAGAGAACGATCAAGCTAAAACAAACCCTATAGCAAAGGCTATAAGGGGTAGAGAACAGTGAGTGGAGTGAAATCACATGAGACTGGAAAGACTAAGCACAACAGCTAATACCACTGGTTTACAGTTCTTTCTCTCCTTGACTCTATTTTCCACAATTTTACTAATTCACTTGAACTAAACTAAACTAAAAGTAGGATGCTCAGGAATGGATTCACTGGGAATCTCTAGGGTCTATAACTGCATGCCAGTAAATGCTCCACACGCTGGAGTAGAAGGCGAGCAGCCTTCCCTTCCACAACTCCACAGTGCCCATGCCCATACTTGAGACATGCTTTTGAGAAAAATGAGTGAATTCTTATGGTTTTATATACTTTGTGGACATATGAAAGGCTATGATGTCTCATAGAGTGACAAAAAAATAAGGATCCTTGAATACAGTGAACAAACCACAGCAGACTGACATAGTTGGAGGGGTGAATTCATAACCCAAATATCTTGAGACTCCAACTACAAGTGGAAACAGAAACAAGTTTCCAAAATGACATTTTCAGCTTGTTTCAACTAAAATATAGAGTGGAGTAAATCTTTCTAAAGCTGTCATTCTCTCCCTCTGGTGAAAAGATATACTGAGTCTCAGGGCAGTTAATTTGTCATCCAAAGTCCCTGTCTATTTTAATTCTTATGGGCCAAATTGCAATCAGCAGAGCCACAATTTTGGAACACCATGTTTACAAGCAAAAGCGCCATTTACCATGCTCAAGATTGCGATGCCATCTGCCATTTCAGTTTATGTAGAAGACCAGAGCCATGAAACTTCATTATTAGAAATATTTTCTCGTTTTGTTTTGTTGCTGTGTTATGACAGCACAGTAGCATGAATGAGACAGAGATCCCAGTATGACTGAGAAAACACCTTCTAAGAGGCAGGACTCCCAACCTGGTATCCAGGTAAATATCCAGGTATACATGGCATGATAAAATACTGGGTGCAGGTTTTTAGATGGTACCAGAAGCAGTCTTGCTTCTCTAGTGTTGAAGCAAACTAGCCCTGATGAGAGCAGAGGTCTATTCTCTGGAGAAGAAGACCATGGTCTCCGGCTGTGCTGCTTCCCAACTTCAGCATGATTCTGCAAAGCCACTGTGAATGACTCGCTTTCATCATGCAGTTAGGGAGCAATGCAGGAACAAATCCTGACCCCACTGAAATCACTGAAGGTTAAAGGTGGGATTTTTAATTGACATCAGTACATCCAGAATTTTCAGACACTTCTGGTTACAAAGGCAGAACTCAGCCCTGCTATAAACAGAGACAAGTCACACAGACAAAATGGAAATCAGCAACGTTGTGTTCATCTGCACCAGTTCTGAATTCTGCTTTTAGATTTTCCCAGTTCCAAAAAACATAATGACTACAGAGTTTGTGAATTTTATCTTCCATGAGGCAGATACTAATACATAGCATGAATTAATCCATAAAGCAATTATACCTTTACTTATGTAAAACACCATACGCAAGTGTGTGTATGTGAGAGAATGTATGAGCACGTATCTTCACCAGCTAGATACTTATATTTAGCAGTCTGGCAGCCTGAAAAATCAATTTGTATGCAATGACCACCTCATATCTCCTAAATTCATGAAAGTTCTGGGACTGAGGATTCATATTGATTTTTTTTATACTATTTTAGGTTTTATTCCTAGGAATTGATTTCAGCAGTCATTTAGTACTATATATCAGTAAAGTTGAGTAAAATCTACACAAGCAGTTCTTCTTTAACACAAATTAGTTGTAATATTTCTCCTTGATTAAGTATGACAGATATGCAATTTTACTGTTTGCCATCATGCAAGGGAGAAATCTATTAGAGGCTTTATGAATTACAAGAAATGAGAAAATGCCATTAATTCCTGGACTCCTGGATGATTAATACATAAAGTTTTGCACTGAATCAAATGAAATGATGAAAAGTTACATTTTGTATAACTCTGGTCATGGTTTTATGGTTGAAAAATACGCACTGCAACATGCTGTGGTACCCTGCAGTACATATGGACAGTATGGGGTCAGCAATGAACATATCTGCCCTGTATCAAGGACATCTGCTGAATTTGTACTCCCAAACCAAATATTTACAGGGAACACAAAAACTGAAGAAATGGCAGGTAGTTTGAATGAACCAGAATAGGGAATTGAACAAATGTGAACAAAATCCTTTCTGATAAGAAGAACTGCAAACCAGTGGTGGTATTGACCCTAGCTCATCAAGATGATCGCTCTGAATTTCCAAATGAATTCAGAAAATGTTAGAATCTGAAGCCTAATGATTGCAGCTCTGATATAAAATGAAAATTGTGATTTTTAAAAAAGATATTTCTAAGGGGACCAAAGGAGATGTGTGAGTAGATGCTTGTGAGTTTCTGAAAATCAGGTGATTTTAGGGTTAGACTAGATGATCTTCAAGGTCTTTTCCAACATAGATGATTATGTGATTCAGTGATAGGGTGTTTCAAGCTACACTAACCAAAATTAAGCAACACTGGTTTAAGTCTGTAGGAGAATATGAACACCTAGTGAGAGCCTAAATGCATTTCTTTATGTAAAATTAAAAAAATTTGAAGTCCACTTAGCAGGTATATAATTTTTGGGGCACAAAGGATGGAATTAATATAGCCATGCATAGATAGCTATAGTGTAGAAATCTTTACCTCAAGTAGTCACACAGAGCTCTTTCTGTAGTCTTTGAAGGTGCAATACTTCATGGAGAAATCTAAGCAGGAGTTGCTCCAGAGAGTCCCATATCTCTCCATTGACTAAAGCGGACATCAGGTAGGTAGTTCAGATCAAGAGACTTGAAGTCAGAGAATCAGAGAATCAGAGAATTGGTTGGAAGGGAACTTAAAGATTCTCTAGTTCCAACGCCCCTGCCATGGGTTCCACTAAACTGAATTGCTCAGAGCCCCATCCAACCTGCCCTTGAACACTTCTAGGGAGGAGGCAGACACAACTTCTCTGAGCAACCCATTCCAGTGCCTCATCACCCTCACAGTGAAGAACTTCCTCCTTACATCTAATCTAAATCTAACCTCTTTCAGTTTAAAGCAAATAACCCTAGTCCTATCACTACATGCCCTTGTAAAAAGTCCCTCTCCATCTTTCCTGTAGGCCCCCATTAGGTACTGGAAGGCCACTATAAGGTCTCCCTAGAGCGTTCTCTTCTCTAAGCTGAACAACCCCAACTCTCTCAGCCTGTCCTCATAAGAGAGGTGCTCCAGCCCCCTGAACATCTTCATGGCTCTCCTCTGCACTCGCTCAAGCAGGTCCCTATCCTTCTTACATTGGGGGTCCCAGAGCTAAACATGGTACTCAGGTGGGGTCTCACGAAAGCGGAGTAGAGAGGTACAATCACCTCCCTCAACCTGCTGGTCACGCTTCTCTTGATGCAGCCCAGGATACAGTTGGCTTTCTGGGCTGTGAGCACACATGGCTTATTCAGTTTTCCATCCGTTGATACCCCCAAGTCCTTCTCCGCAGGGCTGCTCTCCATTCATTCTCTGCCCAGCCTGTGTTTGAGCTTAGGATTGCCCCAACCCATGTGCAGGACCTTGCACTTGGCCTTGCTGAACTTCATGGTTTGCATGGGCCCACCTCTCAAGCCTGTCAAGGTCCCTCTGGATGGCACATCCCTCCCCTCCAGCATGTCAGAGAAATCACACAGCTTGGTCTCGTTGGCATACTTGCCAAGGGTGCACTCAATCCCACCATCCATGTCACTGACAAAGATTTTAAATAGCACCAGTCCCAATACCAACCCCTGAGGAACACCACTTGTCACTGGTCTCCACTTGGACACCAAGCCACTGACTGCAACAGTTTGAGTGCGACCATCCAGCCAATTCCTTATCCACCAAGTGGTTCACCCATCAAATCCATGTGTCTCCAATTTAGAGACAAGGATGTCATGTGGGACAGTATCAAATGCTTTGCACAAATCCAGGTAGATGATGTCAGTTGCTCTTCCGTTATCCAGCAACGCCGGAACCCCATTGTAGAAGACCACCAAAATTGTCAGGCATGATTAGCCCTCAGTGAAGCCATGTTGGCTGTCACCAGTCACCTCCTTATTTTCCATGTGCCTTAGCATAGTTTCCAGGAGGATTTTCTCCATGATCTTGCCAGGCACAGAGGTGAGACTAGCCAGCCTGTAGTTTCCCAGGCCTTTCTTTTTTCCCTTTTGAAAAATGGGGGTTATGTTTCCCCTTTTTCAGTCAGTGGGAACTTCACCGATCTGCCACATCTTCTCAAATATGGATAGTGGCTTAGCCACTTCATACACCAGTTCCCTCAGGACCCACAGATGCATCTCATCAGGTCCCATGGACTTGTGCACCTTCAGGTTCCTTAGAGGGTCACAAACCTGATCTTCACCTACAGCGGGTGGTTCTTCACTCTCCCAGTCCCTGCCTTTGCCTTCTGCGACTTGGGCAGTGTGTCTGGAGCCCTTGTCGGTGAAGACTGAGGCAAAACTTCATTGGGTACCTCACCGTCCTCCATGTCCCAGATAACCAGGTCTCCTGTTTACTTCAGGAGAGGGCCCACATTTTCCTTCGGCTTCCTTCTAGCACTAATGTACCTATAGAAGCTTTTCTTTTTGCCCTTGACATCCCTGGCCAGATTTAATTCTATCAGGGCTTTGGCCTTCCTAACCTGATCCCTTTCTGCTTGGACAATTTCTCTGCATTCTTCCCATGTCCTTGCTTCCACCCTCTGTAGGCTTCCTTTTTGTGTTTGAGTTTGTCCAGGAGCTCCTTGTTCACTCATAAAGGCCTCCTGGCACTTTTGCCTGACTTCCTCTTTGTTGGCATGTATTGCTCCTGTGGTGGTTTGACCTTGGCTAAATGCCAGGTACCCACCAAGTCGCTCTATCTCTTCCCCCCCTTTCCCCTTTTTTTCTCAATAGGGCAAAGAAGGGAAAGAAAATAAGATAGGAAAACAAAACAACCCTTGTGGGTAAAACAACAGCAGTTTTAATATAAGCAAAGCGAAGCAAAGGTCTGCGCGCGGAAGCAAAAAAAAAGAAAACAGATTTATTCTCTACTTCCCATTAACAGGCGATGTCGGGCCTTCTCAGGAAGCAGGGCTCCAATACGCGTAGTGGTTGCCTCGGAGGACCAAGGGTGACCCCACCCCCTTCCTCCTTTCTCCCAGCTTTATACTGAGCAGACGTCATATGGTCTGGAATATCCCTTTGGTCAGTTCGGGTCAGCTGTCCTGGTTGTGTCCCCTCCCAAGATCTTGCCCACCCCGTCCCACTGTGGGGGGAAATGTCAGAAAGAGCCTTGGTGCTGTGTAAGCACTACTCAGCAGTAGCCACAACACCAGTGTGCTATCAACACCCTGCCAGCTCCCAGCATAAAACACAGCACCATGAGGGCTGCTACAGGGGAAAACCAATTCTGGCTCAGCCAGACCCGATACAGCTCCTGAGCTTGGAGGAGGTGATCCTTGAATATTAACCAGATTTCTCAGTCCTCTCTTCCCTCAGGGCTTTATCCCATTCTATCTATCAAGCAGATCCCTGAAGAGACCAAATTCTGCTCTCCTGAAATCCAGGGTAGTGATCTTGCTGTGCACTCTCTTCACAGCCCAAAGGATCTTGAACTCCACCATTTCATGGTCACTGCAGCCAAGGCTTCCCTTGACCTCCACATTCCCCACCAGCCTCTCCTTGTTGGTGACAACAAGGTCCAGCATAGGACCTCTCCGTTTTGGCTCCTCTATCACTTGGAGAAGGAAGTTAGACGCTAGATAGATAGATAGCCGCCTTCCATGATTTACCTGAAATCATGGCTAAATGGGGAGATCCCATTGGACTGGAGGGTGGCAAATGTGACACCCATCTACAAGAAAGGCAGAAAGGATGATCCAGGAAACTATAGACCTGTCAGTCTGACCTCGGTGCCAGGGAAGGTCATGGAGCAGGTCATCTGGAGTGCCATTAAAAGTCATATAATGGACAACCAGGAGATCAGGCCTAGTCAGCATGGGTTTATGAAAGGCTGGTCCTGCCTGACAAACCTGATCTCCTTTTATGACAAGATGACCCGACTATTGGACGAGGGAAAAGCTGTTGATATTATCTACCTGGATTTTCGAAAAGCATTCGTCACAGTTCCCCATAGAATTCTCATAGAAAAACTGGATGCCCATGGCCTGGATGAGCGAACGGTCTGCTGGGTCAAGCACTGGCTGGAGGGACTGTCCCAGAGAGTGGTGGTCAATGGAGCTAAATCCAGCTGGTGGCCGGTCACAAGTGGTGTTCCTCAGCCTCGGTGTTGGGACCATTTCTGTTCAACATCTTTATTGATGATCTTGATAAGGACATAGAGTGTATTATCAGTAAGTTCGCAGATGACACCAAGTTAAGCAGGAGTGTCGATCTGCATGAAGATAGGGAGGCTCTACAGAGGGACTTGGATAGTTTGGATCTGTGGGCCAACGTTAACAGGATGAGCTTCAACAAGGCCAAGTGCCAGGTCCTGCACTTGGGCCACAACAACCCCATGCATCGCTACAGGCTTGGGGAGGTGTGGCTGGAGAGCTGTCTGGAAGAAAAGGATCTGGGGGTTCTAATTGACAAGCAGCTGAACATGAGCTGGCAGTGTGCCCGGGTGGCCAAGAAAGCCAATGACATCCTGGCTTCTATTAGAAATAGTGTGACCAGCAGAAGTAGGGGGATGATAGTCCCCCTGTACTCTGCACTGGTGAGGCCACACCTGGAGTATTGTGTCCAGTTTTGGGCACCTCAATACAAGAGAGATATCGAGGTGCTGGAGTGAGTGCAGAGGAGGGCAACAAAGCTGGTGAAGAGCCTGGAGAACAAATCCTATGAGAAGTGATTGAAGGAGCTGGGACTGTTCAGTTTGAGGAAGAGAAGGCTGAGGGGAGACCTCATCACTCTCTACACCTACCTGAAAGGACATTGTGGAGAGGTTGGTGCTGGTCTCTTCTCACAGGTGATTAGTGACAGAACAAGGGGGAACGGCTTTAAACTCCAACAGGGGAGGTTTAGACTGGACATTAGGAAAAAATTTTTCACAGAAAGAGTGGTTAGACAGTGGAATAGGCTGCCCAGGGAGGTGGTGGAGTCCATCCATGGATGTGCTTAAGGGTTGTTTAGATGAGATGCTGGGGGATATGGTGTAGGGGAGAACTTTGTAGAGTAGGGCTGATGGTTGGACTCGATGATCCCAAGGGTCTTTTCCAACCTGAACGATTCTATGATTCTGTGAAGTTATGATCAATGCATTCCAGGAACCTCCTGTATTGCTTATGCCCTGCTGTGTTGTCCCTCCAACAGATATTGGGGTGGTTGAAGTTCCCCACAAGGACCAGGGCTTGTAGACATGAGGCTTCCACTTTCTGTCTATAGGAGGCCTCATCCACTTGGTCCTCCTGGTCAGGTGGTCTGTAGCAGACCCCCACTATAATGTCACCTGTCCCTGCCTTCCCTTTAATCCTGACCCATAAGCTCTCAGTCACCTTCTCATCCATCCCTAGGCAGAGCTCCATGCACTCCAGCTGGTCACTGACATAGCTCTCAGAGCTCTGTAATTCTTGATATTCCTCAGACTGCTATTGGCTGTATCCCTGGTGCCCACGTGAAACAACAGCAGCAGATAATAGTCAGTGGACTGTACGAGACTTGGTATTCTCTCAGTGACATCCCTGACACAAGCCCCTGGGGTAAGCAGCACACCTCTCTAGAGTGTGTCAGGTCAGCAGATGGCTGCCTCCGTACCTCTCAGAAGAGTCACCTACTACTATTACCCATCACCTTTTCTTAGTCGCACTGGTTGTTACACGGTGAGCAGACCGGGCTGCCTTACTCAGCTACAGTGACTCTCCTGACGTCACAGGTCTTTCCTCTTCAGTCTGCAGAGCAACGAAGCAGTTCTGCAAGGGGACATCAGGCTTCAGGGGAAGTCTCCTCCTCCTGCAGGTCATTCTACTGCAAGCTTCTGTTCTTCTGTATAATTGTTCCTCTTCCCTTCCTTGTGTGTTTTTGGCTCTTTGGCCGTGGGCTGTGGGTCCACTGCAGACTGCACTTGGAACCAGCTATCTAACTCCTTCTCAGCCTCCCTGAGGCGACGCAGCCTTCTCACCACCTCCTGCAGCTCAGTCACCTGCTGCAGGAGCTCCTCCACCTGGGCACACCTTTTGGAGGCAGGTCTGCCGCCTGTCCCTGCCCCAGGAGAAAGGTCTGGGCACGTCCTGCACTCTGAGGTCTGCACTGCAGCCCCTCCCTTCAGCCGCTCCGTCTGGGTGGAGGCATCGGCCACCTCTGGGGTGGATGGTGCGGACCCCCAGCCAGAGCTGCACCCTTTGCTCTCAGACGAGTGCCCACCATCCTGCCTCGGGGGTCAGGTAGGGTCGGTGCCCTTGGCCTGTGTGGATGGTCACAGAACGGTGCCCAGCTGCTGGGTTATGTGGGCTTCAAGCCTCTCCACTCAGCCAGTGCAATGTCCCTCCTTCGAAGCGGCGCCCGCCCTGCGCTCCCTCGCCCCTGCGCACCCCCCAGCACTAACTGCCCCGCGTTCCCGCCCCGCTGGCAGCGCTCCCGGCGCCGGGCGCTCCCCGGGGCTGCCCCTTGCGCGGGTCGGGGGTGGCCACCCTCACTCCTGGCCCTTCCCACACCTTGTCAGCCTCTCTCCCCGGTGAGAGCTGCCGGCTCCTAGCGGGTCTCGGCACTCCCCTGGGGTTTCACCGGCTCAGGATCCCCACTCCCTGCCACACCACATACCCCACGATACCCCGCTCCGCTGTGGAACGTGCCTGCACCAGAGCTGATCGCCTCGGTGAGTGTCTGGTGAGATAGATCCTTCCTGTAAGATCTGAAAATGCCTTATTTATTATCACTGAATTTCTCTAAATCCCTGAAAGGCCGATACTGCCATACCTAGAAATTCATCAGTTCTGTTAGTGCTAGACATTGAGTACTCCTAATCCTGGACTGAATTTGTGTTAGGCACACGGTTCAATGGAGAGACACTCAAATTTAGGTAACCACACATGCATCAGTATAGACAACAGACAACACAGTCAATAGCAGAGCCCAGAGAATGACTCAGCCATCCCCTAGAAAGAAGAGGTATAATGGTTGCCTACACATCGGATTGAGCGTCTTCTTAAGCACTAGGGAGTACCCATCTGACTTCCAGCTGCCACTCCTGAAGGGGAGGCCTCCCTGCTGTCCTGTATCTTATCTGCCATCCCTGTGCAGATATCTAGGATACCCTAAGGCATCACAAGTGGCATTTACTTAAACTACTGTTTAAGTAAATAAATCCCACGCTTAGATGTCTAGGGTGAACTGAACTAAGTGCTGTACAGGATGATAACTAATCTGTGAGAATGGTGTTTTAACTTTCTCCTGATATTTTGAGGTCTTGAGTTTAAATACTGTCACAAAAGTGGGGCATCATCCACTGCTTAGGCTTCATTTATCCATTCTGCCTCCTCTGGCTTCATGCTGCCTTTGTGCACACATAATTCTTCCCAGGCTTGAGTAAACCAGGAACAATGTTTAATCGCTTCAATAAGGATGGACCAAATCGTAACTGTCTGACCACCTCTGAGTAAGCACAGCAGGAAGCTGCTGTCCTCACAGTTAGGACTGGTACCTGTGTTTAGCAGCAATGTCATTAACTATTTGAACAGATTCCTAAGAGATGCAGTGATCTGCTACCATTTCTGACACCTTTATGTACAGGCTGAAGTGACCTTTCTTCTTAAAAATGTGCCTAGCTCAACAAGACATGAAGGGCTTGATACAGCAATTATTAGGTGGCATTCAGTGTGTCATGCAGGAGGTCGGAGTAGATAATCATAATGGCTCCATCTGACCTTAACAGTTTCTGAAATCTATGAGCAGCTCATGGGTAAGAGTCAGGTTAAAATATACAGATGGCTGTGAGCAGAAGTTACTCTCTGACCTTCAGCTCTGTGCATGGATCAGAGATATGGCAAAATTCGTCATAGTACAAGACTAAAAGGTTTAGGTGGGACAAGACACCGTGTCTTGATTAAACTAGCAGAAAAGCCATAAATTGCCTCTAGAACAGAAACTGGTTTGTTTTTTCTTTTTTTTTCTTTTTTTTTTTGGTCCCAGATCTGCTAGTAAATATACTGCAGTAGATGCAAAAACTATTTCCCTTTTTCTTAGTTTCTGTTTCATTACAGGTGAGAAACCGGGAGCACTGGAATCCAATACCATCTGCCCAGAGGCAACACTTTGCTCAGCTACTGAATGAAATGTCACCTCATATCATCTCACATTATCAACCTCAGCTGAAAGAATAGTCCTTCACTGAGAAGCTGTTCATACATTTCCCTAAGTATTCAAGTTTTATCTTTCCTAAAAAAGTTATTAGTGGTGTGAAATGCATTGTATTCATAAGTCAGTCTGTGAAATGACACTGATATGACAAACTGTTTTTCATATAACTCAATTCTCCTCCTCATGATTATTCCTGTTAATTTTGTTACAGTCTCTAAGAGCCTACAGGAGCTCACAGTGCCAGGTGCTGTACAAACACAAGACATAAAGACATCTCCAAGGCACTCAGAAAGGGCAACAATAGTCAATGGAGGATGCAAGAAAGTATTGGCAAATAGGAAGAAGAATTGATCATGGTTGTGGCCAAGTGGTTGGAGCACATCAGTAGCCAGTGTGAAGCTACTGTGGGCCGAATGGGAAAGAAGATATTATGAAGGAATAAGAGAAGGATCCTGGAGGTATACTACTTTATTACACGATGACTGCCCCCAAATGCAAAGGACAGCAGGGGTAAATGTATGAAAACACATACTTGAAAGGTATCCAAGTGAGGAAAGGATGCTTGCAGCAGGGGAAGGTCTGGTGGTAACTGAGATGGGATGCAGAACTGACCTTTCAACACAAGGGTGAGAGTGGTCCATTAAAGAAGTCAGAAAAGAAGGTGAGTAGGCTGGGTTTGCTGTGGCTCTGGAAAGGGGTCTGCCAAGGATTTAAAAAAGAGAATGCCATGGTCAGTGATAGGAAAATTATTTTTTTAACTCCATGGTGCTTGGTTGCCAGCAGGGTAAGACAGTACTTAGCAGAGAACATGATGGAAAAAGAAGATAGAAATTGCCCAAAGGAGTTTCAGTTACCCAGGAACCTTCACACAACTAACAAAATGTTGTTGCATCCAAATATTGATTATTTTCCATTGATCTGTTCCTAAATCCTGTCACTTCTGTTTCTTGTATTTATAGTTATGTTGGGAGAACAAAACAGGCACACACAAAAATATCTTGAGCAGCCTTGTATCACAGGCACAGTCTTGAACCCTGACCCGTTACTCTACCCCATAAGTTTTACAAGAGGGAGCAATTCTGCCTGAAACAACCTTGTTCTGGGTCACTCTCCAGCTGTGAAGGATCCTGTCCCTTCCCAGAGACATGAATCACAGAAAACAGTATATTTGTGAGCAACAATGTGCTAAGGGCTGGGCTTTGCCATGGATGAGAATGTCTCCAAAGACAGAGCTTACCTCTGTCTCACAAAGCTGATCCAGGGCAACTGAAGATCTGACTCGTTGCTCTAACTTTGTGCAATTTCATACACTTCTCTTGGGATTAAATTTTTTTGTATTCAGCATAACTTCTTGCTGTCTCCTCCATTGCTCCCTGGTTTGCTCCTCACTTTATTTTGGATTCATTTTACCAATGGATTTTGACTTTCTGAAGTTTATTTTGTCATAGCATAATGTCTTCTTTCTTCTGGGCTGCCTTCCAAACACCGCTTGTTGAAATTGGCTCCTAAATTTTAATTAAAGGAACCTTTTGTTTGGCCCATAAATTAAAATGTTCTGAGTTCTTTTTTTCTGTGCACTTCAAGGCATCAAGCCAAACATAAAATACTAAAAACTGACCAGACATATCCTTCTCTCTTTCCTCTGTGTTCAAGTGCCTCCCCTAAGAGATAGAGCTACTGCCAGCAATGTCCCTGCCACAGTCCTGTGACCTCCCATTGGAAATACTCTCTCCAGAATGACTGACCTCATGGCAGGGCAGTCACATCAATGAGAGCACATCAGCACATTAACTGAGTGACAACCTGGACTTCACTGTCCTGCTCTTGAACTCCTGGAAAGACTGGAGTGGATGTGCACTGTCATACACATTTGTCAGTTGAGTTGAAGTTGTGTTAAACATTTGGTCCTGCTCACAGGAGGTTAGACATTAAGATAAATGATAAATCATGATTTTAAAAACTTTTCAAGCACCTTGATTTGAAAGAAAAGGGACTAATAGCAAGAAAAACACCTCCCCTCCTCTTTCCATCTCCCTCTGTTGAGCATCTTTAGCTGTGTGAAAGAGATTCTGCAAGAAGGATATAAACAGCTAAAAGATCAAAAAACATCCACACACAGGATAGCTGGGGCTTAACGAGCTATCCATCTGAGCACAGGGAGCTCACCACCCCCATAAGCCCCGCCAGTGCCTTTGCTGGCTGCACAGGCACCACCTCAGGGGAGAAGAGTTGGTGTCTGCAGCCCCAGGCCACATCCTCGATGGTGCTGAGTCTCCCTATTTCACCTTCCTTTTTTCTTCCTGAGGGTTTTATACCTTCCCATGATGGGGTTTTTCTCATGAACCCTTGAGCTGGTAGGGATCCCATCTCCACCAGCCTACCTCTGTCTTATGGTGTCACCTTGTGTCCTTTCCTGGCTCTGCTCTGCAGATGTCCCATAGGTCCTCCTGATGAGTGTGCAATTCCTGCAGCAGCCTGAGCAGCTACACAGCCATGAAGGCTGTATCAGAGCTGGGATTTGGGGTCTTGGGCACAGGTTGTTGGTGCTGGGGTGGGGTGAGGAGGTGACAGGCAGGGTTGCAGGCAGAGGTTTACATCCCCAGTTTTGCAAACTGCATTCACAGCAATAAAGCCAAAGACAAAGAAACAAACGCAGTAGTGTGTGGCTGAGTCAAAGCTTGGATCTTGCGTATGAAAGAGCAATACTTAGTATTTATTTTAGCAAATAACAGTTTACATCATGACATAAGGAGGGCACTAGGATCTGCCAACAGAATAAGTTTCAAGCATCCTCAACCCAAGTTTTCATCACACCCTAGCCATTATCGCTTCTCCTCGCTCTCTTTCTTCTCTGTTTCTAAAGTTATGTTATTTAACACAGAATATCAGATACCTTACTAGCACTGTAAACTTCAGTGACACTTGAGTGGAAAGCAGTCTGGCCCAGTTTATAGAGTATGAACATGGTTTGGCAGTCAGTGCCAACTGAACCAATTTTAATGTTTTGTGGGATGAGCCACAACACAGACCAGGGAGGGACCTGAAGAGGAGGAGAAGGATGGTTACATTGAACAGCTGGTAAGTGTCACAATGATTGTCTGTGTCCGGTCCCACCAGATTTATCTGTGTGCTTCAGTGAAGAAGCATACCTGGCTCTCAAAGGTATGCCTGATATAAGATTGTGTCTGGAACTTCACCTCTAAGCCATGAAGACTGGGATGCCACCTGAGACACTGCCAGAATTGCATCTTCTGCCAGCCCCATGAAAACAGGCTTTAAAACCTTTGAAAAACATGAGTGCATTTGGTCTCACTAGACTTCTCGGAGTGACAAGGATGAAGGTACCTTTTTGACTTCAAGACAGTGTGGTACAATGTGATTTTAATTTTCGAGGAGTTTCAGAAGACACAACATAATAAATTACATACATAATTTGTATCTACTGAATGAGGCTATGTCCCTGGAGCAAAAAAGTATGTGATCAGATGAAGTATCAGGATACCTGTACAGAACAGGAGTGAAATAAAGCTGCACACTTTAAATTTGGGAATTTCCATGCTTTGCAACCTCCTGCTTTTTCCATACCTTCGTAATATTTCTGCTGGGGCTGTGAAGCTCTGGAGAGCCCACTGTCTGCACTAGGATTGATGCTAGCTCCTGCCCGGCACAAGTGCCTCTGCAATAGGGGCAGAGTCTTCAGGACTGTGAGGGTTAGGCTAGTGCCTAGCCTCAGGGCTCAGGCAGCAGAGTCCTCATTCTGACTGCTCCAGTGTAAGAACAGAAAGAGCTGCAGGCACTCTTCTTTTACTGTACAACTTGTCTCCACATCAAGCTGTAGCTGTTGAAGACCATAGGTGGAGGGAGGCCTTTTTCCTCCGCAAGGAGGAGAAGCAAGTGTGCCAGATGTGCTGATGGGAGCACTATGGCTATTCTAAAGCTGTCCACCCATCAAGTTTCAGTGAAGTCCATGATCAGGGATGACTCACACCTAACCACAACATCAGACCTTGCAATTAATTTACTCCTTACTAATCTTAGTGTGACATTATAACTCAGCATGCTGGAAATGTTACCTCACAAGGAAGTTTTGAGCCTATCAGTCACTGGTCTGTCTGAAGGTCAGCAGATGTTAATTGATTTTTGCTGAGCATTTCCCTTCTCCATGCAGTATTATCCTAGGCCAGGGTAAAGGAGCTACTATTCCCACAAGCCTCAGTGGCAGATATTTGCTATAGTGTTCACAAGAACTGTACAGCTATTTCTCCATCCCTTTATGAGGAACACTTTTTTTTCTCCAGGAGACTCCTCCCTGCCAGGTTCTGCCTAGGACAGGATGGAACCAAAAGAAACAAATGGGAGCAAAAGTACAGTGTTTACACAATCACAATAATGTCCATTGAAAGGAATAATTTGAATTGCTGTAAAATAAAATAGGTGTAATAAAATGCTGTGAGCATGTACATACACGCACACATACACCTACATATATGGACACATATATAAAATCACAGAATTGTTGAGGTTGGAAGGGACCTTTGGAGTTTTTCTAGTCCAGCCCCCTTGCTCACAGTATGGTCACCTAGAGCAGGTTTCTTAGGAGATTGCCCATTCAGGTTTTGAATACCTCCAAGAATGAGACTCCACCATCTCTCTGGGCAACCTGTTCATGTGTTCAATCACCCTCACAAGAAAAAAATTATATTTAAATGGAATTTCTTGTATTTCAGTTTGTGCCCATTGCTTCTTGACCTGTCATGGGGCACCCCTGAGAGATTTGGCCCCGTCTTCTTTACTGCCTGCCATCAGGTATTTATGCATATTGATAAGACCCCCTGAGCTTTCTCTTCTCCAGGTTGAACAGACCCTGCTCTCTCAGACCCTACTTGCACCAATCTCTTACTCATTTTTGTGGTGCTTTGCTGAACTCACTCCAATATGTCCAGGCCTCTCCTGTAGTGAGGAGCCAAGCACTGAACCCAGCACTCCAGATGTGCTTCACCAGAGCTGAGTAGAGAGGAAGGACTACCTTTCTTGACTTGGTGATGATGCTCTTCCTAGTGCAGTCCAACCATCTGGTCTATCAACCAGTCCTCCCAGTTTTGTGTCATCTGCAAATTTGCTGAGGTTGTGCTCTGTCCCATTGTACAGGTTGTTACTGAAGATGTTAAACAATGTTGACTCCAGTATCAGTCCCTGGGGTACAGAGCTTGTTACTGGTCTCCAGCTAGACTTCATGCTGCTGACTGCAACTCTCTGAGCCCAGAAGGTTAGCCAGTTTTCAGTGCCTTTCACTGTTCATTTATCTAGCACATGCTTCATCAGTTTGTCAATGAGGATGTTATGGGAGACAGTGTCAAAAGGCTTGCTAAAGTAAGAATAAACAACATCCACTGCTCTCTCCTCACCCACCAAGAAAGTCATGTCCCTGTGGAAGGGTATCATCAGACCAGTCAAGCCTGATTTCCCCTTTGTAAATCCATGCTGACTACTTCCAATCACCTTCTTGTCCCTTTTATATATATATATACACACACACAAACACATATATATACAGATATATACATATAGGTATACATACACACATATATATTAACCATACGAGTTCAAATTATTCCACACACATACATGATCTAAAAGTGTCTAGGTCTTAGGCATCATTGCAGAAAATTCTTTAAGAAAATTTGCTTACCCTAAAATGAAGTTAAAAAAACTCAACAAAACAAACCAGCCAACAAGGTGTTAGCATGAGGAGAAAAATTGGGCAAGCCAATGAGTCTAGATAAATATAAAGTATGTCAGCATGCAGAATAGCATGTTCTAGCTGTCCCATCTAAAGGAGACACCACATGTGAACCATGGGCTGGACTCAAAGGCTAGTGCCAGTAGAAGGATCCCGACACAGGAGATGTTAGCTCTCCAGGACAGGTTTTACTCTGACATCACTGGCAACAGCTTTGCACAAGCATCAGGCTTCCAGTCTGATCTGCTATTTGCAACGTTATTGGTCATTTCTTGGAGTGTATTACCCTTGGTTTCAAGATAATTAATTCTCTAGATGGTACCAGCAGATGATATCAACCTGCCTTTGCTCTGGTATAAATGTGTGTGCATCTCTTTGAAAATTGGAAGCATTATACAACTGCAAAATAGACCCAGATTTTAATGCCCCAAGGTTCAGTCAGAACATAGTGTAATTCTTATTGTTGCACTTCCCCAAATGCTTGAAAGGTTCCTCTGCTCTTTTGATTTCACAGGCTTAGTGATTTCTCCAGGGTTTTCCCTTGGCATCAAACTCCAGATGCTGTCTGTGGTCTGAGCACAAATAAGAGCTGGTCACTCCGCTCAGTTGCACATCTGCTGCTCTGGTACTCAGTCTGCTTCTCTTGTTGAAACTCCACTTCCAAACTGCATGCAAAATGTCATCCATTTTAGTTACTTACGCCTTTCTTTACAGACCATACAAGGATATGTAGGCTCAAAAGTTTCATGCCTGTCATTTATCATTATCAGAGCAGCATTATCACTATCAGTAGCAGAGCAGACACTGTAACCTAGGAGTGTTCTGCTTACTATTCCAGTCTGACCTTAAGCCAAAAAACTACTCTTAATCAGGTGGCCAGTTTGTGATGATGAGGGAGGTCCAAGATCAAGATGGAAAGTCAATCTGCAGGTCACCATCAGGTCCAGGGATTGTCAGGCACCTGCTTGAGGACAGGGATGGGCTTACACCAGACCAGGACATGGGCATGCAGATGAGCAAGACTCTGGAGCCCATGGCTGGGAAGGGCAGGACTGTGGGAGCTGGAGACCAGCCCTGCTGCGGCATCACTGTGGCAGGGACTGATGGCCCTGGGGAGCTGACATGGGGTCCTGGGCCCTGGGCAGGGTTGGGGGAGCCCTGGGGACGGGATCAGGGTCACTGAGAACTACTGGCACATGCAGGGCCCTGACATACACTTCTCTAGATAAACCTGCTGTGCTCTGCTTTTGCTTTCCAAAATACTGTGATAATCATTTTATGGTAATAATTTTAATTAAGTCAATTAGGCAAAATTAGAGGAGTACCTTAAATAGCAGGAGAAAATGATTTACCTTATTCTACTGCCTGAGGACCCCTAAATGCACAAGTAAGTAAATATGTTTAAATGCCACTGACAGTGTTTGCAACAAGTGAAGACATGAAGAATGCTGATGAGTACATAAATCATTTCAATTCCATTCAGTCATTCCAAGCAAAGGGAATGCTGCAAGTGAATGATCTTTATTTAATAGACTTAGACCATCATCATAAAAGTCCAGCAGAGATGGGCACTGCCTTTTACCAGCCACCCAGTCTGCCTGTGAGTTTGCAGGAGTGGAGCAGAGCTCTGCTCAGTGCTGGCACTATGGGGCTGTATAAACCTGTTTGTACCTGGGAAAAGCACTCATGAGGCAGGTTTTACATCAAGAGAGTTAGCCTGGTTGATTTGCTTGGTTTTTGCTCTGAGTTAAAGCTGTGCCAAGGTGAAGTTTTGGCAGTAATAACTCAACTGCCTATGCCCTTTGGAAAGCTTTATTATAGGCAAAAACGTAGAAATGGGAACTTCAGGGAACTCAGCATGAAAAAGGTATATTGCCAAACTAGCCCCTGTCTTGAAATATTACAAACCCCAAACTGTTCTTTATGTCAGTAAACATTTTAGGGCTGGAGCTGGGATGTCTGAAACACTATAATTAAAAAATCTGAAAATAATTCAAGAGGTCAATAGGTAAAGGGCTTCCATCCTATCACTCTGTACATGAATTATCAGGGATGGTGATGGATCCTCCTTTCTGGCGCATCACATGGCGGGACTACATTTCAAATGGAAGGAGTGAGATTCCTTCCATTCCTTTTCCCACCTACATCTGCATCCTGCCTGTTAAATTAAGTGTCAGTGGGAAATACTCAAAAAGGTTCTGTTTCTTCCAAATGGAAGCAGGTCGTTCTGGTAATGATCAGGTTTGAAAGGAGTACCACTTCCAGCGCACAGAGACAACTGACAGTGGTACAAGGAGGAAGGAGGAGGAAAAATGTGTCTATAAACATAAAAATATAGACATATAATGTTATCAAAGCAAGTAAATAAAATTTGTTATTGCAGTACATAAAAAGTGAAGGTTTGAATCACTCTTATTAGAGTTGATGCACATTCCTTTAAGTCATTTTTGTTTCAAGAAGATACCAATCATGACCATGTGCTCTAGTTACTGAACGTAAGAGAGCACAATAAAAGTTCCCTGCAGTTTCCAAAGCACATAGTAACTAATACACAAAAGGTGTATTTAGCTAGGGCCATGCTTCTCAAGGTGGGTATAGATGGATCTCATCTGATCTGTAACACAGCATTAAGGATCTGGATATCCCAGTCTAACTTTACACGACTGAAGGAACCCCCAAAAATCTTGGTTATGATCCAAGCATTGTCTGGGATGTACATATGGAAGACAAGAGCTGAAGGAACACTGTTTTGAACAGAACACTGGCAGGAGTCCATAGCCCACATCTTCAAAGAACTTTTTATGTGCTGAAAGTGTCTTTTGCATATCACCAGAGTTTTCAAAATCACTACACCTCTAAACCCATAGGCAGCAAAGGTTTGGAGATGGCTCACGCAGACAGGCCTAAGCCCTGACAATGTTCCAGAGCTCTCTGTCCTTGGGGGGTTTCAAGATGCAACAGGATGAAGCCCTGGGCAGCCTAGTCTGACCTCAAACTGACCCTGCTCTGAGCAAGCAATTGGACCAGAAACCTCCTGAGCTCCCTTCCAATCTGAATTACTCTGTGATTCTATGATGACCATGGCTACATGGGGTATAGGAGGCCTGAGCATCTAACTGGGCATCTGACCATACTGCAGCATGTTCAGTAGTACAGACTAAATACCACAGCCTCTCCTTGGTGTACACTCGAGGTTTCTTACTATCGTGGTAGTCCCTTTATGGACCCGCTCAAATTTCTCCTCAACCATCTTGAAGTGGGGAGCCCAGAACTGGACACAGGTGTAACCTCAGCAGTGCTAAAGAAACAGAAAGGAATGATAAACTGCCATGGACCATGATCCTCTTAATGTAGCTTAGTTTGCCCGATTAACACTGTTGTCTCATACTCAGTTTGGCATCCACTGTAACCCCCAGTCCATTTCAGTAGGAGAGCAACTCAGCCAGTACTCAGCCTGTACTGATACATGGGGCTATTTTGCCCACCAGCAGAACTTCGCACTTCTCCTGTTTTTTGTAAAGTTTTTCTTGGCCTAATCACCAAAGTTTTTCTGGACTGAACCTCTGCCATTGAGCACATCAACCACATAACTAATTTAGTATCATCTGCAAAATTGCTAAGGGTGCAATTTTTTTGTCATCCATCTTATATTACTGGATGATGTTATATTATCATCCAGATCTCTGATGAAGTTATTGAATGATATGGGCTTTGGTAACAGTAACCCAGATACTGCACTTGTTACTGGCTCCCAAAAGGATACTGACAACTGTTTACTACCCTTCTCAGAGAAGTCTGACCAAGGTTACACTTTGTGCTGGGACATGCCCATACCAAATGTGAGAGCTGGAATGGGGAAACAGAGAATCTACCCTTCACAATGGACCTCAGAGATATGTCAGGTTAAAGCAACCATCTGTTTTATGTCTAAGAAGGTGCTTACAAGCTCCAGCCTGGATTGCTGGATTGCTTAAGTCTGGACACTGAGGAGGAGGTTTCTCTTTATCATAGTAAGTGAAAACCAACAAAAAGTCCAAAACAAAACACAACAGTAAACCCTAAGGGATGCAGCCCAGGTGCCCAGAGTGCTCCAGCAACAGTGGGTGTTCTGTTTACTTTAATTTAACATCTTTGACTACTTGGCAGTGTAGGTAGGAAATACCTTAATCACATGTGTAAAGAAGTCTGAACTGGGAGGTTATACAGCCATAATCATAAATATAAAAGAGCAATGTAATTTTCTAGCAGGATTTCAGGAGGTTAGGAATACAAGTAGGGATTAAGGTGAGATTCAGTCTGGAAAAATACAAGCTAAACACGGCTAAATAAAAGCATAGCAGTTACTGGACTCAGTATCTAATAAAAGAAAACAGATGGCCTAAGAGTATTTGAGTGACCTCTGGACAGTTGGGTGGATTAGCTGACTGTCTAAAGTCTCTCCTACCTGTATTGCTGTGACCCTTTTTTTTCCTCACTTTATTTCTTCTTTCTGCTTCCTTCTCTCTCCAGCTGCTTTCTGTTGGGAAAAAAAAGGAAGAATTATGCCTTAGCCAGCTAACATTGCACCTTTTGCAAAAGTGTTGTGAGCCTTGGACCAGAGAGGAAGCTAAAAGCAGTGGCTAAACAGCTCAACACCTGATATTAGCATGAGGTATAAGTAAAACAGGATGCAAAACCTGTATTTCTCCAACAGCAAAATTATAAAGAAACAGCATGAGAGAAGAAAGCTGCCTTATGTCACGACTATCTTCTTCTCTGCCCTTTTGTGTATGTTTGCCTCCTTCTTGAAGGAAGCAAGATATTCAAGCAAAATCAGCCCATTTCAGTTAGCCTTTGGACTTTTCTCCACAAAGTCTAGTAATTTCTAGCCTTAGTGCTGTCAAAAAGACTCAAATAAGGACATTTTTTCTTACAAAAACTTCCTTGAGCTGAAGGTAAAAAAAAGGAACACTGAATAAAAGAACTACATAAAGCATCAATGGAATTAATGTCTCTTTATTCTTTTCTGTATCTGTAATAAAAGATTTACAGTACTTCAGTGGTGTTCGAGGACTGAGCTTCCTGTACTCAACCCCCAAGCTTTGTTTCACTGTTTAATGAAGTATAATGACAGGGCTGTGTTTGTACCTTTGCCTCTTTATTCCATTAAATACAAAGTTAACCTGATCCCTGCAGGTAGCTTCTTATACATTCAGAAACATTTGCTACCAGGCAAGGGGGGCAAACAAAAGGGAGAAGGAATCTTCAGACTTTTGATAAAGGTAAAAAAGCATCCAGGAAGTTTAAGTGAGATACATTCGGCTGTGAAAGAAGAGCCAGTTTCATGGCTGCGAGGAGAAATTATGAAGGGAAGGTGCTATAAAATGGCAAGCAGTTGCCGATGCCATCAGGCCTGAAATAAGCACCGACAAGGTGATACCAGGATGCTCGATCTGTCTGTCCATGTCTGCCTCCTTCTGTCCATGTCTGCCTGTTCCCTCACTAGCCAGGGAAAGCATCCACCTGCTCCCACCTCAGCTGCAACCCGACCCTCATGGCATGGTCAGAAGAGCAGGTTTGGGTGACTGTACTGCTCCAGCTGCCATCAGTAAACATGGCACATCTGGCCATGACATGGCCGTCTCACATGCCTGGCACATCTCCCAGACACTGCCTATCATGGGATTTGTACATCCTGTCATCCCTTTCATAGAATCATAGAATCATTTGGGTTGGAAGGCACCTTTAAAGGTCATCTAGTCCAACCCCCCTGCAATGAGCAGGGACATCTTCAACTAGATCAGGCTGCTCAGAGTCCTGTCCAAACTGACCCTTTCCGGTTCTTGACCCTCCTTTTTCCACTTGGTACTTCCCTTCCCAGACTCCAGCCTCCCCTCAGTTACACAACCTGTTCCTGAAGTCCTTTCCCCCCTTGGTGCCAGTTCTACCACATCCATACCCAAACATGGTATTTTTGACTCATTTACCTGGGTAATCTTGACCTCACATGGCATAGCTGACATGGTCGCCTATTGACACTAGTGCTGGTCTCACCCAGCTCTACTCCTCAGAGGCCCCCAATATCCCTCCAAAGACCTGCAAAGTTTGGGTGTTTCTCACACACCCACTCTTTGCCACCTGTGTGGCCTGCACATCCTTCTTGGCACTATCACTGTTGTCACATTCTCACTTGGGTTTTGGCTGAGTCAGTTTATCCTCTCATATCCAGGAGCTGAAATTTACTCCTAAGCATGACTTCTGCATAACACTGTTTGTACTTAGTGAATTCTCTTTCCCTATATGAATGTCAGGGGCCAGCTACTGGAAAATAAAACTCCTGTAGAGTTGCCCTTAAGGGGTGACTGTGGAAATCTAGAAAATGAAGGGGCTAGGGACAACCTCAGAGAAGAAACGGGTTAAATGTAAGGACTTGTCTCTGAAAGGTACTGAATGACGGGCTTTCCTCTGGGTACTTATTGCCTGAAAAGGCTGAGTATTTTTAACCTGACCTTCACAAATAGGCAAATAGGCTCATGGGAGTTCAGTGAAATATTCCTTTGCTTTCTTTTCCCACTCTTTAAGGCTTGGATTAAATATCTTGCAGATTTGTAGGCATCAAAACTAATAATTCTTCACAGCACTAAGAGGATAACTTATGCCTAAAGATTTTACGAGGTTTTAGCGATATTAATAAATTGAAACTTTTGAAACTGGCTTTATATCCAGAACATATAAGATTTATGAAGTTAAATATGGTTGTGTCTGCATTTTACATTGGAAAGAACCCAAGTAGAGAGGCTGTAAATGGCGTATCAGAGGTCTCTGAAAAGAGCTGTGTTCCTGCAGGGAGGGACAGCACCTGGGCCCTGGCTACAGTCCCCATCGTCTTTTGCAGGACCAGCCTTTCTCCCCAGTTATACAATACATGTAGTTTTTCCCTACTGATCTGAAGCAACACTTTTGCCCAGTCACCTAGACATGGGCTTGGGATGCTCAGCCACAGTCCCCCTCTTCCTCCCATAGACCATAGGTAGTCTGTCACCTGCAGATCTGGGCAAAGAGCTGGCAGACAATTCCCTTGGCTCAGAGCACATCTGAGCATGTGATGAGAAAAAGGACAGAGAGGCTGTTGGGAAAAATGAGAGTCAGAAGCAGGTATGTGGCACCCTAGAATATTTCATTATTTGATATGTAGCCATTTCCCTGCAGGCGTCATGCTGTCCTTTGGAAAAGAAACTAGTAGGAGCAGATTTTATTAATGGTGATCAGGAACCCCTTCGCTTTCTCAGCAGTTAACAAGGTGTATTCTCATCCAGGGACCATGCATGGGACTATGCATCAGCAGCACAACTCATCTCCCAAGAAGGGGATGTCCCATAGTGTCTGTGCACACCCTGTGCCTGGTACACATAAATCCAGCCATGTGACTGCCAGAAGATCACGGTGTGCAGCTCTTGAAAGACGTTGTGTGGACCACAACGTGTGTGTTGAACAACCTGGATGAAATCTGCAAGGCTCAGCTAGAGGGTTCCTCTTCAGCTTATTTCTCCAAACACTCTCATTTCATGTGCCTTTGTTTTTTGATATGACAGATACCAATGACCCCACTGGAAATCCTGACTCTTGAGTCATTAAAAGCTAGAGTAGACAATGTGCTTGAGACTAGATCTGGACAAATGCAATCTGAGCACAACTAAATCTATTAGTGAATGGCTGTGACTAAGAAAATCAAAACAAATGAATTTTCAAAGTGCTTTTTCCTCAGGTATTCCAAATGTAATAGTCTTATGATTAAGTCTAAAAGTTCCCCAGGCAGAATAGTAAAAAAAAGGAACAAAGGAAATCTAAAACAAAATTAAACGTTTCACTGAGGGGAAGACAAGTAATTTGGTTAAACTAAAGTTATTATTTGCCTGCTTTAGTTTTTAATTTCAGCAGAGAGAGAAAGAAAAAAAAAAACATCATTGGATTTGACCCAAAACACTGATAAATAGATACAAGTTTGAATAACACACTGTATGGGAAAATACATTAGGGAGGACCAGCTCTGCAGTATCAGTCTAGCTAGAAAGGGGTGTTCAGACCATGAACTGGGTCTAGGCTAGAGACCAGATATGCACCCTACTTTCACAGGTCAATCAACCTTTTAACCCAGTCATACCCAGGAGTATCAAATCTTGATACAGATCATGGGACAAACTAATTTTAATGATTTAAATTACTCACCCTTACTAGGTGCCCATAATATATGGCTCAGTGTCCCACAAGACCATTGTTTGGATTTGATTTCAGAAACCCTATTAGTGGGATTTTTCCATTTCTAAAAAAGTATTGCAAAGACTGTAGAATAAAAAGGGAGAATAGCACAGCACTTTGCAATGTAACAGAAAGAGGTTTTTCTTAAGCTGAAAGTGTATTCATTTCCTTAAATACTTTTGCAATTATCAGATTGCTATAATACATAATACTCAGCTGAAATCCAAGTTTAATTTCTACTTTTATGTTTAAATTTAATTCTGTATCCATAAAATATTGTTAGGCCTCCTGATTGTATTTAATATCCTCACACCAATGCTCTGCATGTACACTGAGCAATGCTCACAAGAAGCAATGCTGGGTTACACTTTCCAACTGCCACCACATTTCAAGCAAGGAAAATGAGATTCTTTTTTTTATTTAATCTCAGTTCTATTTAATTAAAGTCTTAAGAATTGTTTTGGTTTTGAAAAATTTGTTAAATAGAGGCTTTTGAGAAAATCATTCACTATGAGTTTGAATTCTGGACAAGATATTCTAGGCTATGAATAAATTTGTAAGTGCTGGCAGGACCAGAATGTAAAAGAGCTGGGTGACAGGGAAGACAAAGAGCTTCCTTATTTCTCCCCTTCTTGTGTGCATGCGTTTTGGGAAGAAGACAATTGGGAGAACTGTTTATGCTTGTTATTCCTCTTTCTTGCTTTTTCCTTTGCATTATTCCTGACCAATTTTCCTTCCTTCTGACTAGCTAAATAAGAATATTTGATCTAGGAACCCAGTGGAGGACACTGTGATGATGAGAAGCTTTACAGAAATGACTCCTGACTGCATATATCTCTGACTTTGGAACATTCAACTTGAGAGACTTAGAGCAGCAAGATTTGCAGAGGACTCTGGCTCTGAGAATCTGATTCACTATCATGCATTTTAAAAGCACCTCAATGGACTGGCTGGCCACTCTTGAGATGGTATCTGGGTGTCAAATACCTCAGCAGACGTTTTCACACTGCAATAGCCATTCACTCAGGAAGCCTACTTTCAAGAACTCCTGATCTGCAGTTTGAAACATCTGGAGAAAGAAATACAGAGCATCAGTGGGTAAACTCAAGGAGGGAGTGGGGAAGAGGGACAAGATATTTCTCATTTAAAATATTTCACAAAATGAAAACCAAAGACATTATGTGTTTCTCTTTAAACAGGTGAGCAGTGACACACAGAGAGGTAGGAAAGCACAAAGTGGATTACAAAACTGGACTCAGTAGGCTAAAAAGAGATGCAAACTTTGAAGTTACTGACAAGTACAGTTAGGCCTGGAAGAACTAAATACAGATAGTTCTTTGCTTTGGAGACAGAACTTGGCTTCCAGAGCAATGCTTACATCCATCTTGAATGGAAAAAGCATCCTAATCATCCTGTATCTGAGGAGGTGGAAGGAATTTCAAATTGGAACTTGAACTCCAGGACATGCTCTGCATACCAGATCTGCAGCTCATGCGTATTCCACTCAGACTCTGGTGCTTCCAGCTGACGTTTTGTTGCTAACAAACCTTCTCAAACTCTTTTCTGTATTTTTGCAGTGTTTGTCTTCATTATTATTTGCTTTTCATCTCACTACCTTACTTGACAATATATTAATGCTCTTTAAGTCCATTCAGGAGTCTTGTATACTTGGACTCCTGGCATATCAACCTGGCTGCCCATGTTCTGAATACTTCTTCTAGCTCCTGCCTGCTTCAGGGGGGCAGCTCATGTTCATGGATGTTAGGCACAGGCAAGACATGCTGTTTTGACTCCAGGTATCTGGAAATTGTACTGCTCTCAGCCAGTCTTGAACTGCTCATCAGCTCTCTCCATGGAGGTTACAATTACCTTACAGCAGCATAACTGCA
Organism: Strix uralensis; assembly: GCF_047716275.1. NCBI lineage: Eukaryota > Metazoa > Chordata > Aves > Strigiformes > Strigidae > Strix > Strix uralensis. The sequence goes on from NC_133973.1 coordinate 120,281,209, forward strand.
TGTACAATTACTTCCTCTGCTCATCCTGTCACAGGGATGTGTTTTATAAACCTGCACAGCAGTGTTCAAGGTAAATCAGGTTCTTCTGACAGAAACCACTTCAGGAGCAGTGAAACAAGAAGAAGCCACCAGATCTGAAGGAACAGTAACCCTTTGTTTGGGAGGCTGGGGAAGGCAATCAGAGGCAGCACAGAGTAGGCTAAGAAAGGTCATGTCTTCCACCCTGTTTAACTTGCAACTACTCCTTATATTTGACCTTAAACACATGAAATAAATACACACAGATGACTGCATGCCCCATATTTTTAAATATATTTATTTTGCTTCTTTGCTTGATTCATATTCCCATAAGTAAAAAAGAGAAAGCATTTATTTTCTCTCAAATTTTTGTCCATTTTTTAGATCAGAAGGTTTTTGAGAGAACAAATTTTTGAGTTTGGCCATGAAGAAGTCTTTGTGCAATGCTGCTCCAAACTGTGCCAGGACCTGTCAGCAATGCTGTAGTACAAATAATAAACACTACTACCATCTTGAAAATTTGTTAGTTGCACTGAAGCATTCTTCAACACTCTATTTATTTCAATTTTAAGAGAGTTATTATATAACATGTTCCAACTAGCAGAATTAGAAATGGAAAATCTTGTGGAAAGGACCTATTGAGCCCCAACTCTGTTTAAAATAGAACAATCACATAAGTGAGATTCACATTACAGTGCTCTTTAACTTTGACAAATTGTCTGTTGCCTGAAGAACTTCCACAGCATCAAAAACGTGCATTGCAGCTTAGCACTTAGGTTTACCCTATGCAAACCATCAAAGTCTTGTTATGTTGGGTAGCAAGGGTCCCAACAGAATAAAAGAGGTTTATTAAATAATTAACCTCTTTGGAGGGAAAAACAGAAAGCTCGTTCTAAAACTAATGCCATCCAGTTAGAAAACATTATGAATAAATAGTGTGCCAACCTAGGAGGTTCACTCACTTACAAACATAATCCCTTCAAATTCCCATCTCGGGTTTTTTTATGTTATCATTATCTAAGCTTGGAAATAGTACATTTTGTGTCCTTCTGACATCACGTTTAGAGTTAATTCTTTGAGAATTTTCTAAAGTTATAGGAGCACACTCTGAAAAAACATTGCCAACCACAACGATAAATATAGAATCCCTTCACTTCTAGGATGCATTCTACTTTTCTTAACATGATTTTTTATTTCAAACTATATTCATGAAGCTGTTTTCTTTCAGTGTCATTCTTGCCATCAATTGCTTGTTTATGATATTCTGTTTCACCACCTTGCTGTATATCTTAGCTCTAGTTTTGTGCTAGGCCTATGAGTGTATTGGGCTAATGATTTGTGGAGCACCATGCTCCAATGACAACATTAAAATATTTGCAAACACTGACACAAAAAACTTATAAAAACATACTTAATAGCTAGCTATGATCTTCAAATATGTTTTGTATTAAATCACCAGTGCTGAACACCTTTGAGATTTCTAATCCTTTCTCAGTCTAATTGAATTTAGCCAACAAACTCAAAATTTTTAGAAAGACGCTTTCCACACACACCCTCAATGCACACATGATGCACAGAGTGTGGCCAAATAAACCCATTGCTTTAGGAAACCAAACCAAAAAGCAGTATTTTCATCAACATTCAAATATTTGGAAATGAGATTGAGTTTTTTCCATTTAAAAAGCTAATTGTTTTCATCAGTTTTATGTTCCAAATTTTTGTAGAAAACAAAAAAATGAGCTCCCAATAGTTGTTATGTGCTATGACAGTGTGAGCATACACAGGCTTGGTGCCTGAAATGGTTTCTAGAATACATTTCCAGAAGGTTTGTTTAACGATCACAGTCAGAATTTATTCCCTTCAGTATCATATAATAAATTATATGCAAGACAAATTAAATGCTCCTGTACTACCTCAGTAGGAATGGCTTCTACTCTGTCAACATGCAAGCCCTTGAAACCACAGTGGAGAGTACATAGTTATCATGACTGGGTAGATTGCATTTCCCACAGCTTGGGGATCTACTGACAGGAGACGGCTTGCATCATTCTCCCCACAACAAGAACACAACATCCAAGCAGTCAGAGGGGTCTTAACTGCCTTCACACCACTACCTTGGGCCATGAAACCCTCCTGGATTAACAAGGGGTGTATGGAAGCTTACCTAGTGGTGATCTCCTGCTGGACTGACATGGAAAGTGCTTTGACCTGCCTGCTCATCCTTTGCTGAAGTTTGAGGGACAGACTGGATACCAATACATTCCCAGTACAGGCAAGAAAAAATATAGTCTGCCATTAATTGCTTCTTTTCCAAAACCATAATCTTAAACCCAAAACTAACCAAAGCCATGGACCAGACAAGTGGGTGATAAATGGAATATAGATATATATACAGACTAGAAATCCACAGCAATATTTTTCATATTGAATTTTTCAATTATGTGTTTACACTGCTGTTAGGCCTATTTCTGATCTTTGCTCATATTCTGACCAGCCCAGTTTGTTTCCATTTCAGCTCATAAAGAGGGTCTTCAGCCCTGAGACAAATTTGATTGCTAAAATGTGGTGAAATATATTGCAAAAAGAATCAGTCTACTGAATCCAGACAAAGGAATTCCTTCCCAACAATCTGCACATACGGATTCAAAACCTACCCACCTCCTTGAAAGCCAGTCTGGTTAGTGGAGGGCAACAGGACATGTTTTGAGAGGGTCAGATGGCTCTCACATTTCTAGCCATATGTTATCACTCCTTAAAAATATGCAAACCCAGGGAAAGGATTAAGGCTTTTGCTGAACTCAGTTATGCACTTGCAGGGTAGAAGGGAAGGTCAAGGGTCTTTGAATGATGATTTGTTGCCACAGTTTAGCATAACTTCATTTCTAGATGCCCAGGGGCTGAAAATATGCCAGATGGATGCCAGATGAGAATGTTCTGGTAGGCACAATGCGAGACTTGGTACCACAGAATAATCTGTTGATTATTTTGATATTTGCATCCTTTTCTGAGGCTCCCAGAGAAGTGGCTGGAAACATATTCTGTAGTGTTCTAAGCCATACTTGATATCCTGTTTGGTCTTCCCATATATCCATTTCAAACCCTATTGCTTTAACCTTTTAGTGGAACTGTAAGGACTGCTGTCAAATATTCCCATTTTAAATGCAAGATTTTGATTGTTTAATATGCATTTCTGAAAAAGTGTTGTCCTTTCAGGTTGGGGAATAATTGGGTTTAGTGATCATTTCCCTGCTACCCTAGCTGCTCTGACAAGTCCCTTGTGGCATCTCTCACACTCTGAGTATTCAGAGGGTCTTTATGGCCTGTGTGGCATGGTTCTTTGACATGTCTCCCATAACTTTTCCATCTTCTCTCTTGTTAAATTTTCTTGGACTTTTTCCTTGCTCACTGAGCATTACTTCTGATATTAAAAGTGCTTGCAGCTGCTCTTTTCATGATTGTGTTCCTATTCTTCACTGGTCTGCTGCAATCTCTTCTGTGCTGCCAGTATGTAGGTCAGCATCCCTTTTGCTCAAGCTGCTGCTAGCGAGTGATCTGGGCCTAAGCATAAGTTGTGCTGATGAACTGGTTGTCTCCTTTGCCAAAAATTATTCTGCCTCTTATTAATTCTTCTTTTAACATTCTGTATATGCAATGTTCAGCAAAACTGTGATCTGCAGTAATAAAAGCTTCAGCTGTTTGCCCTTGTTCTTGGCACCTCCTAGCAAATTTGGCCTTTTCATGTATTATATTTTCCTTGTCTGTGACATTGACTTCAAAAGTCTCTTTTTGCTTTTTTTTTCATCTTTTTTTCTCTCTCCAGTGTGAGATGCAAGCAAGCAACATCAGCAGGAATAGCCAGGGCAAATACCAAGGCATCTATGTGATATTCTTATACCTTTCTGAATGAACTCCTGAAATTTTCAGCTCTAGAAGTACCTGAGTTGCCAAAATCAATATTCTTTAACAGGGTCGTTTGTTGTTCAGGTTCTACTGCATATATTTATCCTGTTTTGTAATCCATATCAAAAAAAGAGTTTTTGTGCCCAAATTGGTCAAGTCTAGGAGTTTCTGGAGCAGACTGGTCATCTCTAGCCTGTATATTACCAAGATTAATAACCACCCCACAAACCTTTGTACACATACAACATAGGATGCTCTACACTCAGTCTTTATCTACATTACACAAACCAAACCATGTTTTGCTATGTTCTACAAGAAACAACCATATTGAAAACACACTGTCAAGCACTGCTTACTGCAGATTCTGAGGCCTGATTTTGCTGTTTGTGCTCCTCAGATGCTGTGACTATGATGCTTTACAAGCAAGGCCCTTTTTGTGAAAAGGGGTCAGGGAACCCACTTAAACAGAAACAAATGTAGACATCATGGAGGTAATACTGCTACAGAATCTAAAGAACACATAGAAAATGCTTTCTTGGGACATTTTCCTGAACCTCAGGCCTGATCACAGCCATGGCCAAGCTGCTGTCCCCCTTGTCAAAAGGAAGAAGCTTAGTCCCAAAAGTTTAGTACTCTTTGGTAGCACCACAATGTATAACATGCTTGAAATGAGTAGCAATAAATGTACAATTTTCACACCTGCAGGGCAAGACTTGGAACATTCTATAGGGAGCTAGCTCCCATTCTACAGCACCAGCAGATTCCCTTCCAGGAACCCAAGACAGTGGAGGAGAAGTCATCATCACTTTGTAGACACTCACCAGACAGCTAGCAAAGACTTTGGGGCTAGGCAGATTGAGCAAATGAGCTGATTGGGGAGATCCACAATGCCATCCTGCAGACCATCAATCTTTGCACAAAAGACCATACATAAGGTTGTTTTTCCATCTTGGACTTCCCAGGAAATGTATCCATATTCATTTTTATTGTGTCTCCTCCTCTTCCAGGATAATGCTGATTTACATCAACTGAAAGTCTTTCCATTCACCCATAACTCAGATCAGCATGGGGTGCTCTTGGATGGCATGACTAGTTACACTGGCAGAATTCACAAAGCCAGTGTCTTCTGCAGCTTGGGAGCTTTCTGACATGAAGATGCCAGCAGAAGTATAAATTTCAACCAGTGTCAGACTCCTGTGACACTATGTATCTCCAGACAGTAAAATGGCACTGGTTGTCAATTCACTAATAGCCAACAGCAGGGTACTGCTGGGATATCCCTCCTTGCAGCAAAGCCTTATCTTACCTCCCTGCAAGTGTTGTGGTCTGCTTCCAGCCCCTCCCTGAATTCCTCAATGCTTATAAAACTTTTATTTTTGCTTACTCTTTCCCCCTCCCCACAAAGTAGGCAAAGGAAAATCAACACAATTGTGCAGATCATGAGAAACCTTCTTTATAATTGCAGGACCTAGAGTTTCATAGATTCAAGGCTATGGATGTCATGAATACAACTGGGAGATTACAAAGGTTCAGGGCTTCTGGGAGTTTCACCCTGAGCAGAAAAGGCGGGGAAGCCCTTGGCACCCTCCCCAGCTGTCCTACTTAAAGATGACACAACATACAGTGAAACAGACTTTCATGCTGAGGCTTTCCTGCAGGAGAACCATGTATTTTCCTGGGATTTAAATGATATGTATGTATAATGAACAATTAGGAAAGCAGTTTTGAAGGCAACACACCAAATTACTAGAGGTAACACATTCCTGGCATTGACTAACCTTCTCACTCTCTCCTCCCTTCCCACATCATTTCTTTTTTTCTGAATCTTCCTTTTCCCAGTTCCTTTGGTCCTTTTTTTTTTTTTCTCCTTCTCCATTCTCTAGGAGAGATAAGCTTATCTCTGACACCACATAAACATGAGCACCTTGGAGATGATCTATAAACTGCAGACATTGTTTAAGTGGGCCACTCTTCCCCAGTAGGATCCCATATCTGTCCTGGCAGCTACAGAGGTCTTGGGTCTCTGTACATCCTCCACACCTTCCACTTCTTCCACTCATGCAGGAGAAAGGAGGAAGGAGGATTAAGCAACCTCGAAGTCTGAGTCACTGTTTTGCCAAGGGATGCAAGCCCTGCATACCACACAAGGTCTTGGAAGTACTGGATCCTAAAGGCACCTGTGATCAGCCAACATAGGAACAGGATCTCCTGCCTGACAGATGATTGTAAGAGAAAATGTTTGTATTTCTTCCTCACACTGTACTATATTATCAGAAAAACATTTTTCTCTGTTTAAAAAACCATTTGTCATTAAGTCTGAAGTAGGGTCTCAGTCACATCTGCCTTGCCTCAGCAAGCTGCTACTCTGTTTTCCTGAGAAGTGTCTGTGATTTGATATTGCCAGTTTAGTTCCTCTGCGAAAGCAGAAAAGCAAATGCATTTACCAGGGACATTAACAAGCCTTTCCAGGTTGGGCAGTAGGAGAGTGCTGTGGCAGGGAGCATCAACATCATCTCAGAAACAAACCTTGATGAACCTGCGTATGGTGACTATCCATGTGTCTGAATCTCAGGGAACAAAGCTATTCTTAGCTCCTGTCAACAGCTGCAGCAGAATGTTCCCCGTCTCTATCACCCTGGTAGCCTGAATTAGGTATAGATGAATACGTGTATGATCAGTCCTTTGGCAGATTAATTAAGGACTTTGCAAGGGTTCATCTGTCTAACAGCCCTGAATACTAAAGCTGTGGTATTACCACTTTGTACACCTACGGCATGTTCGAAGCAGTGACAGATTAGCCATCCCATCCCCCTGAATCGAGAACAAAACAACAAAACCTTTCTAGGTCAGTAGTTTAATATTGGACTGAACTTAGCAGCTTCCTTTCTTAGGAGGAAGGCAAGAAATGCATGGAGCACTCCATGGCTTTCAGAAGTGATGCTCCAGCACAAAGCAGCCCCTGAGATCCAACTCCAGAACAAAAAGCTTCTGGTTCCAGTGTATAGTCAGAAGCCTGAAGGAAAACCCTCCCAGGGAGTAACACTATGGCTGAAAGATAAAGCAGTAATGAGACGAGACATGATGGTATGGTAATAGGTGGTTGCTTCTAACGATCTGAGTGGCATGGTTTAGCGTGCTCACCCACAATAGTTGTGGTAGGTGGCAAAGAGAATTTGACAGCTCTGAAATTAGGCCCCATGTCTTCCCCTGCTGATATACTCCCCTTTCACCAACACCTTTTGCCTTTTCTCTATCTTATTCCCTTGCAAGAAAACTGTTGATGGCAGCTGAAAAAGACAGTCACCTAAATGTGCATTGCACAGTATAAGTTTTCTATGGCTTCACACTACAGCAGTATTTTTTACTGCTGTAAGCATTGCTATTTTTAGCTGTATATTAACTACTAAGCAATGATGAAACTGAAGAAAGCTCTTCTATTTTTTTATGGGAAGAAAATGCAACCCATTTCATTAGAACCACAGGCAAAGAAAGCAGATTGTGACTGTCATGTGTAAGAACTGCTCATAATATTCAGCTGTGTGGCATCTTTCAGTCAAGTGTCAGAGGCATTAAGAAATTAAGCCTTACAACATAGTTACAAAGAAGGATTTTTTTTAAAAATGTTTTTATGTACTACTTGCACTGCTGGAGTATTATAAAGGTGATATAATAGTAATTTTTATGGTAAAAAATAATGCGCTGGCATCAATATCAGAAACACACTAAATCAAAACTGACTTAGCTAAAAATGGGATTTGCCCACAGGATATGTAATTTCAAGACATCAACCTTGGCTGAAGAGGACTGTCTTGATTCTTCTGCCAAAATCCTCAGGTTTACAGTATTTTGCACAACCTTGTGATTGATAAGAATATGTATAACCCTCCATCAGCCATTCTGTCTTTACTTTCTATTCAGTTTTCATATTGCCTGTATGATGCTGGTAGCAACTTCCGCATTCCTTGCAGTGATCAGAAGCAACAACCAGTCATGGACAGAGCTTCACATTCTGCTTCACTGTCAGGAACAAGGGGACAGCCCAAACAGCATGAACACATTAAAAACTAAGTGATTGGTTTTTGTCTGCCCTTCTTCTCTCTCTTTTGTATACAGTATAGCTCTCAGGGTGATTTCCATGTACATTTAGCATAAAAAATAGGGTAGGTTGTTTCTTCTGATATCATGAAATTCAAAGAGATAAGGCTGGAACACTTCACTTGAGTGCTTAACATTAAATAAACATGGCCTCTAGATAAATAGTTGGTAGTTCAGAAAATGAGGCTACCTACTTAAGTGCTAAGTGTGGATATGCATGTCTCTTTCTATCAACAGCCAGGCTTGAACATTTTAACTCCAGTGCATAAATCCTCAGAAAATTAAACTGAACAGTGAATCTATGCTTCACTGTTACTGGAACAAGGGCATCTGAAAACCCTAACAGAGATTTGGCATGGGACAAATATGAGATGTGTCTTCAGACGACCAGTTTGTCTTGGGATTGCCATGAGGGTAGTCAAAATTTTCCAAGACTGCCTAAGCCAATCTTAGGTTTCAGTTGGAAGGGTGTATAAAGATCTAAAAGGTCAAGCTAAATATTTTCTAAAAATGTAGCTTTGGATCAAGCAAAGCAATTTATTTTGATAAAACTTAAAATGGATCATTTCAATTTTGACCCTAGTATGTGCATAAAATAGAATATAATCACAATATTTTTGAGCTATTTGGAAATCAGGTAATTATGTGGAAAATAACTTGTTTCTGTGTGGACACACTCTAAACTATAGTCATGATCCAGTGACACACTAACTTGGACTTTCACCCTGCTGTTGTGGTTGAATGCAATTAGGAGCAGTCCAGATACAGTAAAATGTTCTTACTTCTGCTACTTAAAGCCAAGCACTAAGATAACTTTTGGAGTGAAGCTATAAATTATAAGTGATAGTAGTTGTATAGGTCTGAAATTAATTATGAAACTTTTAGTGAAACATAACCCAAAGTACATTTTAATTGGATTCTAAAGTTTTCTTTTTTAAGGTGACAGCTGGAGTCCCATCTGGTCTCATTTCTCCCAACACAACCTATTTTGTATTATAATACTTCCAATATGGTTATTAATATTATTGATTGTAAAAAACAGTAAAGTTTCAGACTGGACAATTTCATCTGGCCTTCAAATAAATCTGACTCAACTTTCAGTATGTTGTTGCTTGGCACATTGAAAATTATGTGTCACTGAAAGGAACAACAAATAGCCAGAGAAAAATATATCATTGCCTGGTATGTGAGTATATCCCTTAAAAACAGCTGGTTCAAATGCATAAAGCATTAAAAATAGTAAGAAATTGCACTGAAATTCACTATTGGTCTTCTTTAAGGTAAAGATCCAAATTCACTGCTTATGACATTATTTTCCACAAGGAACCACTGTATTTAGATCATTAGAAAGACAAAGTATTGGACATAAAAACACTGAACACATTACCTGTTCTAGCAGTGTGCCCCCATCCCTGCACACTAGAACCAAAAGCAGTTCCCCCCACCATAGCCGTAAGTATGTAAGTATGTAAGTAACCGTAGTATGGTTACTTACAACCCCTGCTTCGTCAGAGAGTGGTGATTTGCAGCAACTGGCCAATCTCGGGACATCATCAATCCAAAGGACAGAAGGAGGTTTATTTCCTCTCTATGTTTAATCTACAAACACTGCATGGTTGTTTCTACAGCACCCTGAAGTACAGGGAGATAAAGCCAAGTCCATGAAAACTTAGTCCTAGTTGGACAGACAAATTACATGTAACAGGAATGTTGTTATTTATTTGAGAGCTCTTGGGCTGGGGTAGATAATGCTGATGACATACTAAAGACATGAAGGAGCTGAAGTGATCTGGCCCAGTTAGGACATGCAAGTAATGATATATGTGAAACCTATTTCAAGCATCACTTGCAAACTGGAGTAGTTCTCAATACTAAACATGCCACCTCTCCCCATTTTGACCACAGTGAAACTCTGTTAAGCTCATGGCACAGTGTCCTTTTGCTGATTTCATTACTGAACACAGAAAATAATTTTTCAAAGTACAGCTGTGCCATATATTCATGTTCTGTAACTAGAGGATGAAGGCTACAGAAAATAAAAAAAAAAAGTTTGATTTTTTTCCCATGTGCCTCTGAAACCACCTCCAACACTAGGCAGATGGGGTAAATCAGAAAGTAAAGCTACAGGTAGCAGAACTCTCACCAAGGAACTTCCACTTGGGCTTCACTGGGGCTGCATCTTTCCAGTGATACTGCAGCTGGTGCTTAGGGAAAGGAGGGCAGTGTCAGACCCTCTGTGGTATTATTGGAGGTCAGGGTCAAGCCAGCTCCCCATGACCCAACTTGACCAGTTATTTATTGCCCACTTCAGTAGCAAATGGGTCCATGGATAAATGCTGTTCACATAACCTTTGTTTCACATATTTGCAAGGGACTGGCTCAGACTTGAGCACTGGAGCTTATCCTGTGGACTGTGCTTTAACAAGCCTGCAGATGGATGAGCACTGAAGTGGGTTGTTTTCTTCATCCCTTTGGTGGCTTCATTTGATAGAATAGAAATGGGACTATTCATGCCAGAGTGATGTCCATATAATTACATAGCCAGCTATTATTGTCTCCACACCGTTTACCAGCAACCATGAAGGCTTTAAATAAAAGATGCCAACTTGGTGTTTAGTTTTATTTATTTTCTTGCACAAGGTGACTCAGTTTGGGGTTAAGTGTATATATTTACAGGTTTTATTTGTTCAAGGCTTTGTGTTTTTTAATTTATATTTAGAAAGGAGTCTATTTCCACTTTGGAAAAAAAAAGACATTTGGTGAATAGGCCAACCAGTCAAACCAGGCAGAAGAAAGAAAGGATATTCCGACTCATGAGATTCTCCTCTCATTTATAGCAGTTTCACATCAGTGTTACTGTTTTGATTTCAGTGATTGAACACTGCTATGAAAAGGAGAAGTGTTCAAAACTCAGGAGGCCAGCGTTTCTAATCAGATGAACTGAAACTGGAGCCCAGTGTGCAAACATTCATGATGATCTCTTTGCAGAACTGCTACAGACCCTGATAGATTCTCAGTGAACAGTCAGACAGAATCAGTACATTTAATAAATTTATTCCATTTAAGGACAAAGTTCTTGCACTGAGTTAAGAGGTTAAGGGACAGATTCAGGCTGGTGTAAAGTGTTGTAGTACGGTGCTGTCAGCAAGTAGTTGAGTTTCTTAGCAAATAATCCACTGTGAAGTACTGCCTGACTGCAGTCCTCACCACAGGGGCTACTACACTCTAGCCTGTAATTACTAAGTGCTGCCTATTCAGTTTGGAACTATTCTGCTGGAGAGGAAAACATTTAATCCTGCTTAGTATCCTGTTGGTCAGGTTATCATGAGTGAGCACATGGTGCAATCTGGCAGGCACTGTTTTGCCTTTCTGAGCAACTGCTTGTGCTTTGTATAGCTGGTCCAATTATGAAATACATGTGGGTTTAACTTCAGCAGGGGCTGCTCCCCTATGTGAAGGGTGCTGGTGTTTCCGGAGTCCAGAACATACTGCCTTTCTCTTTCCTGGAATCAATAGCTAGGTCATTTGAAGGAAACAAAAATATTTTGCATGACACCAGATGAGGAGCAAATGGTTCTCAAGAAAATAACACAGGACCCCTCCTGTGTCAGACTTGAAGGTCCACACAGCCCAGTATCCTGTCTGTGACAGTGACCAATGGCAAAGAAAGGATATAAGAAGTAAGGCTGGTACAGACTGACATGACTTTGGTCTGACCTTCCTGAGCCATGACTTGCTAATAGCACAGAATGGAATTTCAGTTATTTCAAAGAAAGTTTTACTTCTATTATTCAGAATAAAAATTGAATTCAGATCTTCAACCTGTACATTTGTGGATGACTGATTTTTTTACACTTGGTAAAATACATGAGGGGGAAAGGGAAAATAGGTTAGCTATACTTTTTTGTTGTCATCTAATTAAGCTCTGTAAACACTGATTTTTTTCCCCCTTTTCATTATTGTTCTGTGTCATTATTAACTACCAGCTTTGGACGTGGGACTTTTCAACAGCTGATTCCTTACAGCACTCAGAGATTTAGCTGCTCACACAGCTGGTCTTGAATTCAAATTAGAGATGCATTTTTCGTCTGGTTTTGGGATGTGATCAGAATTCAGATCAGCACAAGAAAATAATCAGGTCCCTGGATAGTTCCCCATGGATGTCTCAGAGGAGCACACAACCTGGGTCATTAGTCAGACAGCCTACTGGAAACTTCTGTGGGAGAACCTTAGGGTCAAATGGCAGAAAAGCAGTCTAACAGCAAACCTTGGAAGAGCACTGGGAACCAGCATCACCTTTCTGAGAGAGGTTCCTTGAACCTAACCCTGTGCCTAACCCTGTGCATCTTCTCCCACAGCAATTAAAACACCAGGAAGAGAAAGAGGGATTCCTCTTTTACCATATTACTCAGCAGAGTTTATTTCCTCTGTTGTCCATTGAGCTGGAAACTATCACTGTTAATTGGACCAGGAGCATAATAAACTCAGAGAATCCCTATGTAAAAAGAAGCATTTTGCCTTTTGCTTTTTGTTAGAACTGTTTCTCTCTGCTTCTTCTCTCTTTTCAGTGCCTTTCTTCTACTTGCTTTAGCAGTGGTTATTTACAGACTGTGCAACAATGACCATTCACTTGCAATCAGACATTCGGGCTCCTTTATGCTAAGTTTTTGGTTATAAAACCCAAAAAAATCTTCACCTCAGAAACCTACATCTTTGTTTTGCAGCCCCTTTGGAAGTGCAGGGACTATTTCTAGGGAGTCCAGGAAAGGAGCTAAGAAAAGGTAGTTTGCCTTTGGCTCACACAGAGTCCTTGAACAGAGTCCTTGCATTTCTCAGGAAATTGTTAAAGTGTCCACATATCAGAAAGGTTGAAATTACTGGCTTACTCTATAGCCATGTGATAGGGAACATTAAGAAGAAAGAAAAATGATGTAAAGCTCTCCTACACTCCTTGATGATAGAGAAACAGTAACAGATACTGGAGCACAAAGGAATTGCCACTGTCACACAGGTGAAATCAATGCCCAGGCTTATGGACAGGAGTTTCCTCCCATTCACCAGACAGCCAGACTCTGAAGAAGCCAGGGTCACTGTTTCTTTAGACCTGCTCCCTTGGGAGACCGTAACCGCAGCCTGAGGTCCTGTCAGCAGTGTTTCCACTCAGCCTCTGCCATGCCAGAGAGCAGAGGTCTGTTCTCAGCCCTAATGTACCGCGGACCTAGGACCTAATCAAGTCTTAGAGTATCAGTGCAGTAAGTTGTTCTTTCCCCCCCTCAGTTCTCCCTCCCTTGGTTCCCCTCTTTCTTTCTTCCTGCTAGTTCATCCATCATATTCCCCCTCACTCTTGCTGGCAGATAATTTATCTCCTGTACTTTCATAGACAGTTCAAATAGGTCTTAGTATTAAAGGCAATGATTTATAAGAGCAACCCTTCAATTCTTTATCAAAAATGAAAATTAGCCAAGGTTTTAAAACTGCTCAATAAACTAATGGTGCAACACAATTTGGCGTGTTTCAGAGAAAACTTGAAATTGCTGAACTGAATTATTGCATTCACATATTATGATTCAGAATATTTCTCTAAGGTATGAACAGTGTACAGATCTTCAGAAAAAACAAAAAAAAGAGAGAGGAATGGAGGAAAAGGAGAGTTATTTTCTCTGTTCGTAGAGCATGCTACAGCCCAACTTTTACTAACTTGCCACATTCCTGTGACTGAATACTATGATTTCTTCACTAAGATGTAATGATTTTCATAGCCCTCACTGCTAACTGTTATATGCTAAATTTGCAATGTACTGAGATTATAAAACAGAGACAAGCCTTGGCTTTGAGTCTATGAGCTATAAAAAATCTTGGTAAATCATCCATCAGTGCTTAAGACATTTTTTCTTGGTGTGCTGTTTTTTCTTTAAACTCTTCGTTATCTTCTCCCTCCAAAGTCAAGCAAAGAAACAAGTATTAGACAGAATTAATACTTGGAGGCAAACAGGGTTCCAATTTATTACAATACCCAGGCTATACTGTTCAATAAAAATTTAAAAATCCCAGGCAACAATTACTGAAACTGTAGAAACCTTTTAAACAAAACATTTGCAAACTTCTTGATGACTGATTCTTCCTTCCAAATGCAGAGCAGAATATTCAAATACAATTGCTGCTTTCAGTTTCCTTGCACTTAAAAAAAAAACCCCAAAAACAGCCTGTTTCTAATTGCCAGAGGGATGAATTAGTCATTTGCAGTAGAAAAAGTAATAAAGAAGTCTTTAAATTACTATATCAATGAATGTCATCATATAACTTGCTAGATAGAATGAGAGAATTTAACGACATCCAATAGCTCAGAGATTTATATTTCATATTTACTATGGAGAAATAATAACACCTCTATGCTTAAGTTTGCAGCTTCAATAGCCACTGCAAATCTGATTTTGTTTTCCTTTGTAATACAAAGAAAAAGGAAGGAATGTTCTTGTTGCTTGACATTTCTGGAGTCATAGACATGCTAAGTTCCTGCACGAGTGGTATGGCATGTGGCCAGGAATCTTGCTTCTCACTTGGTGGCAAAACTGTTCTTGGAGACTGAAAGTAGTGTATGATGATCTCAGAAGTGCAAAGGATAACCTATATTTATAGGTTGCATTATATTCAGAAGACTTATTTTTGTGTCATCAGTGAGATTTCCATAATGCTTTTATCCAATCATATTTTCCTGTAGCTATATTTTCCTGCGCTGGCTCTCTACAAGTGGATGAAGGGCACATGAGGCTGACTTCAGTGATAATTCTAAGCTATATCAGGAAATGAAACTGTTTCCATTCCCAGCTACACACCTCACATGAACAAGTTCCAAAATCTAACATCAAACCAAACCATAAGTCTCTATAGGTTAAAAAATGAGCTTAGCCTTTTGCTAGAGTTAACCCATCCATTACTTTGGACTTTGCTGACTTTGCAGTTAAGGATGGGAATAGAAACATCTTTAGGAATTGAGGAAATCTCTGTTTTGTTATTAAGCTGTGAGGGTGGTGAGACACTGGAATAGGTTGCCCAGAGAAGTTGTGGCTGCCCCCTCCCTGGAAGTGTTCAAGGCCAGGTTGGACGGGGCTCTGAGCAACATGGGCTACTGGAAGGGGTCCCTGCCCATGGCAGGGGGGTTGGAACTAGATGATGTTTAAGGTCCCTTCCAACCCAAACCATTCTGTGATTCTATGAAAGGGGAGAATAGGCTCCACTACTCTAGGAAACACTGGCTATCTGAGAGTCACTGACAGCAACGTACTGGGAAAGGAGCATCTTTAAAACAGAATCCCTAATTCTGGCTCAAATCACCTCATTTTCAACTGTGTCTCCAGCCCCCAGGAAGCTGATCCTGAGGCTGTACTTCCCACTTTTAGCTCTTTCAGAAACACACTTCTTGCTTCAGTGAGAAAGCAGTCTGAGAATCTATCCCAGCACAGATTTTTCTAAAGAATCTTCGTATTGTCTGAGAGTTTTTTTCAGTGATTACTGCTGAAAAAGGAGACGCTGTGAATTAAACTACTGTAACATCTTGCAGTCCCAGCAATAGGAGCTATGGTTGGATGGGATCAGAGACAATTAACACCACAGGGATGAATTCTTCTTCTGGCTTTTCTGTACTGAGCTTCACAGATCACAGAATTTCTGCAATAAGAATTACTGAAGGTGAAAAACCACTCAAAAATTATTTGTCTAATTTCACATTTCTCTGGAAGAAAATAAAATCTTTTCTGATGTCTTGAAATATCTTAGACTAAAGAAATATTTTGGAGAAAAAAAAAAAGGGTCAAAGCCAGGTTTCAGCTTTGGTCAATCATAGACAGAGTAAGAGGTTTAATAATGTCTGAATTTTTCTAGTCTCATTTCCACTGCTGCATGTTGGTGTGATGCCTGCACTCAATAAATAATAAATTATGCTACTGCTGCTTGTGAGTGACCTGGCTTCTCTGTCCTGCAGCAAGATCTTTACCATGGTCTGCTTATAGAGAAAAGAAGGCAGAGATCGAAGACATTCAAGCTACTCTAGAGGACTAACTCATCAGCAATGTGGGTCTGCCAGAATTTGTATTCTGATGGGCAGCTCTCTGTCACCCTTTTGCCATTGCAAGTAGGTGCCTCTTGGTTGTTGTAGAATTCACTGAACAGCATCTACCCTGGCTGATCTCCTGTGCCTGTTCCTGGCATTAGCAACATGCCTGCTCCCAAAGTGTGTAAATGACAAGTGCAGCTGGAGAAGAAGAGGCAGTGAGGAGGAGCTGCTGTCTCGTGCTGTTCTCCACACAGCTCTCTAACATCCCAGAGCTTGTAACTCTGAGGAGCAGAAGCTGAAGGGATGGTACAGAGCATGCTGCTGTTTCCCTTTAACTGGAGTGAGCAGGTGAATAGGGAAATAGCAATGCAGAAGAAGGAGGTTTTATTAACAATTTCCCAAGCAGTTGCTCTAGCCAAGAAAGAAAACAACAGTTTGACAAGAAACTTAATTTATGCCAGCTTCTGTGATCAAAGGTTGATATTCAGCACCTTGGGACTTAATTCCAGTAAACTTGAAATATGGTTTATATGGTGAAAAAAAAAGTGGAAAAAAAAAGACCAGGACAGATTCCTGCCTCTAATGCAAGACAGTCTCAGTACCATAGACACTACAAGAAAATCCGCTTTCAAATGATAAATTATGCAGTGTTCTCAGCTGATTGTGCATAGTTGCAGCCCATGTTGGTGTGATTTGAGAGAAGCACAAACAGCGTTGTTCTTTGCAAGGATCTAATTCAAAGAATTAGTTATGATAAGGAAACATGGAGAGAGGAAGTGGGAATGAAGAAATGAGAAGGGACAAGATCTTTGACTTTGTATCTTTGGTTTTGCATCTTTGACCTTAGACCTCCAATCTTAAGTGAATCAGCTGTATAAATCTACCTGGCCCAGCCTCAGTAACCCTGCTACCTTAAAGCTGTTTACTTTGGAGGTGGTGTGTCACTGCCCACTGCTTCAGTCTGCACCCAATTTAGCCCACACTTCTTTTTGATTCAATCAGCTTGAACAATCCAAGCAGCTGAATTCAGAAACAAATAATATTAGTGAAAAATAGACATTTCTCTTTCTCTCCAAGTCTCTTAGTACTCTGCTTTCAACAGAGGAGCACTACTGTTGGGCTGTGTTTTATAGCCCTAATGGACTTTTCCCCTGAGTTTTCTTCATCCCTTTTGGAACTCATTTCAGCCACGAGTTCCACAGCTGAATTAGGTACCGTGTAAAAAATACTCCATTTTTGTTAAGTTGGTCTTTTCTTTGTTTGCTGCCTGAGCAATATTAGTGTCTGCTTGCTAGGTCTTACATTATGTGTTAAGACTCCTAGGAAGGTCCACTGAGATGAAAGTTACTCAAGGAGTGAAGGATAGAGTTCTCTTTCTGTTGCCAATGGTTTCCTCCCATCTAATATTAACCTTTTCACTTAGACTGGGGAGTTGAGAGGTTGTAGAAAGTTGCAGTGATGGAAAAATACCAGGAATGTAAGCTTCAATTTGTGGATTAAAATTAAGAACAAAGTAAAACATTATCAAAAGTGCAAATGCTGATTTACAAACCCAGTCCTTGTAATGGTACTGGGAATCACTGTCTAACTTTTTTTTGTTCTTTTTACAGTCTCCACATTAAACAGAATTTCTATAGCCCTAATTCCTGTAATTGTTTTCACTTAGCCCAGGAAAAGAAGACAGGTGATAACTGAATCTATGAGAAAGGAGTAACCTTTAAACATCTGTTATCAGTAGCAGGTATACTCTGACTCATGAAATTATGAAAAGATATAGATGATACAGTTCTGAAAATAGTACTGTGTTTATGAGCAGCTCTGGGAGTTTATGGCATGATTAAATCTAGTGATTAAAGTTTCTAATGCAAAACCTGCTGTTATGAATGGCTGAGCAATGCATATATTCCAAAGCATAGCTACTGGTTTCTCCCATGACATTTGACACAGAGATTTCCATTTTAAACATGTGATTCGTTGTTTAAAGACAAAGTAGGGATGGGTATCTATTATTATTGAACTTGGCAGTTTGTCAGTTTTAAGATAAATGAGGAAAAAAATACACAAACAAAACGAAATGTAAATGAAGCAGTTGAGCAGTGCCTAAGGGCTGCGAGTTGTCAAATCTGCCTCCACCATTATCAGTGTTTGCAAGCATCTAAAGGATTTGAACAGAGAAGCATGAGAAATTGATTAGAGAAGGCATCTGAAGAAATGGGAGGATATTAAGCAAACAAGACTTTAGAAAGAAAATAGGGAAAAGGTTCCTAATGATGAAATTTTCCCGACTGAAGAATAATTTCCCAGAGGAACATGTGTAATGTCTCTTGTTCCAATGATTTGGAAGTGAACTTGAATGAAGTACAAGCAGTTTTATATAAGGACATAATTGGTCTTTTACACTGTATTTCTGTTATTCTGTATTACTGTTTCCATTATCCTATACTCCACAATTACTGCCTATGGCCAGACAGAAATCAGCCTAGCAAAAGAGAAAGAATCCAGGTGCAAGAATAAGTAATTAGCTCTTTCCTTAATGTTTTGTTTCCTCTACAGTATACTTATTTGTAATAATTTAGTGACAGAAGCCCAGCAGCTGGAGTTCTCCATCTTTCACAAGTTAAGAATTGTGCACTCAATTAGAAGCTGAGAAATTCCCAAGAGGACAACAGGAACACGCTTCACCTCAGTTTAAACAGGCAGCGTGTCCTTCTGTTCGTGTGGAACACAGAAGACCATAGCTCCAGTCCCTGTCCTCCTAATCCCTAACCTCCAACCACATTTGGATTAGTGTGCACCTGGGATCCCACCAGGAGCACAATTGGGGATCCCACTGTGAAAATATTCAGGCTTGAAGTAGGGAAGGATCTGAGATGACTTCTTGCTCATGGAAATCCTGCAGCCTTTGTGGTCAGAATATCCTTTACCCTAAATCACTGGAGATATATACACCACCCCCGGCCACAGCATCTCCTGCTTCTCTGCCCCTGGGGTGAGCGGAGAGAGGAGCAGTGCTGTTCTCAGCACCCAGAGTCTGTGTCAGGGCATATCCACAGGCACGCGGGTAGCCACAGTGCCCAGGAGGGGGCTGCTAGACCCTCTTGACAAGTCCCCAGTGGGGGCCCACACCTGGGAGACCCCTGCTGCCTGGATTTCTGGGGGGTGTCTGGGTGGGGGGCAATGGGAGGGAACTCTGCCAGGGGTGTGTGGGGAGGTTCGGGCTCCGGCCTAGGGAGAGATGAGACAGAGTGGAGAAACGGTCCTGGACTACCTGTGTGAGGGTTTGCAAAGGTAGGGGCCCACAGGGTCTGGGGGGCGCTGCACAGAGGTCTCCTGTAGCAGAGGGTATGGCTGCCTTAGTGACTACACTGCCTCTGGTAGCACAGGGACTTGATCTACCCCTGCATCCAGCCAGGGGACAGCAGAGAAAAAGGAGCTACACAGCTCACATTACATTTTGTCCAAGTGCCCAGCACCCCATGGCAGTACTTGAAGGGGAAGGTAACTCACTCCATTCCTGCCTCAGAGAGGCAAGCTGCTTGCGGGGGAGCACCATTTGCAGGATTTTTCCTCACCTTAAAAAAACAAGCAAACCAGCTCCTTCCCTTTTGCTCCCTCTCATCTGCAGTCAGTAGCTCCCTTTACCCGTGCCTCCTGCATCAAAACCTGCAGGTGCCTGAGGAACCGCACTGGGCACCAGAGCCAACACCAGGACTTGCTCTCTTAGACACCTACCATTACTCAGCCTTAACTGTAACCTACAACTGCTATTTCCAGGAGGTCTAACCAGCATAAGAAGATAAGTGTAGTTGCAATGACTGAGACCAACACATTTAGCCTAGTAGCTTGTCTTAGATGTAATTACTGACAAGCGTATATAAAGGTATTTTCCCAGAATGTTTTCCCAGATATTTCCCAGTGTGTCCAGTGGTCTTCACAGAGGGTTATTTCCTTAGCCAGAGAGGACTTTATATATTTAATAAGCTTCAGTAGGCTTTTCTACCTAGAATTTGCCTAAGCCCTTTCTGATCACATGTAAACCCATATCCATATTTTCACCCCACACCCAATGCCAAGGAGTTCAAAGAAAATCAGTACATCTCCTTTTATACCCAGTCAGTTTGAACAACCTACGATAGATATCTCAAATGTGTCACTTCTAGATGTCGTCTCTGACTGTCTGTATGCAAGTCATACTTAGGTTTTGCAGCAGTGATATTTACAATTTTTAGGAAATGGACTGAACCCATCCCATCAGTTCACTTTAAACAGACCATAAAGTCACTGATATATTTTAGTCATTTGTAATCCCTATTTGCCTGGGTATTAAGGGTCATAGCCCCATGATGTAGGTATGGAAGACTCCTTATCCTATCATTCATCCTGAAAGCTATCCATGGCCTTATGATGTTGTGTAAAACAAATAAGAGAAGGCTCCAGATGGATATAAAAAGAGTACATTTAACTTCTTTAGGTGTTCAGAAAGCTCACTTACTTTGGTATCACTGTTTGGCTGCTCATATGCTTGTTTATTGTGAAGTAGCACACAAAATTACTCAGATATTTGCATTTACCTGTGGTGACCTACCTGTGATTTAGTGGGAATAAAAGTAAAACCTTTGTTACTGTACAGTGGAGGTGAGCCCATTACATAGTACTAAAAGTAGTGAAGTGCTTAGTGAAGCTTTGTCGACGTTCTTTATCAGAGTCATCCAGATTTGCAGGTGTACCTGTCCACCTCCACACTGGAGAGGCTTTGGGTTCCTCTTTGGAGCACAGAAGTAATTTCTGTCGTATATCTGCTGTGCACCAGCAAAAACACAGTGGGGCCATGCAAACCATCCCCTGTACCTTTGCATCTATCCAGTACAGGCCCAGGCAGTACACACCACCTCTTGGCACTTCTCTGGCTCATGCCATGACTGCCACAGCCTACTCGCCATAAAGATGGCTGCAGGCCCCTTCCCCCTCATTTTTTCCCCGGACTCTGTCTCATCATACTGCCTCCTGTGTCAAAACAAAGGCCCAACACCAAGAAAACATCTTATAGCCATCCCCATGCTCAGAAAATGGTCTAAGCAGATCAGAGGTGGGAGACAGAGACCAGACATGCTGCCTGCTCCATATTCTGCACTGAAGGAAACAACAGTTTCCTCCTTACCTGCCTGCTTCATCCAGCCTCCTCTGAGAGTAGACACAGAAGTAGCTTTGGCTCTGTCTAATCCCCCTCCTGTTTTTGATGAGCTTTCAGTGAGAAACACCAAAACTCACTGCCAGCACTGCAAATACATCCCTTCACACACAGCATGACCAGCAGCACCTATGAACTCTCAGGGTAGCAACACACACCCCATCATAACCTGCCCTACCTATTTAGACCCCTGAAAAGGGTACAAACACTTGCTCCTCTACACACAAGTGAGGGGGATTTGCCTTTCTGTGCTGTGGCTAGATATTTACCCAACACTTTACATACACAAACAGCCCACAAGCACAGATGGTGCATGATTCACTCTGGGGCTCCAATCACCAACTGCCACTAGCTTTGGATTGGGCCCATAACACTGGGAAATTACTGCAGGCAGTTGTATAATTCAGTAATGATTTTGCAGCCAAAGGCTCCAGCTGCCCTTCCTTGAGTGGCAGCTTGGAACAAGGAGACCAGCACAGGCTGGTAGGACTACAAACATCTCCTTACCTCTGGCAACACCAAGAGTGGAGGAAAAAAAGTCACAGTGTGAAGGGCTACACACTGGATCAGAACACAGACTGCTGCAGCCTTCCCTCAGCCTTCCTGGTGCCAGTGGTCCTGCTAGTACTTGGTACATCCCTCTGGATCCAGGGCCAGACTGGCAGAAGCAGCCAGGTCAGCAGCTGGGTCACTGACCCTTCTGCATCTGGAAATACTCAACACAATTAATTCCTGAACAGATGCAGCTTCATGATTTACCTGTACCACAGGTTGAGATTTGTGTCTTGGCTTGTGGATGCTTTTCACTGTCACTATTGACAGTGAAATTCTAGGAGAAGTTTGCTTTCTTTAAGCACCTATAAAATACTGCAAATTGCTAGTGAGCCTTTTGAATGGGATGCCCAGAATATCACAGATAGGTTTTTATGAGTATGATGTCATGACCATCCAGTGACATGTATTTAAAGCTGCTTGTGGGTGGGTTGTTGACCTGCCACTGACTTTTGAGAACAAACTCTAGGCAGCATAGGTGGTGCACATAAATACTTATTTTCTGGTGACACATGGCCCCATGGCCTTCTAGGGACTTTGCAAGCACAGCATTTGGCTTAGTTCTGCACCCCCTCACCCAAAGGCAATCAGATAGCTCTTCAGATGGAGGGATACCCTTTGCCACTCCAAGGGCAAACATATCCTTCAAGGGTAAACATATCCTTCAACTGTGTGCTGCCTAGATGGTAAAAACCTCTCTGTGGACCAGGGAATTTAGGGATGACCAGGCATTTCCCTTCATACAGGTTGGGACAGTCCTTCAGCCTTCTTTATTTGTTCAAGAAACCAAAATAATTATGTGCACAAACGAAACAGCCAGGAAATGCAGCGGATGTCACTAACCTAAGAGCAACCAACATATGGACAGGTCTGGGGGATGCATTCTGCTAGATTGTTGTGCCAGCTTGGTGCTGTGAAAAAACTTCCCTCATATTTTTTTGTTTGTAAATAATTACAAATATTTTGCACAGATGGTGTTTACATGGTTGCCTAAAACACTGAGTATTACCATAGTTTCAAATTTAAAAACAATTGTGACAAATACCAGCAATTTTAAGAAAGCTATCTCTAGATACTAAATCAGAGCCAAACTCAATGAAGTATTAATTCAAATAAATTTCTGGGGAACTTTTTTTCAATAGGTTTTTAAGGTAGTCAGCAGGATGAGATCATCCCTTTTTACTTGTACTTGCATAAGATTAAAATTATTTACTACCTAAGTCAGTGGTTCCTATTCCCTGAACACCAGTGGGATCAGAGTTGTGCCTGCAGTGTTATATAAATAAACTACACAATCCACAGTACTATTTAGCTTTTAGTTAAAATTTCTACAACAACCTGGAAGGCAAAAGTATTTGTTATTTCCAAACTGTGAGCAGAAGGAGGAATATTTACAGAATAAATTTTCTTAAATGTTGATTTATAGACTGTAGGAATACTGATTCCATTTTAACATAAGCTTTTTATATGTGTATTGCAATTAAGAAAACTCAAACGTTTTTTCAACTCATTTGACTGACTTAACACGTCCCAAAAAAAATGAATACACAGTAATGTCTACACACACAAAATAAACAGTGCATGCAGAATAGCTCTGTGATGTGAACCTTGTTTATTAAAATAAACATTTGCTTATCTTTGTAAAAAACTTAAGAAAACAAAAAGTTATTTCACTATAAAAAGTACATGTAATAAAAATCATCGAAGTGCAAGACAACAGATTTATTCCAATGTAGTTTCAGGTTTTGAAACATCAGTAAAAATAAAAATTTCAGATGTAGATTAATGAACTTTACAAAGATATGTTCACAGTGCTTATTAAACAAAGCACAAACTGTTTGTGGCAAAGCAACTGCTTATTTTCAGCTGATTACAGGATAGGAGCAGAATTGGGTTTTGTATTAGTTACAGGCAAACCCCCTGCTGTTTTAAGCAGGTAGTCTGGGCAGTCTCATGGCATAGATCACAGAAGACTGGGTTGTAAGTGACTTCAGGAGGTAACACAGGTCATCCTCCACTCCCAATCAAATAAACGCTAACTGTGGATTACATGAGACGTAGATTTTCAAGAATTTGACTCAAAAAAGAGGAGAAATAGTAGCTAATAAAGGAGAACACTCCACTCAAAGCCAAGTTTCTGTAGTGCCCTGTCATGAATCAAGCATCCAACTCCATGGCCTGATTTATGCTTTGGCCAGCTACAAGAAATTTAGAGACACACCACATGAGTTACCCCCTCACAGACGTGTGTTGCTGTCCCTGATTAGCAGCTGGACGTGGTTCGCAAAGCAACTGCTGGTGATGCCATATTGCCTGCAGCTAAGCCATCAACTGTTTCATCCTCAACAGCTAGCTGTAAGGACATAGAAGGAATGTCCACTAAAGGGAAATAATAGAATCATGTTGTAGGCATTTGTGTAAAAGCGCATGCAACACCCACCATTTAGGTTTCCATTCTGGGGAGTTCATATTTTGTTTGTTTCCTGCCTCCACTGAAGTCTTCTGGAAACTAGAAAAAAATGCATAGGTAACCATATCTTCGATGTAATGCGCTATATGTAATGTAAGCATTTTCTGTACACAAAATGCCACAACAGCCAGAAACTGAAATAAGCTGAGCTCCTTCGAGGCCAGGCACCACTACTATGCATCCCAGGAACTTTGCCAACTGAAATCAAAAGCCAATGAACAGCACTGTCCAGAAAGGGGAAAGGATTTTCTTCAAGCCGCTGCACCACTTTCCTATCATACCTGGGCTTATTGCAGGCTAAGAACAATGCTCCAGGGACGACCTTCACTTGCACTCAGCTACTTTGCAAAATGAACTGCGCTATTTAAATTCAACTAGCTGTGGTTATCCAGAGCTCAGGGAAGTGCAAGGAACTGATAAAACCTCCAAAAAATATGCAATTATATTCTAGAATTAAACAGTGAACTCTAGACACAGAAATAAAAATGAAGCAATTGAGACATTTATTCTCTTTAAGAAGATATTCTGAAGACAGCAGCTGTTCATCTTAAGACATTAAGGCCAGAATGTCTTTTAATTCCTAAAGAGGTTAAATAAGGAACTTGAATGTCTGAATATCAGTTGAGTAATTTGTATGTAGTCACCCATGAAGTCACTGGTGCTGCTAGGTCAGTCTGGTGGGGAGCCCAGCTTTTGAAAAGGTCCTTAAATGCTCTTTGGGGAGGGACAAGGCTTTCTGACCCAAGAGGTCCTGTGCATCTTCCTTTCATGAGACTTGGTTATGGTTTCTATCACGTTTATTCTGCTCCTACTCTATATATTTTCCTTAAGAGACACAGTGCAATTCAAGATGGAGACACTCAGTGCCAGAAAGCTTCTTCAGGAAGATACAGCGTCCACTGGATGCCTATGCTAATTGCTACTCCCAGGCACCCTTTTCAGAAGTGAACAGATCCCAAGACAATACTGAGCATTTCATAGTCTCATGTAGTAATGAAGGAATAACAGAGAACAGCTGTTGTTTTAAAATAGAAAATCATAGCTTTGTAGGGTCAGTGGTATTTTATGGGACTTTTCATGCCAGGAACAATTTAACGACAGCTATAGTATTGCCATATTTATTCCCTACCATTTCCAATTTTACTATCAATTACCTCATCTTTTCATGCCAGCAGTGTTTGTCATGTACATGAAAAAAGAGTGCAGGGGCAGCCGGGACCCTCGATATGTATTTAGAGGCTGAGGATAATTCTATCGTAACTATGTGATTCCATCTTAATAAAAGGTATCTCTGATATGCAACCATGAGTTGCAGCCGCGCTTCTGAATGGCAGTGTAAACATACTGCATGATCATTTATATTAATAAGATAAAAGATAGACTTTGAGAGCAAAGGGAGAATGAACACACAGAGCAATTACTTTTTTGATACATGGGCCTGATTCTTACTGAATTAACTTCACCACTCCACAAGCTTTGCTATACTGCCAGATGTGTAAAGTGACCCCAGTGATAGCAAAGAGATTTTAATTTCTGTTGAATTACTGTAATTTCTTGAGCTCATTTTGCAGACAGTATTTTGAGGCAAACAAAATGCACCTTTGCAAAAAATTGTCTAGTCAAGTTGATTGGTGAGAAGCACAGTCTGGGGGGCTTCCTCCATCCCTGTCTCCTCGCCTCTTTGGGAAGGTTCTGTGTCAATCCCTACCATGTCTCAGCATGGATACCCTGGTGAAATGCTTTTGAGAGATAAGGATACCAAGGTCAATTTTAGGTAAGAGAGGAAAAAACCGTCCACAATGCTGTGAATCCAGTGACATACTTCAGCTCTGATTCAAGTATCTGGCTAATCCCAGTGAAGTCTCTGGAAGTCATTATATACGAGTAGCTGTGATACACTGATCATAGTGGTCCTGCATTTAACAGGCCCTCTAACAGCAATGCACAAGCTAAAACTTTTGATGGGTTAAAACCTTGGTATTTCAGGCCAACATTCAGAGTAGTACCTGAGAAAATGCTCAGCAGTAGTCATACACATTATTCATCTTTATCGATTAGATCAGTTAGAGCTGAACTTAAAACTAAGTTTAGACTTTGAAACAGACCTAAAATTAATGGAGAAGTGAGGTAAAGAGAAGAAAATAAATATATCAATATTATTCTCCTGGTCACATAAAAAAATATAGTAAAAGGCTTGGGATCTTTTTGCCGTTTCTCCCTGTTCAAGCTGTCCCCAAAATGCAGTTGCCTTAAGGGTGAATTACCCTGACATCTTTTCCGAGCAGTATCACATGACAGTTGCTATCAGGGAAAACAAAAGACCAGACTGAGAGGAGGGGTTGACTTGCCCAGACAGCTGATATCCAGCCATTCTAGAGCTGCTGACTACCAGCTCCCTAGTTAGCCACAGTTACCTGTGTTGTGACAGACTCCTCTGCTGAGATTAGCAACTGTTATTTATCTTTGAAGAGTTAACTTGTACACTAAAAAAGGAACAGATCAGCTATGGATAGCTAATGAAGTTAGGATTTGCCCTAATTTAGCAGATAAAAATGAGATCAACATGATTTCACATAAAAAAAAAATCTACTTTCCATGGAGAATTGGCATTTAAAATGGCTTATTTGTTACAGTTTAGTGTAGCATCAGCTGCACATACAGCATAGCATTTTGGATTGCATAATCCCTGCACAGCAAGTGTAGCCTGAGGCTGCCATAACTACGAGGCATGACCAGCTATTCACTGCCTTGGATCCATCACTTCAGTGGAGAATGTAGGATATGTTTGGCTGGCATGAAAACAACACCATTACCTTCACTACAATTAAGGTTGAGTTGGCTGTCCTCTGAGAAAACCCTGCTTTAGTGTTCAGGGTAATTGAGAATCACATCAGGCTACCGTGGTCATTGTCAGCCTAGCCAAGTGTTTCATAGGTCATTTTCCTAAAGCAAAATGGCTTAAAATTGAAAAGAAAAAAGTCCAAGGTCACCAAAATGAATTTTCTGCATTAGGATGTAGCTCTGACATCAACAGTTACTAATAGGAGTAAGTGTCACTGGCAGAAATCAGGCTTTTCCATGTCTCTGCTCTGGGACTGTAACAGACAATATTATCAACAGGTCACCCGCTGCTGAAAGTGGGATTAATTCACACTATAGAAAAGGCCTTAGAGAGTCTTTCTTTAATTTGAATTCCCCTCACTGAAATTAAAGCCCACTGTTCCTTATCCTGTCTATAGAGAGAACATAAAAGACAACTCTTTGTCTTCTCCTCTACAACTGTATTTTCCATACTTGAAGACTGCTGTTGTATTATCTTCTTGTCTTCTCTTCTCTGGAATAAAGAGTCACAATTCCTTCATCTGTCTCGCTTTAGGCCACATCATTCAGAAGTCTTTTGCAATTTCTCCACTTCTTTCTCAAAATACAGAGCCCCAAACTAAGCACTATATCCATTCTAAATAGAAGGATTATTTCCAGACATCCCTTTTTATGTCCCAATCTGATGACTGGGGGTTTTTTGTTACAGTTTAAAACTGTTGATTTATGGTTATCTTATAAACCATGGCAAACATTAAGTCCCTTTCTGTGGAAATGGTACTTAACCTGTGTTTCCCCCTGTGTTTCAATTTTTATGCAGCAGATTAGTCCTTTCTGAATACAGAACCTCCATCTATATTAAGAACTCTCCTCCAATTTATCCATGCAATCCCTAATTCCACTCACAATCTCTGTGCACTTTCACATTCTCACATATTTTTGTCATCTGAGAATGCAATAAGCACATTCTCCATCATCTTGTTACCGTTTTACACAGATCTAGAACCCAGGACCAGCACCCTCAGAGTCCCTGAAGATATTGCTTCCATCTTGACAGTAAACCATTGGTAGCTACAGTTTGAGTGTAATTTGCCCTCATTGAGTGCTCAGCCCTCACTGTAGCTGTTCTCATTTATATAACCTGAGGGCAAGGCCCCTGAGGAAAGGTTCATGAAATAAACTTCTCATTTTTGTGAATCTCCATGGCCATACTATTTTCTGTTAAGAGGGCAACACTACAGACAATCCAAAACTACCAATTCTACCGAAGAGTTGCATTTTCACACAGTTTATGGCCCTATTCTGGCCATTTTCTTGTTGGTCTTAGCCATATTGATTCCCACATTAATAGACTGGCTTGACCATAGGCCTTCTATTTCATAAATGAACATAATGTCTACAGGACAGAGTTGTGACAAGGAATAGCTCATTGCTGACATGCTCATTTTTTCAAACAACAATTAAATCAATTACATATATCAAATCAACGAGACTTGACATTCCCCCACAGAAGTGGCACTCACAGAATATTTAAATATATATAGTTGAAATTATAACATCAGCAATGTGTTTGACTCAGTATTATAACCAGAATAAAGACAACCTCTGTGACAGAAAGTATGTAACTTCAATGACAGATAGTAGACAGGATGCACTGAGAAATGTCAAATGAGAATAAGATGTTTTTACCCCTTATGTTGTTACCAAAATCACCTCACACTCCCATTTGCAGTCTTCTCAGAAACTCCCATGAACACAGGATGCTGTCCTAAATCCAGGTGTCACCTATGTGTCTACTGTCCGTAAATCTAGTTTTTGCTGTGTATGACTGAAATACTAGAAATGGGCATGGGCTTTGGGGAGCAAACCTGCACCAATATGGGTCATTCTCTGGCAGGGAAACTGGAGGACAAGTTCAAGGAAACCAAAATGATCTTTAGGCTGAGAGTGTGACTTCCAGCCTATGCTGAGCAGAAATGCCCTTGACCATTTCCCAAGATGGTCTCCTCAGCAAATCAACATGATTACTTTTATTGCTAACAGTTTAGTGTATTAAACAAAAATCATCAACTTTTTTTGGCCAAGATCTGATAAATTTCCTGTAGTCTCCTGGGACCATTTTCCATCCATTGCTTCTTTAAGAAATTAAAGAGTCATCTGCTTTGTCACACTGATGGTGACACTCCAACTGACTGCAAGCTTGGCAGGTGGAAGAGTGGGTTGTCCCAACATACACCTGCCCCTTGTCTCCCAAGCTGTGGTATAATGCTTGTAGGTAAATGTAGGTAAATGACTGTCTAAGAAAATGATCCCATGCAAACATGGCATCACAACAACTTTGCCTTGAGTAGACCCAAATTTTTCACTGGTATTTCAAAAAGCCTAAGTTGGACAATCACATCTTTCCTGTTTCAGAAAACAAATAGACCAAAAAGACTTTTATCAGATGTTTTTAAATTTGTCATGCATAGTCTCAAACTCTGCTGCATTTGGGCAGAGGCTACTTTTCCATGTCAGGTGGCCATAAATTCTAGCTAGAATTAAGAAAGGTAGTGCAGGAACTTTGTTAGGCCTCAATTCATCACTTTGTTACCCATTTAATACCAGAGAAATTTCAACAGAGTTCTACAAGGATCTGCCAGGAGTTAGTGATGGGTAATATTAATACTGCAGCTAATACAAGACTTGTAAAAATAATCAGTAATTCATTCAAGTGTTGATGGAGCAGGAGGGAACCATCAAAATTTTAATAATAAGCCTAAATTTCAAAGATATCCCATTGCCATAATGTTAATGCAAGCACCAATTTTCCAGGTCCCCCTGGCTTATTACAGTCCCACCAGCTGATGACCAGGAGAGAATTTGGCATGGCTGGTTACAGCTACACTGGATATTCCTACCAATGCCTGTGCTGTGCCATGGGCATACTCCCAAGGACCTGAGCCAGGACAGAAGGGCAACCCAGCCTAGCCACAGCTCAAAATCAGACAGTGTCCTGTCATGGCACGGCTGATCAGCCACCTTGCAGCTTTTGCAGCATACTCAGGGACATCATTGGGTGGCCCCACAGACCTATGTTGTACAGCTCAGTCCTAGGATTTGGTGTGTGACCCTGCAACACTCTTCTCCAGGTTGGGTTTTTTTTTCTAATAGAAGCCAGTTCATCTGAATCAGTTTCATAACAAGTCTCATTCTCATTTTAAGAAAGATCTTGTGTTATAAAGGCATTACTGTATGTACTATATCAACTGTGGCAACACATGGAAGTCCTAAAGGGGGATGTAAATTTAGGGCTTTACTTAGTAAACAAAAACTGCCCATAGCACAGAACCAGTATGAAATGGCCTGCTCCTTTTCTTCTGGAACTGTTTCAAGTCAGTGTCCACAGAGACCAACACAGTGATGGGGAATGACCCTTCTTCACTCACTGCGTTAATTTATAGTCACCATTTCTGTTGCTCTGTTATTTTCCCCTTAGCTGTTTGTCTTTTCCAGCCCTTTAGTTCACTCATGTGAAAGTACTGGGGCAGTCATTCCAAAAGAGAAATGGAAAGCTGTAATCAAAATGAGTGGAATGCAATTTTTCTATCACATAGATTGTCAACAATGGTTTTGTGCAAAGAATACGTAAAAAAAAAAAAAAAGCTTGTACTGATACACATGGGATTCCCAGCTTCAAGGCAATGATTATTGTGTTTCGACCTCTCAGCAACCAATTTGAAAGATGCAAGAATGTGCACAATTTGGATTTCCATTCTCCTTCTGAGAAAAAAAAGTGCTCTTCATTTTGTTTCCAACATATTCCGTGTGCTGTGCATGAAGAGCAGGCCTGAAAATGTAAAAATGTTCTGTTTGCTTGCTTTTAAAGGTTTGATGTTAGAAAAAGCTTGCTGACAAAAGTTTTTCCTCTCCAAGCATTTTAGATGAGTGTCATTTGCGATGCTAGAAAATGGTACTTGGAAAGCTTTATAAGCCATATAAAAGATTGGCTCCTAGTGTTGCAGAATGAGGCTTTTTTAGCTTTCTGAAGGACCACACATGCCGGTGTTTGACCTTCCTGAAACAAATTGCTATCTATGTCCTTTGATGCCACCTTTTTGGATAAAAGATATCTGAGCTGTGTATGGAGGTCCTTGGTGTCAACAGAGGTGGCTGATTGGCTTTCCCATATGCCCCTAATTTGCAGTTTTCTCCCCTCTTCCCATCTGAAAAATGCAACTGAGTGACAGGAATAATCACAAGCAAAACTGTGGCTCACACATACACATGCACATATGCACACATATACATATATAGATATGTATACACATATGCATATTGACTGTCAGGGGTTGCTGACTCAGTAGCTCAATGGAGGTTAGGCTGCTGCAGCTCCAAGCCCCCAAGTCCAGCCAGTAGTGAGGCTGAGTGTGTATTCCCACAGGCACACACACACATATATACAATACATATGTACATATATCCTGTCAGCCACATTGAACAACAAAGACACACTCAGCAGCAACAGTCTTACATTATTTCCCTGTCTGGCTGCCCAGGGTGGAGGTCTGTTAGTAGGAAAAATGTATAAATGTGTATGATGCGGTTCCCTCCAGCAGCTGGACTCAGGCACTCAGTCTGCCCAGCAGCTGCCCCTGGATCCCCGTCTCCCCAGTTTCTGGCACCTGGACATATGAGCCCCTCAGGCTGCAGCCCCACTCCAGCTGCTGGTACCAACTTCCTTGCACACACACACACACAGACACACACACATACAGTGTGGATCCTTCCTGTAACTGGGCTTAGACACAGACTATCCCATAGCTGGCTCCAGATCCTTGCTCTGAGCCTCATTGCCTTCTGCACAGAGACACACACATGTGTAAAGGGGTATCTCAATCTGGTCAGACCCCATGGCCTCTTGGGTGGTTGGTCTGGACTCCCTGGACCCTCCAGTGGCCAACTCCTCATGCTGTCTCACTTCCAGACACACACACCTCTGGCTACCAGATCATGTCACCTCCTCATCAGCTAGTCCAGCTTGATATTCGCTAGCAATCCTACACAGACACACATTCCCTCACTCACTCCCGTTGATGACATCACAGACACACAGACACTCTGACCCATGGTCCAACTGATGGCTGGCGGTGAGAACCCCATATACACACATGCACACAGAATACACAGTTCCTTAACCAAGAAAATAGTTAGAAATGGAGTTTAATGAGAAGTCAGGTCAGGCTGTGCTGACCAGGTGCTGGGCATGGCCAGACAAGAGCGCTGGCCAGCCACTGTCCACACACAAGCAGACTCTTTTATCCCCTTTCCCTTTATTTTTGCAGATTCATTCCTCCCCAGACCGCCCTGATCCTTCACATTCCCCACCTTGGGTTCCTCCCCTGAATATCCCATGAGAAGTCTTGTATCATCCTAAAATGTTCTTCCCCAGCATCCCACTGTCTCATACCCACCCCGTAGGCAGTGAGCCTCTCAGTCTGAAAAGTGCTCTGGAAAACCTCTCCCCTTGGGTGTCCCTCAGCCCCTGGGGCTGAGGGTCCCCTGTGACAGCCCAAGGGGGTGAGGGAGATGTTCATGTATCTCAGTGGGTTACTGGGACACCCTCCCCCACCATTGTGCCCAATGACACTCTAACATAGTGCATAGCTATAGGTTTATCTGGGCTTCATACACGCTGCTGCCTACAGCCAGCTCACACAGAGCACAGGAAGAGTCAAGATCTTTCTAGTATCAGGAGAGCTGAGTAAAATTTGCAGCAAGGAAAGTCAGCACCCTCTGATTCTGCTCCCCCTTCAGGAGCTTACTTAAACCAAATCCCTGATTTTAAGAGTTTTCAAGTAGTTCTATGATAGCCAATAAACCTAAGCAATGGTAAGCTTACCTTCATTTTATTTCACTTACCTTTGTGATGTGCTTATCTTCTTTTTTAAAATAAACTTTCAGTGTTAATTAACAAAGTGACCTTGGCTACGTTGCTTAACCTCTCTGTGATTCTCTTCTCCCTTTTGTACAATTAAGACAATAAAACAATGCACCCACATGGGTATTGTGAATCTTAATTAACTGGTGTGTACAGGCCTCTCTGAGGTTCTGCGAAGGAGAGCACTGTAAGAACAGAAAATTAATGTTAGGATGAGTGTTACACAGTAACCTGACACAGCATCTGTAAGTGAACACTTTGAAAAAAAACTCACCTCAGAACAGACTTTCCAATGCACTGAAAAAAGTTTTGCAGCAATGTCTTCAGATTCAGTGTTCAGTGGCCAGAAGATAAAAGAGGGGGGCAGCTTGCAGTCTCAGGTTAATTGCTCAATTCAGTAGAATCATTTACAGTTGTACTCGATGATCTTAAGCATCTTTTCCAACCTAAAAGATTCTATGATTCTGTGATTTGCAGAACACAGGTTTCACCCAGCTAAATACCTGTCATGTATTCCCACCTGTATTCATCTAAATCTTCACAGTCTTCTCAGCACTACCATTAGAATAGCAGGTACAAACTGTCCCTAAAATCTGTTCAAAATGGAGCATCAAGCAGCCTGGGAAGTTTTTTTAACCCAGTTTCTTTTATGAACCTGGTCAAGGTTCATCTGGTGATCTTGGTATGCTTGAGAGATTTTCATTTCAGGAGTATTCATACCACAGCTTCTGTCAATGCATTTTGTTTTCATGTTCTAGTCTCATGTAAAGCTTGAGTGAAGCTCAGAAGGTGCAGATATTAGGAAAGAAATGAAAGACAATATCTACACCACCCAAAGAAAGAAGAAACTGTAGAATGCCACATAGTAACAGCAGAAATTGATTGTGTGAAATTTCCATACTTTGAAACAAGTTTGTTTTGTAGTTTATACAATATTTTAAATGACTTTACCATAAGCATCCATAAGCATCTCAGCTGTGTAGCTGAATAACTTCCCTGATTATGACAAAAAATCATAATAACCAAGCCAGGAAGTTCTGCTTTTCAATGTAAGACATAGCAGATGCCAGGTTTCCTAGTGATGCCACGGTCCTTAGAAGCCAGGTGATGCACAGTTAATTTTTAGACAGTTACCAGGCAACAGTTGGGATTAACAGAAGGCCACAAACAACTCCTTAATTTTCTTTCCTGAATCTGAGCTGCTGAATTTATATTTCAACTATTTTTCCACTGGAGGTCTTAGCCATGGAAAAAGGATCATATCGTATATTTGTTAGATTAGATAAGTGATTTTCTTTAGCAGTTCTAAGTATTCAATAAATCTGTTCCTTTGTAAATATAATATAAAATCACTCTTTGAATTTTTCATGTGCTTAGATCTAAGAAATTCTACCTGGAAGAAAAAAGTTGAACAAAAATCTTACAGCCATTGTAGTTTGCAAAAAATATAGCCTGTGATTTTGCTTTTTGTTTACATTTTCTTTTATTTGTCATTTCTGTTTTGACATGTTTCCCAAAATCCTGTTACCAACCATTCTAATCATTACCATTAAATTATAAATAATGGTTAATGAACAATGGAACATTCAGCTATACCACAGTTTTTTCTGTTTCTCCCCCTTGCTTTCACCAACAAACCAGCTGAGCTTGATATGCTTAGAAAAGAGAGAAAATGGCATGTTTGCCTGCAACAGGAGGGATCTTGACTTGAAGATCAAGAAGTACTTTCCTCTATTATTGTTCTGTGGTAATGTTAGTTTGTCATACTGGTTTTTTACATGCCAATAATCACTCTATCCTCACACTCCAAGTCTCCCAAAGTCTGAGATAAACATGCAGGAAGAAAAAAATAAATAGGAATAAATAGAGGTTTCCTTTCATTTTTAGCATTTCATTTAGCATATAAAAAGAAATGGTATTTCATGTAATCTAATCACTCTTGTACTTTTAGTATATAATCATTATCACAATACATCTCTCATAGCATAGTCAACAGCTGCATCTCCTCACCTGATGAAATGCCTATTATCCACCAGTGTGATCTCATCTCTAAGAGGAACTGAATTAAACCATTGTCACAAAAAATGTGAGCCCAGTGTTTCAGATATAAGACATGTGAAAATCCATAAATTTTTTTTCCCTCATGAGGAATATGGAAGATAGGGACAAGGAAGGGCTCTAATTTTTCTTACTTCACATACTGTAGATTATCACACTGTAATGTGTCATTGGCTGCAGGTCATTAAGAACCTGAGTTTATTTTTACTATTATTTATGACTGTTACTGCTTTAACTTCTAAACAGAAGTTATGCTGTTCAATTACAGACCCATTGTGCTCAGCACTCCAGGAACACAAAAAAAACAGATTGTAAAGGGGTCAAGTCAATGCAAAGAATTTTGAGAGCCTGCACCTACATCCCAGAGGTTCTTTTGAATACTTCTGGCATTAATATCATTGTAAAGTATAACCTGCCACACAATAAGTGGGTTGCTTGAAAAGCTTAAGTGGTAGAATACACAGGAATTTGATGCTTTGCTAGGTGTCTTACTCAAAGTTAAACTAAGATGATACATCTTACTCCAGATTTCTGTAGCATCTGGCATTTCACAAATATTGATCAACTATGCCTGATATTTCCCTAATATAGAGAAATGTTAGTAGCCCCGATGTGTGGGACAAAACTGAATTAGGCAGTGACTGAGGACAGTATTTTCACACTGGAAAGTCAACACCCATGTTGTGGCCATGGAGCAGACTGTGAATGCCTGAAGATCCAGCTCTGACTTCATAACTGGTTTGAGCTGACCTAAGTCTGCACTGTTATCTAAAAGGATAGTTCTACTCCCTGCTCTCTGATCCCAGACATGTTCCCTCACCTATGCCAGCACAAGGTGTTGTGTGGATGCACAGTGGGTCAGATCAGGGAACTAGTCTAGCTGAAAACTCAGAAAAAAACAACTTAGCAAATGGCTTGGTCACATCCAATGGAACATGAAACTGCATTCTCATCTTCAACACTTCTGCACTGTGCTTTGGAAGAGCTGCACTTGAGGTAGTTGGGAGAGAAATGAATGAAAGGAGTCTTGGCTGTGCTGAGCCTGTTCAACGCAAGCTGGTTGAGCAAAAGCCTTACTGTGCACACAGGGCTTGGGGTCTCCCTGCCAGAGTGGCCCAGAGCTCACCTGCAGTCCACACTGGAGTGTGATCTTGTACACAATCAGCAGGCTCAAGCTTGACTGACAGCACCAGTAAGAGGGGCACCGGTAGCATGCTGAAGTGGTGGAGAGGTTTGGGGGTTAGTAGCACTCTGTCTTGGATGGAATGGTAAATACCTCCTTTAGCCTGCTCTGCTCTCCCTCCTGCCCCCATCAGTGGGATAGTGCCATTCTCACTCTTCCTTCTGCTTCAGTCCATCAGCACTGCTGTGCTGCTCTCTGTCATCCCTTCTCAGATAATCCCATGCTTCCCATCACTCCCCACCTTCCTATCTCTTGTACAAGTAATCCAGATTTTCTCCTTTGCCACAAATGTCCCTAAAGTTTCCATGTCCTCACGCCTTCTTCCACAGACCTTACAAGCTCCTGTGCCTGAGGATACTCAACATTCTCCAGCTTCAGACCATATTGGCCAACAACCAAACTCAGTCAGGGCAAATTCAGAGCACACCCCAAATCCTTCTATCTTTGTTGACTTGAACCTGATCAAAGCACTTGCCAATATTTTGACTCTAACTCTAAATGGTCAAGCCAAGAATGGAGGGGGGTCCATGACCCCACCCCCTTAAGTCCTAAAGAAAGATGTCAACTAGAAGAAAACCTTTGTGAAAAAATTGCTTTGTCCTATTAAAGCAGATTTCAACTAACTGGAAAAAATACAGCTTTTTTAAAAAATACTTTAACCAAAATATTCCCCTTTGGCTATGT
The DNA here is from genome assembly GCF_047716275.1 of Strix uralensis. Classification (NCBI taxonomy): domain Eukaryota; kingdom Metazoa; phylum Chordata; class Aves; order Strigiformes; family Strigidae; genus Strix; species Strix uralensis. Next base: position 120,318,147 of record NC_133973.1, read on the forward strand.
TTATCATTGAAACACAGTCATTTTATGAAACAAAAAGACAACACTGGATCTGTTTTGCAGCCAATATGCTGAAGGCTTCGGGAACAGTTTTATCATCACTTAAATCAATTGACAGCACTGAACATTTTATAAAAACAAAGGGAAAACCATGCAGGATCCTTTCAGTAGATCAGTGCTCTGACCAGTTCACAAAATTTTTTATGGCCATGTGGATCTGAACTGGTTAGCTGTTTACTTTTGTCTTACACCACTAAGGAAGGAAAAAATCTTGAGGGGAAATAAAAAGATGTCATCAGTCTTTAATTATTTTTCTTTTACTTGTAAAGAATGCCAATGAATGTTTCATATCTACCAGTTATTTACATTCTGTTTTGATAAGCACCTACTACTTTTTGGAAGTGGTCACTCTCTTTTCACTGTGCAGAGATCCAAAGCACCTTTCTTATGACAAAGCCCAAACTCATCTCACCTGAATTGTGGCATTTACCTAAGCTGTCTCAAATCTGAGGCTGAATCATCCTTCTGATGGCTATCTTCTTCATTGACTACAGACAAAACTTAGGTCAAAAGCAAACCAAACAGACATCTCACTCCAGCACTTCCTTAGGGAGAAAGCACCAATGTCTGTGGGTACTTTCTTTAGGCATCATGCTATTGTTTTTATGTGCTTGTGTTAGGTAGACTAGATCTTGTGACTTGATAATAAAAAGGAAAAGTCTAGGTTGGGGGTAATATAAGAACCTGAGGAAACTGGGAAACTATTTACTGGTGGAAAAATACATTTTAAAATGTACTTGATGTTTAGTCATCTGCAAAAACCTTGGCAGGTAGTTAGCGTCACCTACATACTGGGACAGAGAGCCCAGGATGTTATTCTTTTATTCCCACTTCTAGCACTGATCATCTGAATGATCTTGGACAGATGACTACCCAATTCCATGTCCTGTTTCTTTGACCACCTTTTAACTCTTCTGTCTGCTTAGATTATGAACTTTCTGCTACAAGGATTGTGTTTTTATACAATAACCAGATGCAACAAGACTAGAATCCATGTCCTGAGGACTAAGGCTCTTCAAAAGAATTGCCCTTTCCCAAGGCTCTTCCCCTAGAGGATGTAGACAGAGAGGACTGGTTGGGAAAGTTCCTGGTAGTAACAGAGCAAGAATTAGAGGGAACTTGGGACTGAAAGCTCTCCATGGCCTGAAGGTGACTTGGAGGCAAGGTAAGCTTCAGGTGAAGGTCCTGTAGAGGATTAGGAGCTTTTATTGCACAGCATCTCATATAGTCCCAATGGAACCTGTGCAGCATGATCAGGAAGTGATCAAAACCCACTGATCTGCAGAGAAAAAGTCAAGAAATTAGCGACTTGTGAAGAGTGACTCTACTAAGTTTTCAGACTCAGTTAATGCTTTTAGAGCCTACCATGGGACATATTAAGAAACCACACCTGCACTCTGTGTGTGTCATGCACAGGCTGAGGCATCACACCTGACCAGAGAAATTCCATTTACACTAAGTCTTTATACCTCTGGCATTACCCTTTAGAGGAACACAAATCTATTTTGCAGTCTCCTGAAATCTGCACAGTCTTAGCGTGGAGACCTCAGGCCTTCCTCCCAAATGTGAGTTCCCAGCCCTTATTATCTACAAGGGTGAGATGATGCCACCAGTTTTCCTTTCCCTTGGAAGCTATGCAAAATCTACACCTCTTTTCAGGTGGTCCAGTCTTCATATATTCAGGAACTGAAATGAGAAATAATTTTTAAACCTCCCCAGGCCGGCAGGAAGCTGCACTGACACCAGAACTACAATAGTAAAGTCTTACAGCTGTGTTGACCAGCTCTGACAAGAACCTGTAACACTTTACCTCTCAAATTGGTTTCAGTTCCCCAGGGACAAGTCTGTCAAAGCTGAGTGCCACTTGCAAATAGCAACTGTTGCTTTGTCCTTGAAAAAAAGCACATAAAAGTACACTTCAAACTTTTATGAAGCCGTGCAGTTTAATCATGTTAATTATTGAAGAATTTATATATGATATTAGAATGACCAAGTGTGATGGTATGTGATCAGTGGTTAATGAACTGCTCACCAATGAAAGACAGGTCCCTGCTCTGGTACAGCAGGAGAGGGGGGCACAGGTTTGATGAGCTGATGATATTTCTTCCAGGTCTAGTTTCTGTTATTCCATGGTTATGCTCCTCTATCACATATGGAAAATCCATGCATACAGAACAGATCTATGAACACTTGCCCTCACTACAGTTGTCCTTTTAAAAAAGTTTTTTAAAAGGCCTGAAACAAGTTCCTTTGCTTACCATTCAGATTTTAAATTTGGCAGTTACAGTGGCATAATCTTACAGTTTATCTTCATAAATATGCTCATTTTATGACCACCCAGGACAGCATCTGCATTAACATTGCACTGAAATGCAGTGATTCAAGTTCTTGTCCTTTAACGTTAGTTTTCCTGTAAAAATGATCTAAAAATCACTTTGAATATGTTTCCTTCATTAGCAGCCCACAATTCAAAAAAGAAGATAATACAAAGTATTTGAATTTTAAACTGTCAGTTTAATTTAATAGAAAAGCATGATATTTCTTAATATTCTGTATGCCTAACTGCTCTAATAAGCAATCTGAAGCACTGCATGGGCAGTTAGGAAGAAAAAGCCTCAGTACATTGGATCCTTTGAAATAAGTAGATTATTCTGGCATGCTCAAATTTTACATGATGCACTTAAGAGCTCTTCTGTAAGAAGTTTTCTGCACAGTGTTCAGTGAAACAGAAAAATTATTATAGAAGTTAGAATAAAATAGTAGCATTTAGCATTACATAAGAAACTATTATATTGCATCAGCTCCTGGTCTTAATTACAATGTGTTTGTGAGAATGAGCTTGTTGGCCATTTACTCATCCTACCTCCAAATCTTCCTGTCCATCTCCACTGTGACTACCTTCACCTCTCTCCCTCTCCCTTCAGGGACATGATTTAGTGGTGGGAGAGTTGACACATGTCTGAAGCTTTTCTGTTGCAGATGCAACTCAAGGAATCAAGTTGAAGTTTCACCTGTGAAAAGAGCAAGGTGTTCTCTGAAACTTGATTTATACCATTTTTCTTATCTTTGCTCCAGTCAGAAGTTGCTGTGAATGACCAAGTGAAGTAACAAGGATCAAAGGAAACGAGAGAGATGCACCAGCTTTCTTTCCAGAGGCAACCAAGGTTTTTACAGCACTGACACATACTAAAACAACCATAGGGACTTTACACCTCCCTCAAGGAGCTATTCTGCCCATCTAGGATCAACACAGTGTCTTGCATGCTGTCTTGGAGAGACAGACCCAGTGACGTGTCATTCTTCAAGTGCTGAAGTATTATATGAATATTAGATTGGCCATGAAACTCCAACCACAACAATCCATGAGCTTGGTTTGGGAGGGAAACAGGAGAAGATAGACATGATCCTCATCTATCTCTTTTCAAAGCACTCCAGTAACTCCACCATCTTTCTCAGTCTCTTGAGGTAGGCACTGTACTTTCCTCTCATTGTGACTGCACGGTCTATCTTTGTAAGACTGGGCAGATGGCAAAGGAGTACCAGGCTGCCCAAATCATGCCTTTTTTGATTGGGTTCAATGAAACATTTCCCTCTTAGTGCAGTGGTGTGAGATTAGGTGGTGTAGGTTTCCCCTAGCATCTCTGATAGGGCATGCTCTGAACCATCCTAGTTGAGACGGAGATATTTGGCAAGGCATTTATTTCACAAGCCCAGTACGTTGAGGCATCCTTCTGTACCTGCTCAGTTGCACTCCTTACATGTAGATTTCACCTCACAGGCATTCAGCTGGCAAAGGAGACAATCAGGTCCATAGCCTTTTGTCAATTAAAGAATTCATTTTTTTGGATCAGGGTGAAAAAGAAAAATATGGGCCTGGATCATTGAGTGCCATTCCCTGCAACCCCAGATAACCATACAGTAATTATCCAGGTAAAAAGGATGTGCCAAGTTTCTCCCCATGCCACAGGCCACAGAGTACTCCTTATCACCTTAAATCAGCCTTAAGTGGCAGTTACACAGGAGAGCAAGTATATCACCAGTGACCTAGAATAACAGAAAAAAAGACTTAAAAGTGGTTAAATAAAACTGTCAGTCAGGCTTTAACAGCTATGCAGAATAGGGCGAGGACAACTCTGACAGTCTCATGGTCTCACCTAGAGAAAAATTCCACTCTAACCCCAATCTGGTAATCAGTTTATTCATGAGTGCAGGACACAGCATACCTAAAGTATGCCACAGGAGGTCAGTTCCCCTTGGTCTTAAATCCTGTTTATAACTATGATCAATGTCAAATGCATTAGAAAGACACAAAAAGACACACCAAAAAAGCCAAATATTCATCAAACGAGACTCGATAGTCCTTATCCATCGAGTGCAGCTAAGCATTAGAAGCTCTAACATGGATTAATACAGCAGTAACGTATCATGAACCCAGTGCCCATCAGGCCAGTTTCAGATTCCCTGGATGACTCAAGAACCATTATATTTGAAGAATACCTCCAGCAATCTCTCTCAAACATTATAGCTTCTGTCATTTTTACTTCATATCTGCCTTACAGGAGCTATACTAATGGTTGTCATCTCCACCTAATGTTTCCAATAGATATTTCATAAGGGACACTCTACCCAATGCTTCACTTCCATACAGGTAGATAAAGTCCCCTGCATTCTACCTATCTAACATAAATCATTATCTCACAGAAGTAGTAGCACTAAAAAGAGAGCAGGACTCTTATGCAAACAATAATATACTCTGATTTAATTTCCATTTCATGTCAGAAAATATTAAATCAATCCATGCAAAATAAGGAATAACCAGTAAAAAAATGCTGAGAAAAACCCATCCCAGCATACTCTTAAGCATAATAGTTATTTTCCTGCCTGGAGGGTTAAAATTGCAATAGACTGAAGAAGAATTCAAACTCAGCTCTCCAACATCTGAGGATTCTCTTCCAACATCCAAGGTTGATGGATCTCTTCCAACATCCCTCCAACATCCAAAGAGAAGCCCATGCCTGTGGGTCCTAGGCACAGACAGTCATCAGCTTCTTAAGTCCCTGAGGATTCCTACTTGGGCTAAATACTTGATTTTACCTGCCTTTAAACCCTTTTTAGTATTTACAGCTAGATAGTTTGGGAAATCTCATCCAGCCCAATAACTTTTACAGCACTCATTCTTATGCATCTCACCATTCTGCCACACGACCAATGCAAAAACATGAGGTTGAATACAACAGTACCAGATCTCAAGGGCTCAGCGGCTCTAGTCCTCTGCAGCTGACTCAAGATCAGGTCAATAGTGGGTGCAAATGACTTGTCAGTAGAAGAGTCTGAGAAACAAGTGTACCTGGACTTGTACAAACCATTTGACACTGTCCCACATGACATCCTTGTCTCTAAATTGAAGAGACATGGATTTGATGGATGGACCACTTTGGTGGATAAGGAATTGGCTGGATGGTCGCACTCAGAGAGTTGTGGTCAATGACTTAATGTTCAAGGGGAGAGCAGTGACGAGTGGCATTCCTCAGGGGTCAGTCCTGGGACCAGTGCTGTTTAACATCTTTGTTGGAGACATGGACAGTGGGATTGAGTGCACCCTCAGCAAATTTACTGACGACACCAAGCTGTGTGGCATGGTTGACATGCTGGAGGGAAGGGATGTGCCATCCAGAGGGACCTGGACAGGTTTGAGAGGTGGACCCATGCAAACCTCATGAAGTTCAACAAAGCCAAGTGCAAGGTCCAGCACACGGGTCAGGGCAATCCCAAGCACAAATACAGGCTGGGCTGAGAATGGATTGAGAGCAGCCCTGCAGAGAAGGACTCGGGGGTATTAGTGGAGAGACTCTTTATCAGGGAGTGTAGTGATAGGACAAGGGGTAACAATTTTAAACTGAAAGAGGGTAGATTTAGATTAGGTGTAAGGAAGAAATTCTTTCCTGTAAGGGTGGTGAGGCACTGGAACAGGTTGCCCAGAGAAGTTGTGGATGCCCACTCCCTGGAAGTGTTCAAGGCCAGGCTAGACAGGACCTTGAGCAACCTGATCTAGTGGAAGGTGGCCCTGACCATGGCCAGGGCATTGGAACTAGACGATCTTTAAGGTTACTTCCAACCCAACCCATTCTATGATTCTATTCTATAAATGAGAAATCTGTAAGCCCAAACTGACCTTAAGCAGAAGATCTGAACTTTTCCTTCACCCACACAAATGGATGTCCTTGTACAATACCAGATGTGCTGGCAGCTGGTTTCCACAGAGCAGCTACAAGCTGCAATAGCTTCAGTCTCCTGACCTGTGAATGTATCACCTACCTCCAATTCACACTAAAATGTGCAGTGTTTTTTACCTTATTTAAGTGATTTACAGACCAATGTCACCATTTCTCTGTGCCTTCGAGGGCAACACATCACGTGTTTCTACATTCGAGTACAGATAGTTTTACCACTGCTGGCAGCTCTGCAGCAGAATGGACAGCTTGTAAGCTGTGTCATTTATGAGCAGTGACAGAAATTGAGGTCACTCATTATAGACAGGAACCTTTAAGAGAGCACATCACTCTCCCATGGACAATGACATTTACAAATGTTTTGCTGTTTTCAGTGAGCAAAAAATATCATCTGTAGTGGTAGTATTGTAGTGGAAATAAAATGCTACTGGAAAAGCAAAATCCAGGACAATACAATCTCATCCATGAGTTTCATGCTCTATAAATCCACTGAAAATTAAACTCAGCTGACAACATTTCAACAAGTGTTCTAATTCCCTTATAATCAAGCACATTAACAACCCACCATATTAATTTTCAATGGCTTGGGCTTCTCAGCCTAGCATATTGGAACAATTCAACACATCTGGGACTGAATTAATGTCACAAACAATTCCATACACTTAGAATGATCTTCTCACTTTGCATTACATAGAAGACAGTCCTCAGAGCAAACAGTTACTATTAAAATATCCCCCACTTGTATAAGTCGCCCTTGGAACTGAAATGACTTGTTATTAATTACTGGCATATCCTCTGTGCTTATACAGCACCATTTGTGTGCCTGGTACGTGTGAATAAAGTCCTACCCCAAGGAACTTATAGTTTAAATTATACAGATAGCTAACCACATCATTATAAACTTGTTATAGATTTGATCTAAAAAGCAGGCAAAGCAAGACAAAACCGTGGGGAGTGAATACATCTGTTTTGCGAGGAAATCTGAGCTAGGATATGAGGTTATGTAAGGATATAAGCTGCTCTTAATAAATGTATCTGCTATAATATAGAATTCGGTGGGGATGGAGACGGTTTTCACTAGATCCAACACTGGGCAGATGTTTAAAGCTAGATCAAATAAAAGACCCGGACACTGCAACTTTGGGGTCTTGCCCGCTACTGTAGCAATTGAGCTACACGCAACAAATGATTTATGTGACTAAAGCAGGCAACAGTCCCAAAGGTATATTTAAATTTCCACATCTAGTTGCTGCTTAACCCTGAACGTGCATTAAGAATCAAACCAATGCATTATGTTTCCCAAGTACCCAGAGTTTGCTGCTCCTTCTGCCTACAGCTGTGAGACACTACCGGTGGCTCAGAGACATCATCAGGAAAAGCAAAACCTGGAAGAAGTTTCCCACCCATTTTATCTTTTGTTCTTCATTTCATAGCTTCCTTTCCACTTATCACCACACCCCCACTGCACAAAGGCTTTGAGTCTTTTAGTAACTTCTTCCTTTCCTCCAATATGTACAGTGCTTTAGTTCTTCAAATCTGACCTGCATCACTCAGGACTTAGGAAGCAACTTCTGCATCTATCCATGAGGTTAGCTGATGCAGCAAAAATCTCGAGAGTACTTGATGCAGACTACTGAATTTAGTTCACATGAATCTATACATACTAACAAGTCCATTCCTATAGGACAGGTGGCCATTTTCTTCCAGTATGACCTTGGGTGATACCTTTTTCCTCTCTGTACAACAAACATCATGCAAAGGAAGAACACAGGCTTCTTGGGCCCAACCATAGTAACAACTTTGAAAAAAAAAATTCAAGCCTAGCTGTATACATATACATCCTGCTGTTCTGGGAGATTTGCAAGAGCACACAGAGAGTGCCACTAGAAAACTTTTTAGAGGGCTGCTATTCTGGTCCTACTTAGTAAATTTTAAAGTTTGGTCTTTCATCTATAGAAAGGCTGTTTCTGAATCCCACAGTATTTTCAGCTTATGACCAACCTTAATTATAGTTGAAAACCCTGAATTAATCCATTGATATTCTCTTTCCCCAAATTACCTTCTTTACACATTTTTTAACCTTTCAGATCATCTCTTGAAATGAAGTGTGTAGGAGAGGAGACTGGAGTATTGTTTGAGGCAGCCTTTACTATTATGCACCTAACAGTGTTTGTCAAGCGTATTGAAAGTCCTCTATCAGTTGATTGTGTCATGCAGTAGCAAAGGTACGCTATGAGAAAATCTTGCCTCCAGGAAATTGTAGCCTGGTAACAACAATACACGTGGCATAAAAATGTGGAAATTATTTTTCTTTTAATTGTTAGTTTCTGTGCAGTTTTCTGAAAAAAAATATTGTCCTTTACACAAAAATTCTATTTTATGGTGAAAAATGTATTTTGTGGATTGAAGGCTAAAGGAAAGTGGTATAAACATCTTGTCCAATCTCCTGTAGAAATCCATCTGAGGAATATCATTAACCAAAAATCTTTGCACCAACCTTGTAACTTCTTTAGAAGTAATGACATTTTAGAATAACATGTGGATTTAGACAGTTCAAGTGATAAGAATCTACCACAGCCCAATTCATTATCTCTACTATCAAAATATTCTCCATATTAAACAACATCATCTTCCATACTTTGTATCACATCAGGATATTTTATTCTATTCTAAGCAATTATTCCCCATGAAAAATATCTTTCCCACATAGGACTGTGCTCAAACCACCTTTCAGCTTTTTCTTGGGAAAGCAGAACAGATTGAGTTTTTTAGGTTCTCACTAGAAGGCATGTTTCTTGCATTATCCTGTGGCTGTTTTCTGAATTATTTATCAATTAAAAGAAAAATGCCAGCTTGCATTGGTACATTACCTTGTTTCTATCTGGATCCCCTAGGAAATACTCATTGATAAGCATGAATGCTATTCTCTTTCTCTTAAAACAAACCAGAATGAATATTACTTCTCAGCTTAGGCTGGAAGAGAATTGTTTTGATGCCACTTGCTTATGCTCTTATAAATAACCAGAAGTTTCAATAACTGATGATTCTTTTTTGAGAAAACAGATGGAAGCAGCTAGAAAAGAACAAATAACCCCAAACTTTTCCAAAAACCTCATTAACTTGAAGATTGAATCTTGGACTTCAAGAAGAGTCATCAGACCAAGATCTGCGTGTCAGAATTTTTATATATATATATACTGATGATACACATACATACAAGTATGTATCTCATCCACATCTATTTTTTTATATATATACATATATATTTATATAAATGCAAAAAGCTGTGGACCATATGAGGCCCCTGTCTTTGTATGCAGACCAGTAAGGAACTTTCAACTGCACTAACCTTTGAAAGAACAAGACTGTTGAATTTTTTCCAGCTGCACCAGGACCAACATAAGTGTCTTGGCTCTCAGAAGGGCCAACCAATTCAAGTCCAAAATCACCAGCCCACATCCAGTCAGCCTGGAGAACCCTGAGTTTCTGCATCATGCTTTTTATCCAGGCCTTCAAACTAGCTGTTGCTGGGCCTCTCCCTGGTCACCAAGACCAAGGTGACTTCGTCTTCAGAGGTGAGGAAGGAGGGGACATTCATTTGGAACAAAGCCCTACAGCCTGATGGTTTTATTTTGCAGAACCCCTTAAATCCATAAATAAAACTTGCAATTGCTAGCACTACAACTGCTGCACTGTTCATATGAGGAAGGATGAGAAGAAACTTGGCTTCTCTTAGACAAAATTAAACTGTCTGTAACTTTAGGAAGTTATATTACTACATTTTATTTGTTTCTCCTCCACAATTACAGATCCCTGTAACTTTAGCCTAAAAAGTGTCATAAAATGGCAGGCTTAATTCTAATTTTAAGAAATCTAATGAGACAATTCTATGTCATTAAGTCTTTTTTGGTAAATAAATTTGTATAATCTACAGGCACAATAGTTCTTAACTGTAAAAAGCTATTTGAACTTGCAAATACAGCAGGCCTGTTGGACACTAGACCCTAAAAACTATGAGATATGCATCAGAAATATTTCTGATATAATCCAAATCCCATTGGAATGGATGTAAGCTTCCTATTAACTTCGGTAGGGTTTTGGTCCAGCCCTTGATCCATTCAGTGCAGTGTCAAGTCAAAAAAACCTCAGCCTGCTTTGCTGTTAGTGAGGCACAGAGAAATATTTGGAGGTTCAGAGCAAGATTTCTTTGCTAAAGAAACATTGGAATAAGGGGGAAGCAATGAAGGGAGATAAGGGTAAATGTGTAAAAATAGTTTCTTCTGTGAGGCAAAATTCCACAGCGACCACAAACATCTCATTTATTTCAGCTGACACCTTCCAAGTAGGTACATGGTTGCATATATAACACTTTCCCATATTTTTCCCCCAGGACACAGTTTTGTTTACACTTCCAGTGCTGTGAATTTATAACTGAGGCATTGTTTGGGTTATTACATGTAATAGGAACTGTATTTTCACAGATGGCTTGGCTTCCTTGCCAGATGTCTGTTTTAAACAGTGTCCTAATAACTACTGCATATTCTAACTTCATTCTGTATATTAAAAAATATTGCCTTGAAGGGACAAACCCTTTATTTTTAGGCTACTTTTGTAATCACTGGAATAACTATGAAAGTATTAACTGGATTCACCAGCACTTGCAAGCTGGAAATCAGCTACAACTCTCTCTCTGAAAAATGAATGCTTCTGTGCCACTGGACCTGCCAGGCAGAAGACATGAATTACTGGATTAAAATCCTGTTTGTGACAGACTGTAGATAATGTTGTAGCTATATGCCTCTAGATCCCCTTTTAGTCTTAGAAATCTATGATTCACCTTATGAACAAGCTTCACACAACCATCACAATTATCAAACAACCCCCTAATTTATTGCTTCAAAAGATTACAGTCTGGAAAACCAAAGGAAACAGACAATGCCTGGGGGTTGAAGAAAGAGCATATAAACAGCACAGATGGGCTTCAAAGATATTGTTGAGCAGCATTGCCAAATCCAAACATTTCAAAACTATGAGTCAGGCACCAGAAAAGTCTTGAAATTTACTTACAATTCATGAGATGTGAAAAATAACTTATTTCACTAACGCCTGCATTTTGCATCCATTGGCTAATTTGAACTACGTTTGATGGAAGAGCAGAGAGCTGACTGGTGTTGACTCCTTACGAGATCTGCAGGTGGCTGGGCTGGGGGTGAAGCCCATGCTGGTGGCTGCACGGGGAGGAAGGTAGGGATAACTGGGACATTGTCTGCACTGATCACCCATGCAGCTCCGTACATGCCACATGCAAGCCAACCAGATCAGGAGTGAGAGCTGCAGACATTGTATGGGGCTGGACATACAAGGGAGCAAGGGGATATCTGGGAAACATGAAGGGTCTCACTGGAAGGGTAGAGGGAGAAAGCAAGCTAAAGCAGCTGGACACCATGGGGTGTGAAGAAGGCTGTGGGCATTGTGATAGTGGGGTGTGACAGTACACAAGAGACAGGTGAAGCTCCATAGTGACAGCAGGCTATTTTTTAATCCCAGATGTCCAAGACATGGATATTAAACACCACATAGACTAAATGGGACTCATAAATCCTTCCTCACAAAACTGTACTGAAGGGTTTAGTGCCCCTGCATCCTTCCCCTTACTGATGCTATTCCATTGCCCTCCCAGTGGTTGTTGCTCCCTTGTGATTGTCTAACTCACTCATTCACTATACATCTGTGCAAGTGTACCATAACTTGCTTCAGAGTAAATAAGTCAATGAAGACCTAAAACTGAATTGGAGTAAAGTGGTCTGGAAGAGTTCTGGCAGTGGACAGGAGACAGAAAGGCAAATGGAAACCTCCTCAAGCTGAGAAGTTACTCAAGCCAAGGTACTGTGAAGTAACTCCTGGAGAGTTTCCTTAACAAATCACCAGTGCTAACCCAGCAAGATCTTTGTGTCTCCAGAAGTTGTTTTTTTCCATGCCTTACCTGATGGGAAGTGAGTGTTTCCTCTCTGTTTTCCTGTTGACAGCTGTTGCCGTTGCAAGTTCACCACCTCCATCAGTCTGAAGGAGCTGAATGAGGATTGTGTGCTAAGGGAATCTGAATTCCTCCTCCTGGCCCCTCACTGCAACAACTGGTGCACATCAGCAGAGAAGAAGCATGACCCTCTGGTAGTGAAGTCCCCGGGCTATGAATAAATAAAGATTTGCCAACCTGGTGTCTTTCAGAAGCACAGCTTTCTTGCACGGATTATGATGTCATGTTGCTCACTTTATTTTGACATAATTTCCAGAACATGAGAAGAAATCTTCCGAAAGGAAACAGAAGAGGCCTAATTGGAGCGTAGTGATCTCAAGAGTTTCTCTGGAAGCCGGTCCACTCCTCCACCAGGTTCATCATCATCCGTTTACCCCAAGAGGAACTGACTTTAGGGAAGCTCGGTCAGATAGGTAATGGCCCATATAGTCAGCTCAGTTCTAGAGGTATATAAATCTAGAATAACTCAAGTGGTGAGCAGAGATGTTTTGAACTTGCTTCGCTGTAGATAGGTAAAAAGACATAGCTGTCTTAGGGTTTACATGTTTCTTGCTTTCTATTCAAATGCAATCATTGTTTACAGATTTCTGCAGTGACCCCATGTGATCATCTGGACAGTTGTCCTCCTTTACACATCACCGTTGCCAGATTGAACAAGTTCTAACACATGTGCTGGAAGTGAAGGCTCCCCTATGCTATTGCTGAGGCCTGTCAAAAGGATGGTTTAATAGAAACTATATTTCTATAATGAAAACAAATAGACTTTGAACAGTTCAGCTGGAGTTCATAGAGAAGCAGAGGCTCACTGACTGATTTTTCTAGCTGAGCAGCAAAGTAAAAGCATATGTCTAATAGCATTCAAGACCACAAGTAAAAGAATGGATTGTGATAATCTGATTTAAAAGAAGAAAATGTGGACTGGGTGATCAGCTATTACTAGATATTCAGTTGACCTTGTCTGTCTCACAGGTTTTACATATATATTTGCATATGCAATACCCATATTATCACCACATCCTCTCATTTATTTGGTCTCCCCTCTGTAGTAACTGATATTTTTCCTTACAGTGGTGTTCTTGATATGAAAGAATGATGATTTCTCAGAAGTTTCAGCCCATGGTCTAGGGCTGGCAGCTTAATCAGGAAATGTGATGTTGTCCCAGAGCCAATGGACCATGTCGGGAAACATGCTGGGATTTCTCAGACTGATGTCCAGCACTTTCTCAAAAGCTCCTGCCTTGTCACAGAGATTTTCATGCTATATCAATATTGTTGGGCTACAGGTTAATGCGTGACAATGCTGGATCAAGATGAGGACTAAGTCCTACGATATCTTGGCAGAAATCAAACCAACTGATCACTTAAAGAGAGAAATTTTCCAGTGTCAGAGATAGGCTGAGATTACCCATTGGAAGGAAGAAACAAGCCTGGCCAATATAGCCCATCCTATGGAAAGACTAACCAGACAGGCTCTCTAGTGGGGAGTCAGATTTGGAGACAATAGGAGGACACAATGAAAGCTAAAGAAAAGTGAGCATGAATGTGTCACCCCCCAGGGGATCCTCCACTGTCCCCCACAGAAGCTGGATATGGACCATGAGTCAAAAGACAAGAGAAATCCATGTGACCTAGAAATATTAACTGCAGAAATCAAGAGTCTGATGACACTGGCAAGGGATGGACAGCCAGCGGGGAGTAAGATGTGGTATCATCTTGGGCATAGTCCAGGCCCCACTGAATTCAGGGAGCTTTTGCCATAGATTTCATTAGTGATGGGTTTACTCTCAAGAATTTTCTTTTCCTATATTCTTATTACCTTAGTCAGCACTCTGCTGAAAACCACACAAGGACATTTTCTGCACTGAAAAAAAAAGTGTTATGAGTGATAAAATGTTAAAATAAACATTAGTTGTCTTGGCTCTCCTTCCTAATACATTTTACACTTCAACTTAAAAATTAAATTGAGCCTCTCGGTGTGACTGTTCAAGCACTTGCACAGCCATACGCCTCCCAGCTGTGCAGTGTACCACTTGGACCTCGCTGCCAAATGTAAGCACTTGAATAATCCAAGCCAGGTGATTATCATAAAGACTCTTTTAATTCGTATTATGGTATCAGTATTTTTTAAATGTATATGATGCTTAATTTATTCATTCCAGGGATGTATACCTGTAGGTTCCATGTCTTTGTTTAATGGGTAAGTTATATATCGCTTACTACATAAAAAGCTTGGAAGCTGAGAGCCTCACAATGTGTGAGTGACAAAGCCAGGAATAAAATGTAAAGGCGCTTGTTTACCATCATGAATTCATCCTCCAGCACATGCTGCTTTTATTGTATTATAGAGCTAATATTTTCTTCTGCTAACCCTCTATGTTTACCCCTTATTTACAGTACTCATAATCCCCTAGGATACTTTATTATTTTTAGATTACAAGATGTTTGAAAAGTTTTAACCTGTACTTTGTCATTGACTGTGTAGTAAGTAAAGCTAACACCAAAAAAGAAAAGCAATCTACCTGTTACATGTGAGTTCTTTCAGAAGATTTTAGGTAAAAATTTTGCTTGATTGGAGAGGGGTCTGAAAAACACAGGACAAAGAATTACTGTGAAACCAACAAAACCTATGTGGTTTTGTTCCGCCGCACAATGTGAAATCTTTTCCTGTTTGCGTATGTGTATTTTGCAGTGCTTGCTTCAAATTCTTCGTCCTCTTTAGAAAAGTAAAATAGTGAACAGATTATATTGCTCCATTTCAAGGAAGAAAACAATGAAGAAAAGCCAGCTGGAACACCAGATTATATAAATAAAGGCAATTTTTACTGACAGTGTTCTGATCCAAATATTTATTCATTTCCTAACTCATACAAAATTGATGCTTGTGGAGGTATTGGGTTGCAAGGGTTGTAAAATGAAATTTTCTAGTTATCCACAGTGAATATGTAGTATCAATGAAGCAATGAAAACTTCTTTGATTTGAATAAGAAATATATTACATATAATTTACAGAACTGAGATCCAGTGTCATATAGAAAATGATGTTTTAGAGCAACGGTATGAGGAAGGAGATTGATATTTGTCTCTGTTGTGGTTGGAATGGGTCACCCTTCACCCAGGTCCATCCAGTGGACGGGGAGGCTTCACTTCCACAAGTCCAAACGGGAAAGCTAACTATTACCATTGCCAGGCATTTCACCTGTTTGCTGGTCAGACAGTCAACTCTCTCCTCAAGGCTCATACACCATCCAGCTTTTGCAAGTTCGTAACACACTTTCTACAATATTGAGTTTGGCTGGATTCAAACCAGAAACCTACATATAAAAGACTAAAAACAGAAGGAGGCTCTGTTCTACTAGAAATTTATTTAGCGATCAGACGGAAAACTTGGCTTCAGGGAAAAAAAAAAAGAGTTAGATAACAGAAAGAGATGAGAAAGTCAGTCCTGGATAAAAGTAGTTCTAATTTTTAACATAAATGAAAGCGTTATTAAAGTTTTGTATATGAGTCATACCAACTTCTATGTAGATGAGAAATGTAATGAGATGGTATCTAAGTCATTATAAATTTTTCTATGTACACAAAAGAGGAAAAAGAAAGTTTCCTACTTCATTGTTCATGTTCCCCTTCATATCTTGCATACTTATTAAAATGTAGGGTTTCAAGTACCCATAGAAAAAATACAAACGTGCAGAGAGAATAACCACTAGGAAAAAAAAAAAAGCAACCAAGTCCTAAAACTGGATTTAAAATAATTCAGTCCTGTCTAAAGAGTCAAATCACATTCATTTTCCTCCCTACATAAAAGTTGCACTCATATTCATAACAATAGAAGAAGCAAAACACAGTTGCTTCATAACACTGGACATAGCTTTCCAGAAACAAGACAGCAACTACTCAGAAATGCTATGGAAAACATTAATCACAGAGTAACTTGCTATTTACATTAAAGATAGTAGCCTTTAAAATTAATTAAAAATAAAAGCAAAAAAAAACCCCAGTTTTTAGTCATAGGACAGTTTTGTCTACAATGTAGAGTCTTTGTTCTTTGCTTTTTGTCCAGCATTTCTTTTGAGATATATATCTATTGAGATATATATCTATATATACAGATATATGTCTGAGAGAGATGTATCAAAAGCTATAACATGTCTGGATAGAGAGCCTGCAGATTTCATCTGAGACTACATTTGCAGTAGACAAAGCCCCACAGAAAAAAATGATGGAATGACACAGTTTAATGAAAAGGCATTCCCTGTCCATGACCCACACAGAATCCATATAGAAACCTAAACACCTCAGTCTGTAGAAGGGGAGCCGACAGCAGCAGCACAGGCTGAAGCATCCCAGTCCTCGTGGGATGCAGTGGTTTCCATCCCCACGGAGGCTGCCAGAACGGATGCAGAGCAGGGCCAGCAGTGGTGATGCGGAGAGCTGTCACCCTCTGTGTGGACTACAGGTGGGATCCAAGTCCCTTGGCAGTTAGTGGAAGCCACTCCTGTTGATGTCGGTGGGAGCTGGATGAAGCCCCATGGCAGCAGCAGGCTCCAAGGATGGGAATGCAGGACAAGGCATCACCGACTCTCCGATCCAGCCCCAGCACTGTCACCGCATCACCCAGCAGGCTCTCAGTTCTCACTAGGATCTAAAAAACATGTCACTGCTGTCGTGCTTCTTCCACGGGACGACAGCTGGACTAGACGGGAACTGTTGAGCACCACAGCACTTCTTATTCTTACACATGCAGGATGCTAGTGGGCAACCAGCATCAATTCAGAAGCAGGAAAACCCAGCTGGAGGACGTGCCCCTTAACAGAGGAAAGGCTGTCTGTGCTTCCAGCAGTCAGCACTCCGCTGCCCAGTCTCCATCATAACTTGACAAAACCAGTGCAAATTCACAGGAAAAAGAATGTCTGCATCGAGAGGGTATAAATCATTCCTTACGTACGAGAATGGTACAAGCATTTACCCAACATCTCTATCAAATATCGTAGAAAAGGTTACACAAAAATATTTAAATATATGGATACAGATACATAGATATTACACTTGCATAAAATATGTATATTCAAAACCCTTTGGGCAGTTTCACAGTTAGCTGAAAATGTATGCTTTAGAAATATGAACAATTTCCTACACTCTGCTAGTTTAAGTAGGAGGGGGGAGGGGAAAGAAGCATCAGCCTTATTAATACTGAATGCTAAGTGCAGAAGTTTAGCTGTAGCTGTAGGGTTTTGAAGCAATTGATTTGACAGAACCTCCAAGCATAAACTCTGTTTTAAAAATCCACATCTATTCCCTAGATTGCTTATTGTTTCATGAAAATGAAAACCTACGTGTCCTGCTTGTATCAGCTAGATCTCCTGAGACTGTTCAATTAAACCTCATAAGCTTGCAATACTTCAGGATAGGATTGTGTATTGGGAGTACGCGTGAACCTTACTGCAGTATTTCTGTGTGATAATAGGAATTTATAACTTCTCGTATCTTGTATAATTTAACTTTAGAAATAAAAAAACCTTAAATGACACCACAAGAAGCTCACAGTTCTGAGAAAATTAAAGTCAGTATGAAATTTTACTCATAGACCACATAATTTACATAGATTTACATAAATACAGAGATATTAAAGTATTAAATCAAAGCTAATTAACAGAGGATAGAGTTTTACATGGTAACATATTTTAATTCTAGTTACATTTTTGCACTACTTTTAGGGTCATGAGTTTATATAAATAATATATATATCTGTATATCCATAATATATATAAAGATATATATATCTCTCCATCCTTTTTTTTTTTTTTTCCAAAAATAGGGCAATTTTATAACTGCAATGAGATGTGACAAGCAGTACACTTCTGGGGAATTATTGCATGCCTTGAGTGCATAAGGCAGAAGGAAGAGTATCTGACTTCAGACACTAAAGAAGTGGAATCATCAACCAGAAATGCACTGGAGTGATTTGGAACATCTTATTGCTTTTATAAAACTCGAAATTATACACTGTTGTGGTTTTGTTGTTTGTTTTTTTTTTTAAAGGCACAAAATAAAGGGGAAAGTAATATCTCTCTATTTAGCGGAGATCAACGATCAGGAAGCTTTATTACTGTTCACTGAACGCTCTTCACTGTCCTAAGTCTATTCCCTGTGGTGCAATACTGTGCTGCAGTTGCATAAGGAGATTAAACACAAAAGTTCATGCATCCTTTATTAGGGGAAACAAAACAAAGCCAATTTCCTTGCCCAGCAACAACGAAGTAGCCATTAGCATCTGATCATACCGGCTGGCGGCGAGAGTCAGCCATCGCTCCCATCGAACTGCAATGTGCAAAACACCACTCCATCGCAGGTAGCTTGCCACACTAACCTCAGCTGGTGGAGCAGCTCCTTGAGCTGGATGATACAGTACTTGCCTAAAACGCTGGAGGCACGGATCCAAACTCAACAGCAGTTTCCCTTCAGACCAGGCAAGATTGAAAAGGGATAAAACTGCATAACAGAAACACTGCCCTGAAACCTCTGCATTTTGGGGCTATTAGTGGATTACGGAGCACTTCTACACCCTCTTCCCATGTTTTAAATTTGTTAATGGCATTCACTGCTAGCTTAGGGCCCCAGACCTCCTGGTGCATGTGTCTGGGATTTTTTCTAGCCTAACAGCCACCCTGGGAGGCAGTACAGCAAAGAGGGAGTAAGTGGATACAAAATATTAAAAACTGTGGACTACTACTGTCTCCTCAAATGCTTTGAATGCCAGCATAGAAAGAAAAAAGAAGGAAGAAATCCCTTGGGATCACTTTTTCTTTGCTGTATTTTTTAGACGTTAATATGCACAGTAGAGGGCTGCCTCTGCTATGATACCACATAAGATGTTTCAAAGTTTGGATATGGCACTCTGTTAAGGCACCTTCAAGTAATGGTCACTGATTTAATCGCTAAGCAAAGCCGCATTTTCTGTACCTGACGCTGCTTCCTCCAACACACACAGTACCAGCAGCTGCTCACACATGCCGTCCACAGACAAAAAACTCCTGATGCTTGCCAGGGAGAAACTACACCAGCCACTTCTGAAACAAGTATTTGACAGGGTTTAGGAGCAGACATTTTGCACAACTGCGTGGTTTGTTCCCCAAGAGGTGGAAGGGGAGAAAAGTGTGTCTGTCCCTAACTATTAGATTAGGAGGGTTAAAAATATTTATCAGCCTAAAAAAGTAGAAGCCAGCTCTGTACTGCAGGATTCCTTGCTGGAAGGCAAAGCTGTAAATGCAGGCGTTCAGTGCGGGGTGCCTGGTGCAGAACTGCATTTATTTCAGGACCAACAGGAGGTACAAGGATCCCCTCCCCTGGGAGAGGACGGGCACCTTACTGCACATTACGTTGCCCTGACACACAAATCGGTACTGGGTTTGGGTTTCAGGTTTCATGGCATGAGGATGGGGAAGCAGGGTGGGGGGGGTGTGGGGGGGTGGGCATTAGAAGATGAAGGGAGCTGAGGGAAGAGGAAAGCTCAGGCATCATCCCTCTGTGCAGACAGCTGGCTCCATCCCCCCAGACAGCAGGACGCTCAGCGCTGCAGCTGAGGGGCACCTGGCTGTGGGGCCACGGGCTTCCAGTTAAGCCCAACTAGGGGTAGCCATTTCTACACAAAACAATATCCAGTCCTGGAAAGGAGCGAGAGGAGTGGGACAGGGGCATAGGTCCTAGCCCAAAAGGAAAGACTACAGTGGACTGTTGCCCTCCTTCAAGAGGACAGGGGGTCCCAAGGCACCCACCAGACACGCCTCTCCCCCTATGCCACTCACCCATGCCCCAACCCACACCATGCAATGGTGACACAGGGTGCAGCAGATCCCAAGAGAGTGGGATCGTCCTGGTCCAGGAGAGTGGGATGTCCAGGGAAAAGGGACCCCTCCACCCCCGACCCCCTCCTCCAGGTGGACAACTTGATATTTGGTAGTTGTGTGCAGCTCCTTCTCCAGTAAAAAGACGCATCCTTTCCTCTCACAGTCAATGAGAAACGCAATGTGATCTGTCATGCGCTTGGATCATGGGCTTGTTCGTTCATTTGAATTAGCAACGTTTTCTTCTTCTTCGGGGACTAGAATAATCACTCAGGTATTTACAAACACCAACCAGCACCTTCACGAGGTCTCCCCCAAACCATCATGACAAAATCACCGTCTGCAGGAGCCCCGCACCAGCTGTGTCCAAACAAGCCCGTGCTTGCTGAGAGCTCGGGGCTGCCAAGGGAGAGGGGCGCTGGATCTCCGAGTCCTGGGGGGGTCTTCCCAGCCGGCTGTCTCTTCCTTGGGGCGCCTCTCCCTGCACCCCCGTGCCAGGGTGCTGGCTGCTGCTATTGCTGATGCGGGTGCAGTGGTCCCGTTCATACTCCTCCTGAGCCTTTTGCATTTTCCGCTTCTTCATCTTCCTCTTGTGGATGTGGAAGGTGGTGAGGGAGAGGAGGATCAGGCAGAAGATGAGGGTGACCAGGACAATTAAAACCAGGGTGGACGAAAAGGACTGGAAGAGTTGACCCACTTGCGTGATGCAGGTGCTGCTGGTGTTTAAGGTGGCAGATGTCCTGTTCAGGAGACAAGGTGGCAGGGACAGCCTCAACTCCTTGGAGAGCTTGGCACTCATTGAGGAGGCTTCAGAAGACGAGGATCTTCCTCCCCTCTCTTAAGACGCCTGAATTTCAACCGGTGCCGGGCTGCTGGCGGGCGCTCGCTGGAAATGCCCGGGATGCTGCCGGCTCAGCCTCACGCTCGCTCTAAAGTGACAGAGCAGCCTGCAAAGGGAGCCGGACACATCAGCGCTCCGAGGCACCCACCCTGCACAGCTCCCCCCTCCCCAAAACACGGCGCCGGCTGCTGCGGCAGCCTCCTCCCTGCACCCCGCCACGGCAGCGCCCCGAGCGGCCCCGGCTCCCTGCCGGGGGGCGGCAGAGGGGGGGGCGGGACGGGGACGGGGCACCGCGCCGCCACACCGACTTCGCACATTACTCGGCATCCCGGGCAGCACCGCCCGGCCGCTCACCCCAACTAGTTGCCGCGGGAAGGAAGGGAGGGAGGGAAGGAGGGAGCGGCGGCCCGGCTGCCAGACCCCGCACCCCGGCTGCCGGAGCCGGGCGAGGACCTGCCCCGCGGGGCCGGTGCCGGCGCCCGCCCCGGAGCCCCTTACCTGCGCCGGCGGAGGCAGCGAGGGAGCGCCCGGGCGCCGCGGGCGCTGGGGGCTGCGGCAGCGCGGAGTGAGCGCGCAGAGCGGAGCCGCCGCCGCTTCGGGGAGCGCCGCCCGCAGCCTATAGCCGCCCCGGCCGGTGACGTCAGGCAGCGCGGCCGGGCCCGCTCGCCGCCGCCCCGCACGGCCCCGCGGCGGCGGAGGGAGCGGCGGGGGCGGCCCCCGCCCGGGCCCCGCAGGCACCCGCGCCTCGCCGGGCCCCCCCGACCCCCGGCGCCCCCCGCGCTGCCGCCCGCGCGACGCCCCTGTCCCCGCAGCGGCCCAACACCCGCCGGCCCTTCCCTGCCCCCCCTGACCCCCCACCGCACCCCCAGACGCTGAGACCGGCCCGTACCCCCTTCCCCCCAAACACCCCAACGTACCGGCCAGCCCCGTTCGCCACAGCCAGCGCCTTCCCCCGTGTCCCCGTCCACGCAGACACGCCACGGCCGGATCGCCCACATCCAGCCACCCCGAGACACCCCAGCGCCCTCACCCCCGGGGGGTGTCTTCACCCATCGCCAGGCCGCACCCGCGTTGGTGCCCGGCCCTGCACGCCAGGTTCCCATTCGACACCAAAATGCCCCCCGGCCACCCGAGCGCCCGGCTCTCCGCACAGCCTGCGCACCCGTCCGCATCCCCTGAAGCCAGCGCGAGGCTGGGGGGGCCAAGAGGTGCCGAGGACCCTTGTACCAAATTGTAGCAGGTACCACAGGCACAAGGAATGCTTGTAAAAACTTGCCTTACCGAGGCTCAGTGTATCGCGGGTGTTTTCTTCAAGAACAAATGGGTATGAACTGTCCATTAATACACATAAGCTAAAAATCAGACGATTTCTAAACGTAAGAGAATTTATGATTTGAAAAATACTTCCAGTAGAGATAGTGGGGCAAAAATAAGGATGGAGCTCTTCACATTTCCAAAAGGAGCAAAGTGATGTGGTTGTGGAGGGTAACATGGGACAAGACCTGATAGCCTGGGAGATTCCTTCATTCCCCTGCTGTGTGCTCTAGACTAACTCTGGGTGCTGGAAGCAGAGTTACTGTAAGCCCTAATGTGAGTAACAGGACTTTAAGGAAAAATAGAAAGTGTCAGTCTTTTCTGGTGGCCTGAAGCCATCTGAAAAGCCTGGAGGAAAATCTGTACAAGATGAGCTCTGACATGAGCGAGGAAAGTCTTCATTCAGGAACAAATACCTGTTAGATCTCTTGACCCTGATAGCCAAGAACCTGTCTCAGAGGTGTGTAGGAGCTGGTAAGCCGTGCATTTAAGCACTTTATTATTTCAAGATAGATTTATTCTTTACTGCTTTTGTCTCTAATAAATGCACCACAACTTGTGAAATTTGGCCAGTCACTATTAACTCTATGATTGTTCCAGAGAAAAACACTGCAGCAAATGAACTACATTCAACCCCGTTGGGATAGTTCATTTGCAACTTAAGGCTTCCTCTAAAACCAGAGGAATGGGGGTTCCCACTACTCCTTCTCCTCACCAGAATTATACGGTCTGATGCTTTAGAAGCTGAATGGAGAGGAAGGAAGTTTGGTCCAGAATTGAAAGACAAGCCCTTGCCTACTCGTTTACCCACTGCTCCTCTCATTCAGCTCCCTCAGGTGTGTACCCAGTGTCACTGTGTGAAACACACACACACACACACCCCCCACGCATCCTCAGCCCTGCATTCCTTGCACACATGCACACACCCTCTTGCACATGAGCCACATCTCTGTATCCTCACTGGCCTTATGCCTGCACCCCTTTCTTCCACCATACCTTTTTCCAACGTGCACGTCTGAGATCTGCATTAATGTGTATGGTCTATGCTCTCTGCTCACTGCCTTAGGGGGGAAAAACAACCACCACAGGCTGAAGCAGCAAAGCAACCTTCAGGCCTTTCTGTCTTTCCTCTGACTATTCTCTGCAAAGCAGCAGTTGGGTGGGGGGCTGCAAAACAGGGTGGGGGGCATGGGGACCACTCATCATGGCCTGTGCTGCTGGAATACATCTCTGATCCCACTCAGAAACAACTAAGGGTGTTGTATAAACCAGTAGCACTGCGCTCCCTGGATGGGCTCCACTGCATCCTTTAGCCTAAATTGAAGGTGGGACAAGGATACCACTTAATCCCAAAAGCATGGGTGAGATTGTGAAGTTGTAGAAGCTGATCTGAGACTACCATTCGGAAGTTACCAGATGATGAGAAATATTACTTTTTTTTCAGAAAAAAAACAACATAAGAATGGTCTTTTGCACAGAAAACATGATTGGCAGCTGTAATACAGGTATGAAGATATCTTAGGATGTTAGCCTTATTTATGGCTGAAATAACCAAATTGTGGATTGACTAAACTTCAAAGCCAAAGAATTTACTAACTCGTGATGTGGTTATTGCAGAAGTTAATAGATAGGACTACTTAGTTATTGCACTAGAATATTTGACTATGTCTTCAGGTTTTACTTGTCAGAAGAGGTAACACAAAGCTACTGAAAGTTAAATTGCCTTAAATGAATTTAAAATCCTTTGTGTATTATTTTGCCATCTGACCATTTGCCTTCCTTGTGTCCCAAGCTGCCTCTTCCTGTCTTTCCTGCCCCTGTCCCTGCTCATCCACTTTCATCCAGAACAGGGGGCTGAAATGACTAGAACGATTTATATATGTTTTACTTATTATTTTCAAAAGCTACTCACATTATTCCTTGCTTTTAGAATTAGCAAATAGTGGAAAAGTGCCTTGTGTGTTAGTATGATAATTATTCCAAGTATAAGTTTTTTCCTAAACTGTAGGGAGTGAAAGATGGGTCCAGGGAGTGGAGAAGGGCAGAGACCTCAGCAGATGTTTAACTCTTTCCCTACTGTCTCAGCCCCTTTTCTGTCTGTGTTCCTGTACAATTTTGGAATAGTTCTGCTTCAGCTAAAAGAAGTGAAAAGCAGAGGTAGTTCTTGCTCTTGCTGGCAATTAATTTTACAGTTTTTAATGTGAGAGACAGAAGAGAAGCGTTGTGGAGAAGAGAGGAAATAACTGTACTGTAATTATACATACCTTGGCATTCAGGTTCCTACTGGCTGCCAGCCAACTAAAGTATATGGATTCAAATACCCATGATCAGAATACAGGGAGTTTCACAAATCGGGGGGGAAAAATCTATATTGTTATAGACCAGTAGGTGTGCATTGTTCCTTTGCTCTGATTAAAAGATATAATTGGATTTTAATATAAAAATAGAAAAAATAATATATATCCAATAGATAATGTGATCATGAAAAACGCTTCCTTTATTTAGCATGAAAATAAAGGATATGATATCTTCAAGAGTGCCTTCTGTCAAGAATAAATTGCTCATTAGTTATAGTAAATTTCCCCATAGTGTATATGCAGTATGACATTTATGGAGGTTAGGTTTCTTGCTCAAGTAGGATTGTCTGCTGTGCGGTAGAGGATATCATATTAAGGGGATAGGTTTTGTGTTTTACAACAATGTTTGTACTCATTACTCCTCAATTTTTCAATTTTCTCTGGATTCACATTGTTAAGAAGCAGATGTCATACATATTTGCAAATCCTCCAAATGGACTTTCATACATGGATATTTTTTTAATTTGTTAATTAGAGAAGTTGTTCCTTCAGATGCTAATTCCTCAAACCCTGTATTACAAGGCCCTTTTTCGCCAAGGCAGTTACCTAATGAGATAACCTGTATGAGCAAAGACTGTTCATGTAACTAAAGGTTTGATGGTTCAGGCCCTTGGCTATTAATGACCCTTCTTGAAAAAAAAAATTTATTGTCCCACCACAATTTAAATTTAGCAGTTGATTGCATATAGAATAATGCATGATCCCTTTTGCACCAAGATTGATGTCATCGTTTGCCAGACAGACCAAGTACTCGATGAATGCCAATGACCCTCATATTAATTTGCAGTCTCCCCGTGGGATTAAGGCCATCTGTATGGAAGTCTTCTAGGACTCTACATACTCCACTACTTTAGGTGAAGCCCAGTGATTTAAACATGGTCTGAAACCCTAGCACTGTAAATAGAATGAATTTTAAAACTGAAATAAAATAGATTTGCATTTCATATGCACTGGTAGGTCAACTAAAATCCTGCACATGTAAACGTTTGTCTTGCAAAGATATTGTAAGTGTCCTTGAGAGATTTTGATTGGAAATAGCTTGACAATGCTGCTTGCCAGGCTACTCAGCTCAGAAGCAGTATTCTTTTTCTTTCCTTCTTTCCCCCACACCTTCTACAAGAGGGTAGTCTCGTTGATGTGGGCTCACAATTACTTCATTCTCAGGAGATATGATTCCTTATGAAGTTTAAGGACAATTTTACATATTCAGTTTCTATTCTTACTTTAGAAAAATATACTTTTCTTGTTCTGGTAAAGGAGAAACCTACCACATGGGATGGTGAGAAGAAGAAAAAAAAAAAGGATGCTTGTGATGCTGACTGAGGAACATTACTAAGCTTCTGCTGAATTCAAGAGGGTGTTAAATGACATCAGAAGTAGAATATGGGTCCAGACTATGAAGAAATAAATAGACAACATTGGGCATGCCTGACCAAGTACACAGGTCTTTGTTTTAATTATAACAACGGAATTCTGAAGCTGCAACATACAAGCAGCAGATCTGGGTAGAATTAATAGAAAGGGAGGAAAGAAGGGCAGGATTTTATCTGTAACTGTACATTAAAAATGCTATTTATTTTTTCATTAGAAATACATTTTAGAAAGGCAGAATCAGGGTAATGACCTTTCAGATTTAATCTTTTTGCTCTTCTTAATAGTTTACAGAGTTTTCAGAGAATTCAGAGGAGCAGACTTTAATTATACTTTTTAAATAGAGAACATGGTTGGCGAAACATAAACTGACTGTACCAGTGGATACCACTGAGAGAGAAAAAAGAAACTTGTATTGCTTAGTTAGACTGGAGACAGGTTTAAGCATAATGATCCACAATTTAAATCTGATTTCATGTTCACAGCCCTTCACCTGCTTCCCCTAACACAGTTTGAATGCATTTCAGAGCTAATTCAACATATCATTCACTCCAGGTTTTAATATGGGATAAAGCACTTGTTCAGTCAAATCCTGCTTGCAACAGGGTCAGATCCAGCCCCAGAGGTTGGTGGGTTTATGCAGCCTCAAGCCTGTATCCGCATCATGTAATCCAGAGCACTTTCCCATCCCACCAGTGGGTGATAAGGGGGAAACTTCCAAGGGGAAGGAAGAAAGAAACAACCACACCTTCCATAGGTTATCCCATGGGCCAGGAAGAGAGCAGTCCTGACAGATGCTTGTATGATCCATCTGGACATTTAGACAAACTGGAACAGCAACAATGTGAAAGGGACACACAGGGTAACAGTCTAGTGGCTGTTGTCTGCGGACAGGAGGCTGATAGAGAAGGGACTTGAATTTGGATCCTTCATCTCCAGGCAGTGTGTGGCTTAGCCTGAGACAGGAGATTTTCTTCTTCATTCCATGCACATAACAACCCTTCCGCTCCCCGTAACGTCCTGGCTTTGTTCCAGGGAGGATGTCTAAGAAAGCTGGGAAAGTGTAATGGATGACAAAGCCATTTACCTCTAGCTCTACCAGAAAAAATCCATGCTCAGTCAACTCCAGGCTCACTGTGCTGTTCATCAGTGAAGTACATAGCTCAAATTTTGCTCAGGGCCTTTTATAATCATTTTTTTTAAATCAACTACTGTGTGAAGAAGGAAGTTAGTATTCTGTTCTGCTCTTATCTCCTGGGCCCTAAGCACCCAAGAGACCCCTGGTTTTATCCCCACTTTCTCACTATCGCAATAGTAAAAGAAATCCTGATGCCAGATGCTGGAAGTACATTTTTCTCATGTTGTTGCATAGCTGAAAGCCTTTGTGGACAGCCCTGTTCTTTCAACTTGTCTGTCACCCTGATTGTAGCCAGGATGTTAACAAGCGACCATCTTCTGTACCACTCCTCTTACAGAAATTTGAATTCATTTTAGAAATTTTAGTTAATCATAAAATTAATTTTTACTAGATTTATACCACTTCAGCTTTTTTATTCTGAGGGTGGAGGGGGAAAAGGAATATTAATTTTTAATTACAGGATCATTCCCAAACTTCATAAGCACAAAATTTCTTTATGCTCATACTTTCTAAACTAGGATCAGAAATATGAAGGTCTTAGTCTGCAAGGTGCCATGCCCTCTAGTCAAATCCAACCCAGGATTCAAACACCTGCCCATAGGAAAGGTAAAACTAAGTATGTCACTACTTGCTTGTTGGATTGGATCAAGCACCTTTCAGCAACAGCCCCTTGCAGGCATTTCTTCCTCTCTTTCCCAAAAACCCAGGTGGCAAATGGAGCTGCCCTGGCTGCAAAAGGGGTGATCCCTTCCATTGTGAAAGGTCTCTGTCTTATGAGTGATGATACAATCAGCTTTTAGAAGAGAAAAGGCTGTGACAGACAGATGAGCTCAAGGTTTTCATTTTGTTATTCCTGGCATTTACCTGATATCATGTAGGCTATGCTTGTGAATAATCCATTTCTACAGAAATAACATCATTCATCTTAGAAGTGCTTATTTTCCTAATGATATCAGTAAGAAAGCAGTTGTTTACTGTGTTTTCATTTTAAACTTTCTTCACCATAGAGTGTATTAGATTCTACTGGAGAACCGTGTAATCTCTTATCACTGAACTCTTTGTTTCGCTCTCTCTCTGTCTCCTTCAGCTAAGTTTTGTTATGTTCTTCTCCATGTCATGTCTGAAATTAGACTGAAAACACTTTGGGAAAGCAACCAAATTTTATTATTTTATTAGGAGATGCTCAGAGACAACATAAAGCTCTCTCCAAAATAAAATAAAAACAACTGCAGCAGCATCTGGAAAGAAGGAGAAAGTATCAATACCATAAACACTCAACAAGAGTGACCATTTTTTTTAAAGCCCTACAAGAACATATTTGGATGTAACAGTGTTCTTGCATGGTAGCAGGAGGCTTTTTAGCTGTTTTGCACATACTCACATGAAGTATTGATACCATAATTTTTCTCTGTATACTTAGTTAAGATATGCCTGTAGCATATAGAACAGGGAGGAATCCTGCATATAGCCATTCTTTCCTGCTAGCACTGCTTCCTACTTCTTCTGACCTTCATGGCTCAGAAGTAAAAATTAGATCTCTAAATCATTTGATATGATACAAATATTTTTGCTTGCCTTGAGGGGCCCAGGAGTATAGTTTAGCTAACCCACCTCTCACCACCTTTGTAGATCATGCTGAAGTAACATCAGTGTAAAAAAGAGATGCTTGGAAATCCAAGGGAAGACTGAGGGTATGGACCAGAAAACAAAAGAATAGGCCAAAATGAGCATAAGAATACATTTTATAGAATAAAAAAGAGCATGTGGAATATAGGAGATACAGTATAGACGTGACAGTTGTAAATAGTTATTATTTGGGGAGCAACACATGACAGTGAGAAGAGAGATTACAAGAAATTGGAATTACGTAATTGAAAATTATACAACATAAAAACATCATTTGTCATTTCAATCACAGGCCTATAAGGACCTAATACTAAATGCAGTTTCCGCTGCTCTAGTTAGAGAGGTATGTAACAATCCTTATGAGAATGCACATTTAAAAAGTCTGTAAACTGTGATAGCATGAAAAAAATGTGAAATGCTATAGTATTTCTCATATATAGAAATAGATATATCACCTGCCACTTTCAATTCTATGAAGTCCTTTCCAGCCTGTCGTATTTACTCCACAAATTTGAGAAAGAGTTGGACATTTACCACAAAGTGTGTGTTAAAATATTCCATAAACTCTCAGGGACAGGTACTAGGAGAACAGGCTGTCTTCCTAATGAGGGGAAATGTAGAAACACAGCTGAAATAGAGTAAGAAGCTGTATTGCATCCAGATTTCATAGAAACATATGAAAAGAAGAAAGGAGAGGGAAAGAAAAGAAACAAAAGGAAGAGAAGAAATTGAAGCAAAGAAAGGAAAGAGAGAGGGGAAGGAAGGAAGGAAGGAAGGAAGGAAGGAAGGAAGGAAGGAAGGAAGGAAGGAAGGAAGGAAGGAAGGAAGGAAGGAAGGAAGGAAGGAAGGAAGGAAGGAAGGAAGGAAGGAAGGAAGGAAGGAAGGAAGGAAGGAAGGAAGGAAGGAAGGAAGGAAGGAAGGAAGGAAGGAAGGAAGGAAGGAAGGAAGGAAGGAAGGAAGGAAGGAAGGAAGGAAGGAAGGAAGGAAGGAAGGAAGGAAGGAAGACACTTAGGAGACCTGGAGGTCTGGTTTATGAGCAAATGGATAGGTCATTAAAGAAGAATGAATTAAAGATCAGCCTGTAAAGTGCCAAGATGGCACAGAACAAATGTTGTGAATTGCAACCTTGTTAGTACAGAAAACTAATGAGACAAATTGCCAACTAGGATTTTTTTCTCCACAGTTGTCAGATGTATAAATATTGTCTATATATTACTGCTGTATCCATAAAACACAGCATTGAGAAATCACCTTGAAAATTATCTTGTTTGTTGAAACCAACAAGCATTTTTTGTTTTATAATTGGAGCAAGTACAAGGTAGAAAAGGGGGCTTAGTAAGTTTATTTGGGGAATTTATTTCGTTGGAAGGATGGACTTTTAAGGAAGTATGGATTTCTACAATGATTCACCAATGACTGGGTTTTGCACCTGTAGGCAAGCAGACCACTGGCAGAGGACAGGATTTTTACAGTGTAGTTAAAGGAACGACCAAAGTATCCAGAAACTTGTTATTTAAAAGAAGAAGAAGAAGGACAAAAAAGAAAAAGAGAAAGAGAAGGAAAAGGGGAATCCACTTTTTCTAAACATGATTAGAATATCAC
Organism: Strix uralensis; assembly: GCF_047716275.1. Classification (NCBI taxonomy): domain Eukaryota; kingdom Metazoa; phylum Chordata; class Aves; order Strigiformes; family Strigidae; genus Strix; species Strix uralensis. The sequence continues at coordinate 120,348,558 of NC_133973.1, forward strand.
TATTTGGCTTCACAGAAAGCAATAAGTATTTCAGGGTGACTACTCTCAAGTCTTTTATATGCATTTGTATAGCGTTGGCACATAAACATGCAATATCAGTGATTGACAAGGAAATTATTAAGAATTATTAAACAAAATATTAACTTAAAAGTTAATAGAGCTTCACTCTATCCACAAGTTCAGGGTCTAACAAATGGGAAGGTGTGTGAACCTTTCAAGTCTAGCTGGGAATGGGACACTGTGGAAAAGGAGTAAGTGACTGAATTACACAGCAGATATGAGGGATATGCTTAAAATTAGGATGTCTCACTGTGCAACAGCAATTTGGCAAGAGGACGAGGGCCACTGTTCATCAGAAAAGCTGGAAGGATGTGCTTATGCTTATACTTGGGATAGATACCTATCAAATATTTCTGCAGCCCTAAGAACAGGCAACATGATTGTCAAAGCAAAGGGCTTGGCTCTGTAAAGGATTGAGCTTCCTAATTTTCCGATACTTAACCCCTTGAACAGAACTGCAGCAGATAGTATGAACTGCTAGCACCCTTCACACAATGACTAGGAAAACAAAATGCCAGAAAAAGACTAAAAGAGCCAAGCACACAGTATAGGAGATTTGCCAAAAAATATCTTTCTTTAGCCTGACTGTTTAGGGCCTCACCTTGAATGTAAAACCTGGGTTCTGATCCAGGTTCAAAAGGCCATTTATGTATTATATGTTAAATAGCTCTTGGATAAAAATTACACAAAGAGTCCGAGATGACTGGACCAAAGAAATGTGACACTCTGCTCCTGCTTGAATGCCCTGTTTAGGAGATCAGTGGTTAAGGGAAAAGAGGCTGGAGATCAGAATTTAGTTTGCAATATCATTAGCATCCAGGAGTGGGAGAAGCATGGTGCTCTTTGAAAAGGTCAGCTGGAATCCTCTCTGGACGTAAATCTACTCATCAGAGCAGTAGGCAGGGACAAGGATATGGGCTTGGGTGTCCACACAGCTTCATTGCTAGCATGCCTTGTAGCACAGTTTAGGTCTGTGATGACTAGCAACCTCACAAACACAAATGTGCCACCATAGTGTTGGGGCCAAGGGCCGTTCCCAGCAGATGGTAAGGACAAGGTGCATTTTGGAGAATAGGGTAAGGAAAGAGCTTGATTATACATGGCCACGAGTTGCTCACTAGTATCAGTCTAGCTTGTGATATTAAATGTCCTTCGCTAGTAGTGGCCTTGACTGGAGTCCTATACAATCATGTCTTGTTGAGCGTCTTACAGTTCTTTCTGGGAGAACCACTTTTTCAGTTCTCAGGGCATCTTCAGTTTCTCCCAGGACTGTACCTCGTGGTCTTCTGAGTAACCGCTCATGACAATTTTTATTTTTTATTGTACTATTTCATATGACATTTGATGACAGAGAAATAAAGGAATGGGATAATGGTAGCGGGATGTTTTGAAACTAAGTTGCCTATATTTGAGCCAATGAAGGTATTAGATTGCCTCTCCAGGTTAAAACAGTCCTGGAAAAGGAGAAAATGAGGTTAACTGTCTAGTTCATGAAGTTTCAACTGAACACATTTGTGTGTTTCATATCAGCCAAAATTTGTTCTGATTTAAAAAAAAAATATATTAATTTGACAAGTGGCTTTAACTTAATTTAGTCATCACATATGGTATTTTACATTAAAAAAAGACTAATTAATAACAGCTGTCATTTAAAAAACAGCTACTTTACAAAAGTACATCTCTCCATAGATTTCCATAATGATTTTTACTATGACTAGAATAAGACACAACCTAAATATCTAAATACTTCATTGCTTGATAGACTAAGCTTCATTTGAGCTGTTCCAGTCTATTATGCAAATTGTATCATATTAAACAAAATGTACTGATACTTATTTAATTGGAAGATGACAGCATGTCTTACTAGCTACTTAAAGCCAGGCCAACAGCTGAAAAATATTAATATGAAAGCTATACAAACAAAAGACTTGCAAATCAAAAGAATCCTCCTTATTTGCTGATATTTTACGCTGAACACAATCTGTATCACTTCAACCCACAAATAACAATCATGTTAGTGAGTAATTAAAGCAGGGGACAAAGTCAGGACTACAATATCCTATTCCCAATTCAGCTACTGACTCACGGTGTGATTTTGCTCATTTACCACCTATAAAATGGAAAATGTGATAATGATAATGACAGGGATAATAATACCTACATAAAAGAAGTGCTATGAGTCTTAATGTTTGGAGAGAGCTTTGAGATAGAGCTGCTATATAAACACAAAGTATAATTAACAAGGGACTACAAGCTTGCAATTTGTACATTCTTTGGGCTTTTAAAATTAAAGACAGGTGAACACTGCATATCTGAGAGGCCGTGGCTCCTCTATTTTAAGAGCTTCTTTGGGAAATCATTACGTTTCACAGTTGTCATTACATTATGTTGGACCCAGGCTTTTAAGAAGACGTATCTATTTGCCAGTCATTAACATGAGAAACCTTAAAGGCAGTTCAGAATAATCTCATCACTGTGACTACTGACTACAACTTGTCTTGTATTCTCTTCTTTGTAGATATGTGTAACAATGCATTTATATGACAGACAGGAGAACATGAGCATGTGAACAAGGAGAAGAGGTTCAGTGCTTTAGTGAAAGTTGAATTCCCGAGGCATGGGTGAACTTAGAGACTTTCTTGTACTATAAATCTATCCTGCCAACATCTCTGAAAATGGTCAAATATAACCCCAACAATCATTTTTCTGACCAATTCAGATCTTTATTCTGAGAACAGTGATATTCTTCTGCTTGTTGAAGGCCTTCAAAAATAATGGACTGTATTAGAAGAAACCTAGTAAAAATATGGATAGGATACTTTGGAAAGGTGAAGTCTGAAGTCTCCCTTGCTGAAACACAAATGAAACAGTAGTTTTGGAAAGGTAATATAAGCAATCAAACTTAGAATAATAATGAAAAGTAAATGTACAGACTACTGAACTTTGGAGACCACAGCATGATATCGCTCTGCAAAACAGGCCAAAGGCATCTGTGAAGGTACAACAATCTCTTTCTTTTATATAATCAAATAGCTTTTTTAAAAAAATTAAATTAGCTAAAAAAAGAAGTCTGTAAGTAAACTTTGTGTGCAAACAAATGATTAGTGCAGAGGAGCAGCAAAAACATCTTCTATTAATAGCTTGTTTTGTAGGAAAAAATTAGACAAGGCTAGATTTGTGTAAAACTGGCAGACTACAGGAGCATGAAGAATGAAGTGATATTAGAAGTGTTTGTGTAAGCATACATTATTCTGAAAGATTATCCAGTGCATGACATTACAAATCCATTTCTATTTTCCTCAAAAACATGGCAAACTCTCAGAACATCATGGAATGGAAAATGTTTTAAATCAAGACCATGAGAAAACTGCTTGATTCTTCTAAGCTTGTTACATTTCATTATTATTAATTATGTTATGATATTAAAAGTCCCCATCAAGTCAACATCATAATACTGAAACATTAAAGAGGGATCTACAAGAACACAAATCAATTAAAGAACCAGGGAGGTAAAGCAGTTTAGTTAAGGCCACAGAAAGGGTCAGTGTCAGAAGAGAAGCCCCTGGATTGCAGCATCTGTGGTGTAAATAAGGAGTATGAAGACAACACTTACAGCATAAATTGGTAGGCCAGTGCTAACCTAAAAGAGGTTATAAAACTGTGAGTATTTTGCAACCAGCTTAGCTGACCTGCCACATCAGCTTTCATTGCCCCACTCATCTCTGGATTGTCAGGTTGCTGGAGTGGTATCCTCCTCATTTCACGAGAGTGGGTTGACTGGCAGAGCAGTCCCCACAAAGGTACATCTCCATGCCATTATTTAATATTTCAGCAATGGAGAACAGTTAGCTGGTTGCAGGGAATAAACACATAGGGTTCCAAGGAGAGTTAGAGGGAAGGAAGAACAGGATGGGAGCAAGCACAGCGCTTGGTATTGCAAGATTTCATTTTGTGACAGAGAGAATCCAAAAAAAGCTCACATTTGTGTAGAAGAGAACATACATAGATTGCTGCAGCTTTCCTCTTTTTAAAAAAAATTAATAAATCCAAATGCTATTGGGCAATGACCATGTGTCACTGAATAACAAAGATCAGGAGGACATGTATTTTATGGAGACTTTATTCTGTAGCTGCCTGTTATAGTCTTTCCTAAACATCCATATGATGCCCAGCACCAGTCTTAGCAAAAGGCTAGATATTGCATAAATGAGGTTTGGTTTTTTGTTCTTAATTAAGCAGAAAGTACTGCGTGTCTCTGATTTGTTAGTGACATTACTGGGGAGGGGGATCTTGGGAGAGCTTTCTGAGGACAGTGAATGGGATAAACCCAGACAGAACTGATGTAAAACATGAAACATAAAAACACAGAACTTTTGTGGATGGAAAAGAGCCATTTGTGATGTTGTCCTAAACACAATGTTTGTCAGGATTTTTGCCTGTGGATTAGTGAGGACTATGGGAACATGTGAGGATCCCCGATCCACAGTGTTAAGAGCAACAATTCCCTTATTTATACCTGAGATAAGAGCTTGCATCATTTACTTCTCAGAACCCCTTTGCCATTTTTGTTTTTCTGCTTCAAAATCATTATGATGGGTATTTCTTGTAACAACAAGGAAATAATTCTTTTGCTTAGAGATGATCCAGAAACACAGAGAAGGGTTGCAATGAAAGCTACCGAAACTGCTGTTAGGCCATGTCTGATGAGTGTTTCATGCTGTATTGATCTTGGCACTGCTCCTCTCAGTTCAGAAAATGGCAGATTTCCTTTTTTTCAGACTCACTTTGCCATGACCCTCCTTGTCTAAGAAAAGCTGAGTAGGAGGCACAGAAGTATCAGTGTCAATGGAGTGCATTCGTTTGTGAGCATGGCTGGGCAGCATCCAAATGAGCATAGTCAATATTTTATGAAAAAAGCCTTACACAAGATTCATTGTCCCTTCTTTCTATCCAGGCTATTTCTCTTATTTCTCTTCTTATTCTTATTCTCTTATTTATCTTCTTGCTGGAAGCCTCATTCACCTTCTTCTTAGTGTCTTCAGCAGACAGCTGGCCTGACTGTTCCCATCCTCCTTTTCAGTGCCACTGCTGAGTCTCCCCATGAGTTTCCAGGCCCTGTGTCTGAGCCCAAATCCCTGCAGTGTGAATGGGAGAGCTGTGTAGGCTGGATGTGTCATGTGTCCATCACTGGATCTCATACACGCTCCAGTGATAATCTCTCCACTCTGAAAATTTCGTCTCTGAAGCCTTGGATACACTTCAGATTTGCTGAGCTGTAGAGGAATAAGGTTTTTTGATGTCAAGACAGTGGAGTCAGATTAAATTACACTGGGGGACACAATTAATGCAAATGGCATATATGAACTTAAGGGAATATTAAGTGTTTTTCCAGCTGAACAATGCATACATGGTATTTTATATATAATCTGGTGTAGGTGGAAGATGTCCTAAAATGCTGATATCAAAGAAAAAGCATTGAAAGCATTAGCTGCACAATTTCAGATTCCCATCGTGGCCAGCTGAAACACATTCTTAGCTTCTTGTCAGGTACTGATGCTAGAGGCCTGGGGGGCTGCTGAGCCTCCAGTGCAGTGCTGCTATTGCACCTTTAATTACCATTGCCACTACGGAAAAACCATTTGGCATATTTCTGCCTAAGTGACTAAGGACTCCGAGGATGTTCGCTCACTTGTTCTTCAACTCTAACAACATTCTCTATTCTCTGAAAACTAAGTTATTTCTCTTCTTTTTAGCTCTCTGCAAATGTGTCCTGGTGATCTATTCTGGCCTGGGTTTCTTCCCTCAGTGACCCCTCTGGATTCCAAGCCACTGTCCTGCAACAAGATCAAGATTTCAAATGAGCAAATGAACACAGTTCGCACCACCATATTCTGGTTTCTCCGTCTTTGCTTTCCTCTGCCTGCTCATCCCTTATAACCTAAACATAAGGCAGATTTCTCAGCATCTTCGACTTACTTCCTTTACGGATGGCATTTCTCAGGTTGTCAGTTCTACATCATTTCCAAATCCGCACATCTTGTTCTACATTTCCTTCTGTAAGATAACTGCTATCTCCTATATATAGCAGAAACAGAACAGGCTCAACATATTGCCACTTGTCACTCTTATCCCACTGTCTCTCTCTATCCCTCTGTCCCATTTACCATCTCTGGCTTCTGTTAGCAAACCAACTGAGCATTTCATCATCAGTGTTCATTTGTTAACCTTACAGATTACACTCTCAGTGGGCATTGAAAGCTGTCCAGAAGTCCTTGTGAAGAATGCCCACACATTCACCCTGTTCCGTTCTCAGTTTCTCCACCTGGGAGAAATTAATCAAGATGGTTATATTTGAACTTCTTTTGTCTGCCTGTGCTGAGAGTCTCTAACTAATCTGTGTCTGTCCAAGTGTTTGCTATTTGCCCCTCACCAACTTTTCCAAGTCTTAGAATGAAAGCCAGAAAAAGAGTCTGTAGTTACCACTTCTTTCAAACCTTTTTTTTTTGTTTTGAGAAGCCAAAGTAGGTATCTCTGTTCTCTAAGTGCAGTAGGCTCAATCTTCAGTTGGCATCAGATCAATAGAGTTGCACTGTTTTTAGCCCAGTGAAAGTTTTCCGTGTCTTCAGCTTCTAGTACACCTATCGCTGTATAATCTAAGATCTGTGAGCAGCTCATAGCACTTTAACAAGGTACCACTTGATACTGAGCGTGCACATGCTCCTTGCTGAGCTGAAAACCAACATGTGCCAGCTTCAGTTTTCTGAAGGTGGTTTAAGTTAACACATTTTTTACCTTACAGACAGGAGGGGCTAAGAGCATGCACACACACACTTATGAAGCTTCAGCAGAAGAAATATAATTTATTAAGTGACAGGACCCAATCACATCCAATTAGTGCCTGTATTTTATGAGCAAAATACTCTGTCTCTTCTATTTCTATTGGGAAATTTAAGTCCTGTACCAAAATGCCATCTTGGAGTTTTGGCTTGCTCTGGCTGCATTTCTATTCCTTCAGTCTTCATAGATTTTAATCACTGCAGGCTTCTTGAAGCACAGTGGCAGACAGCATGAATCCGCTGTTTTGCTTTGATTTCAATGTACTGTTCTCATACAGCTTTCTTAGTAAAACCTTTTACCTTTGGGTACTGGAAGATACAAATGAACACCCTGAAGCGCCAAAATCCATGTTTGACTGTGATGAGGAGGCAACAGGAATAGGGCAAGCACCTCAGCTGCCTCTTCTGTTTGCAAATGTCAGAAATTCCACAGGTGATTGTCTATAATGGAATTACAAAACATGTTCACTGTGTGTCAATGTACTTGGATTATGGGTTTTTTCCTATTGTAGATAAGGCCTTATTTTTCTGCCAGGAAATCTTAGGAGTGCTCCAGATAATACAGGAACCCTCCTTCTCTGCACCTGCTTCTCCTAGGTGCAGTCTGAAGGAGACTGCTTGGGAAACATACATGATCACATTTTGAATGCCCACAGAATATACTGTAAACAGGATCTTCTTCATGATGGGAGTGCAAGTCAGACCATATCCCATTGGCAGATCAGGGGAGAGGGATACTTTTTTGGCCTCTTCATGTCTGACCTGGCTGGAGACGAACTTGGTTTCAGGCATCTCAGTGTGAGACTTGACTGCTCAGAGCAGAGCCTGGGCACCACCTCTAGCAACACCAGAGGGACAAATGGTTGAACAACCACTGGCTCTGCTCAGACGACCATTTCCAGGAAGCTTAAAATGTGGACCATTTACTATATTCCAGGGTACAAGATTTTCACCTTCCTTGTTCTGGGAGCATCATTAACTCTCATGGTAATGCTCCTGTCCACTTCCTGATAGTCACTTTACCTGAAACATTTATCCTTGTCAATGGCCTCTAGTCAATAGCCTCTATTAGATTTCCGAGCTTTGATGGTATTTACTGGGAAATATAATCCTGTTGGGACCATGCTGTCTGTTGATTTTTCCTAAAGAATTTTTGGGGTCTCCCCCTACACATGCGATCTCAGTTTTCTGCATTTAAAGCAACTTCTGGAGGCTCTTCATTTACTCACAGTCCTCTAGCTGTTTTCTTAATTGGTTGAATCAGTGTTCATATTTGTGGAGCCTGAAATATTTTTACCACTTTTGTTTCCACTTCTGAAAATAATTTGGAAGTTACTTCCAAATGTTCATTTTATAAGATGCTGTTATACATGCATCTTAAGATATATCCTGTTTTATGCATTATGGCTTATAACCTCTTTGGAAGCGTAAACTTCAGTATATTTTCTGACCAAAATGCATTTCTTCCTGATTATAAAATACATATTGTTTTACAATGCTAGGATTACTCACATCTGTTGAGCTCTAAGCAACTTAGCAAGATTAAAGGAGGAACCAGATTTTTATTTGCACAAGAAGAATATCCAGGGCTGTAACAGTTAATGCTAACAACATTGGCCAGGGGGATGTTAAATGTCATGTCTTAAAACACTCTAGATTTCAGAGATTAGAATAATACCAAATATGTGGGCCATATGATCTGCCTACTGCATAGTTCATAATGCTTACATCTGAATCACCTCATACTGCTGACTGAAGGAGACTGGCAATGGATTGATCCATGTTCCCAGCTTTTGTTAAGATCCAACTACCTCTTTAGAGAAAGCAGTACATGCAAAAACACAGAAGCAGCACAAGCAACTTCTGCTCTTGTTGAACTTTGCCCCCTATCCTGAAGTACAATCCACTCAGCTGGAAGTCTGCTGACACAACAGGGCCAGAAAAAACTCCCAAGCAGACTGTCAGACCTACCTCAGGTAGGGTCTGTGTATGAATAGTTCTGCCTGCAAGATTATTTTACAGGAATCCCTGCGGTTAATATGCTCTACAATAGCAAAGAGAGCTTATTTCTGATTTGGGAGGAGACCTTTAAACTGCCAATTGATAATGCAAAAGAAATGTTATAGCCAGTTAGTTAACTTCCTTTGACCTTGGTTTCAACACAGAGGAAAATATCTGGGTCTGATCAACCAAAAATTACACAGCCTGAACTCAGATTCTGCTTTGATCTTCCTTTGATCACACACTTACCAGGAAAAATGAACTCATTTTTATTTAGGGTTTGACTGCAAAATGAGGAAACAGACACATTGAACTGGAGATGGACAACATGTTGTATTGATTCTAATTAATAATCAGTTCAATTCAGATAAATATATGTAGATATATACACAGGTGTAAATGGAAATAAACATATGTAATTTGAAAGACCATGAACACAAAAAAGGATGTTTCCTAATATTTTTGAAAGCCAAGGTTCTAGTCTGCCTTGGTTCAGAGTCAGTAATATATTTAGATAACATTGTTGCAGTGAGTTCTTTCCTTAGTTTTGTACCCTGTTCTTCCCATATCAGGGTCCAATGGAGCAAGTTATAAATCCATTTCTGAATGATCAAACTTTATAACATGAAGTAAAGCCATCACTTCTCCATCCTAGCTAAAGCCACTGTTCAATGTGGCTTCTCACCCTGAGATTATCAGTGAGCTCAGTACTGGCTAACCATGCTGTTACAGTTTTTATTTTGTGGGAGACTAGAAAGGAAAAATAATTTAGTAATAGCAGTAGGATTTCCTGGTTGGATGGTGAGGTAAATGAGAAGCCATGGTTCAGACAACATATCTGTCATATCTAGAACCCACAAACCCAGAACAAAACATGATGTATTTACAGATACAGAACCTCAGTAAAACCTAAGCCTTTGTCCTTTCCCAGCTGTAGCTTGCACAGCTGTGGACACCAGTGCAAAGCTCTGCATGGCACCACCAAGAACAGCAACAAAAAAAGATGGCTAAGTTACTTATGCTGGAAGTTATTTTGGGGGATAAACGTAGTTTTCCAAAGTAAACCTTATTTTTTCAAATCAGTACTCAGATAAATCCCTAACATCCCATATTAGCGTTCTAGGACATGTAGCTCTGGATGAACTTGCTCTCCAGGCCTTTTAATACTCCTCTTAGGAGAGGAGAAAGGTGTTCTTCTAAATGCATTGAAGCACATACTAGTCCAAACCAGTCCAGGGACTCAACTGTGCCTCTTAGACACCTTCACCTCCCTACCTCAAGGCAAACATACTTTACTTTCTAAGTGGCTGGACTAATCTTACACAGAAAATGAGGCTGTATTTGCTGATGTCTGGTAGTGGCCAAATGTACAGTGTAGGAGAGGAACTGAAAAATCAGTTTTATTGGTCATGTGGTAATAAGATTCAAAGTAATGTCAGAAGCATTGCTTAATTTACCTTTCAATCTTGGACACCACTGCAGAATATGTCAGGAAGAAATTATGGGGTAATTCTAGCAGTGTTTAAACTAAGCACACGCTGATCATTTATATCTGCATCTTCTGCTATAGGCACATAGACAAAAGACATTCATGCTCTGGTAGCACATCTTTTGGGGACCTTTAGCACTTCACCTGACAAAAATCAATTGGATGTGACAAGCTGAAACCAAAGACACTAAGAAAACAGACATATGATACAACTCATTCTTCCTGGATTCTCTGAAAGCTGCTATAACATTGATCATAAATTATTTTGCAAAATCTTAAGATTTAGAAGCAGCAGTGATGGCCACACTACACCACATCTCCTTCACCATCATGTGGTTGGAATCACACACCACAGATGGAGGTGCTAAAGAGGGGAAGGAGACAACTACTCCCTTATATGCCCTTCTTCTCCCAACACTGAACAGAAAAGCAAATGTAGCACTGTCTCAGCATTCATAAAAACAAGAAGATCTTACTAATTACAATGCTTTACATTTTGCTTCTAACCCTGGCAAAAACAATAGAAGAAGTCTTAAGAAATAGTCACTTCATTTGCAGAGAATAATGCAATGATGAGCAATAAGAGGCAGGATTTATAAAGAATAGATCTTGCCTGACAAAGCTAACACTTTTTTATGGGATTACTGAATTAATGGATGAATGGAAGAGAATAAATGTAATACTCTTGGATTTAAGCCATATTTTTTTAAAAAATTGGTCTGAATATCCTCTCCCTCAAAGCCAGGCAACTACACTGACATAAAACTGGAGAGCATGAGAATAGAAGGTTGCTTCCTACATTTCACAAAAACATCCTTAAACAGCTCAACTGAACCTGCTTGTGCAAAAAAATATCTCGTTTGGTCTGAAGTCTGAAATGAAAGACCAAAAGAAGGCTAATAAACACCAATTTATAGGAAGGATGGGTAAATATTTAAGGATCAGTCTTGGGTCTTGCCTTATTTAATACTTCCAGTAATGAACTAGCAAGAGGAGTAAACAACATATTAATGAAATTCACAGCTGATACTAAATTAAGAAGAGACAAGAAAAACAGGGAGGCCAGAGATATAGGACAGGGGGATTTGACCAAATAGTAACACAGGCCAAAAATAACAAAACAAGAATCACCTTGAAAAAACGCAGTGAAGGATGTCAGCATAAGAGAAAGGAAAATTAGCATGGAAGATGGTTTCTTTAAGAGGGATGTTCTTGCATGACAGAAACATGATAAGGACTAATAGAATAAAAGCCAGCAAGTTACTTTCAAGCATCTAAGAAATACGGTGGTAGAAAGGTTGATGTCATTTGTATGTGTATGTGCAAAAATGCAGCAACACAGACCAGTAAGAATCGCTCTCTGCAACTCTGAGGTGTAACATGTGGGGAATATTGCTTCATTTCTAGTGAGATTTTCACAGATCACAGGGAAGTTCAAAGAAGCACAGCACAAATAAAAGCACTAGAGCAGGTGCCCAAGGAGTGATTAAATTAGAAATGCACAGGGTGAGCAGTGACCAAGAACATGACACAAACATTGAAAAGCTGCAATCAGCAAGCAAGAAAAGAATGGAAATAGAGGCAGGAACAGGGAAAAAAGTAATCAAGTAAAGGTCTGCGAGAAGGATCCAGAGGACTTATATCTCTGGACCAGTCTCAGAATAAGTATAATAGGCATAACAGCTCCACAGCTTGGGCTTAGCTAGAGATCCATGCCAGTCTCAGGGTGCTGAGTCTTCCTATTTCCCTCACTGTTTTGGTTGTACCTTGAGCTCAGTTCTTAGCGTTCTGGCTCTTCCTCCAATTGCCCTGGCCTTGTTTCCAATTAGCTCTCTTCACTTAGAGCTAGGTGTGCATATTCTTTGTTGGAGATACTATCCTATAACATGGAGGTCAAATCTCACTCCCACCAGGACCTATTTCCACAGGACCTATTCCCCTCCTAGCAACACAGTACTTACAGCAATTTCTGCATTGGAATTATTTCAAGCTCTTGAGATTTTTCTGGATATTTCTCATATAGAACTCACTGAGAGTCTCTCCAAACCTATTTCCAGCATGAAAGAAGATACAGAATTTGCAGGTAAAGTTGCACTCTTAATAAAATAAGGAATGGGAGTCTGGTGAAAAGAAATGGATGAAACCTTAGAATGGTATTAAAGTCTGACAGAGAATGTGCTGAGGAAAAAGGGAAATTATATATAAAGAGGAAGCCTATGGAATGTCAGCAAACATAAGGGCTGGCACACTAGGAAAGTTGACTAAAGCATTTAGATGGAGCCAAGGTCAAAGTAGACATTGAGAATTTTCTAAAGGGTTAGGACTAACATTGGTAGGGCATGTTAAGAAAGATGAAGAAAATGCTTTTTTTCATCCTAAAATGCTCAAACATTATCCTATTTTACTCCCTTTCTCTTGAGACACAGCCTTTATGGTCACAGTACACATGAAGGGTCAGATATTTCATCTGCTGCAGAAAACCTAAGAAGCTTCCCTCAAACATTTTCTCACTGGAAATAGCTCCCTACATTCACAATCCTCCTTTTATAGAATGAATTTTAATAAGTATCTTTTTTTCTTTTCTTCCCGCTGATTGCTTCAGTTGTATTGTGTCTTTGCCTTTGTTTTCATTTTCATGTTCTTTCCATTCTACTGCATTATGAATTCTCATTTTACTTGCTGAAAGTTAGAGCTACTGTACATATATTTAGAATACATGGGGGTGTATGTGGATACAGATATTAATAGATACATGAGCATCACATAGCTCTCATTACTGTTCCAATATTATCAATTTTATTCACCATATGTCATGCTATACAGTTTTCACCTTCACTAACTTTAGATGGCTGTTTGCACGCGGTACATTAAAATCTGACATACAAATGTCCGGTATTTCAGTATTCAGGATATGTTTTGATTATATTTGTTGGCTCAAATGTGATACAACGAACCTGGTAATAAAAGAATCTGAAACTAATGTGACTGAAGTTTGCCTTGAGGAGGGATTTTTGTGATAACTAAAGCATTATCAGCCTAAAGCTGGTTTATCACATTTATACAATGGGCAAAGACATTAGCATGGACAGTCGGAAAAAAAATTGCATCCTGCTAATCAGTAGAATTCATGTTCATTTTCACTTCACAGCATTTGTCCTTATTTGTACATCTTAAGGCCAAGAAAAAATATGCTCTACTCTTATACAGTACTTTGTAAATCATAGCATTTGAATACTTTGTTCTGTATGAATGATTGGTCTGTAAAACCATCACATCTTGTATTTTAAAACTTCATTTTACATGAAAACTCTGAACAAAACACAACACACTGCCATAATAAGCAGGAAGTAATGTTTCCAGAATTCAGCTATGTAGGTGACAGGAAGTAAGTTAAAAATCAGGAATAAATTCCCTTTTTGATATCATTCAAAATCTCAGAGCCAGTTACTGTGTTTCATTTTGATCTCTATGCACTACACTTTCAGCTCCATTTCTATGGTATTATAATAATTTATCCATTAATATTTCTCATCCCTTTCTAAACCTCACACCAAATAAAATCAGCCTCTGGAGAACATCTCCAGAAAAGGGGATATGACGGATGCATAGAGCAAAGAGGGTTCCCCATACCACCATGCACAGTTGCAAATGTAGGGAGGGACCAGCAGGTTTTAACCATATCCTCCAGCACCAGCATATACATACCCTTGCTCTACACAATGCAATCACAGTCATGTATCGCCCCCATTAAGATCCAGGCTGCATATCTCTGATTGTCATGGAGACTGTTTCAAAGTCTTGCTGTGTTTCAGCAGCAGCAGCAAAGAAGACAATAGTACTTGGTCTTAAATGGCTGAAAAGGAAACAACAAAGTGCAGTGGAAAAGGGAAGGACCTGTGACTGAAAGGGATATGAGTACCGCAAGACACACTTCAAACTATTGCAGAGGGCTAGAGGTATAAGTTAGAGCAACCTTCCAGCTACTCCGACACGATTATGCTCTTGTATTTTTGCATAGTTTCAAATAATTGTGCCTTCAAGACAAACACAGGAAGGACATTTTCAAGGACAGAACATTTCTCCTTCCCCTTTCTTCTTCCCCTTTCTCCTTCAACCTTCTCCCCCCCAAACTGAGATGCTGATTAGATTAAATGTGTTAATTAGGAAACTATTTAGTTTACGATGCCTTGTCTGGTTTTCCATTCCTGTGGGCATTGTAAACATACAGAGTATTGGAGCAAGTGATATTCAATGACTTGGAAGAAGGGCGGGCAGAGACCCAGATAAGTGGAAGGCATTAATAGAGTTGATTTTTTTGCAAGACCTGAGGCAAATAAGTGATTTGCAGAAGAGTGAGGAGACAGTTTTGTGTCAAATAGCAAATTTGCTAAGAATTGCAATTTACAGCCATAAGCTGTTCTTAACTCGGGTCAGCTCTCACAAGAAATGGGAGTAAAAGGTAGAAATGAGCAACATAAAATACAAATTAGTATAAAACATTTGGTTTTAATCACATCTCAGGAAAAGGACTCATCAGACCAAACTTTCACTCTAAGTGTAGTTAATAAAATGGAAGTATCAACCTCCGAAAAAATCAGTCAGTGACCTGCCTGTCAAGATTTATGCTCATATTACCACAAAAATCACAGCACCTCTCCAAGGACTGAGCAAAACATTATGAGTGATACTAAGATTTTGATCTGAAACAGTACTTTGAAAATGTGAAGGTCACCATCACTCTCAAAACGGCAGTAAAAAGTTATAATGACATCAGAAAAATAATAGAGCAAAAGACGCTTCCACAAGCTTCTTCCACAGCATTTGGAGCAAACTTGCTGAAAGGACATCTGCTGTGGAACAGACCAATACACTGGAAAATCATTCTCAGAATAAAAATGAAATATTTTCCTTTGAAAATTAAGAGGGAGAGTTTGATGAGCACACATGCAATCTCATGGTAAAAAGTAAAGCATGTCTCAAACCTCTTGGGAGTATCCTAGGCAAACTTCTGCACCATGAAAATTCACTGCTTGTTACAAAGGTACAACTCTTTGAGGGGAGAAAATTCCTGCAACAGATCCGTTCTCAAGAAAGACCTGGAGGAACAGAAGCATGTGATAAAACAACAAACAATTGCTAGTGTCTGCTAAAAGAAAAAACTGGCAGAAATTATGAGAGGAAGAGACAACATAGTGAAGTGTCTAAGAAAAATATTATGGTCAAGGCAGCCTGCACAAAACCAACAATTTCCAGGCCCTACCTGTGACCTAGAAAAGTAGTTGTCTGTGGGCAAAGCAAAAGGAAAAAAAATTCAGAGAAAATTAGTTTAGGTGCTGTTTAGGTGTCTAAGAAGCCACATGAGTTTAGGAGCCATATGGGACATCTGTGTGAGCATCTCAGCTTGGGGTGCTGAAACAGCCTGGAGAGAAATCACTGTTTGTGCTCCCAGTGACCACCAGAACCAGCAGAACTCCACCCCCGCCAGCACAAGCGTTAGGTAACACTGTACTGTGCCTGAGCTTATTTGCAATACTTAATTCAGCTGAGAGAGAAAATTCCACCTAATGAACAGACGGCTCATGATAAGGTCTACTGCCTTGAGCAGAAACGCTCCAGTTGGTATCTTCAGACTTCTGCTATTTGCAGGACAAGATATGTTTTATTTGCACATAGATAAAGAGAGAGAAAAAGTAGGTAAGAAGTGGTTCTAGGATGCTGGATTTTGCACACTGCATTTTTCTTTCTCTGTGCTAGGCCAAGCAGCTGAAAGTAGGTTGTCATGTTTGAAAAATCAAAAGCTTGTTTATTTAATGCTTTGCTGTGGGGGGTTCCATTCCTGGGAGCACTGCCTTTGAAGTCACTGCAGATCACAGAATACAGTGGGGCAGAAAGAAACACTTTACATGAGAGGGTCAGATTTTCTATGTGAGATATTTCATTTAATTCTGAGGCAGATTTCAGTTTGTGGGGCTCTTCCCAAGAGGCCGTTTTCTACATATAACAGATCACAAATCCCTCTAGTTTCTCTCATATGTACAAGACGTTCAGTAAAACAAATAGCAGCTTTATTTTTAAGAGTCAAATCATTGTGCTACAAAGTACACAGCAAATTGCCTTTACTGTATTGTGCACAACTTTTTTTTCATCCAGCCAATTACCTGGCTTCATGTGGAGAAAATTAGCAGCAGTACAATTTCCTCTGTCTCTCATGAACAGAATTACACTGTTTTACATGTCAGAGACCTGTGTGGTGGATGGTGCTCAGTAATGCTGTGAAGCTTTTGATGCCTGCATACTTACCTCTCTGTTCCCAAGCTTTTTGACCCAAGCACAGAGGCTGCAGCCATTTTGTTCTCAAACATCACTGCAGCTTGTCAGGAAAACAATGCATCTCCCACCGATGTGGGAGGGGAGAGGACTGGTTGCAGCTTTCATTAATATAAAATAAAAGCTACTTTAAGACCAAAAATATAAATTTTATTCTCTCTAGTCATAGAACATACCTTCTCAGACAGAATGTGATTGTGTTAATAAACATTTTTGTCACATCTAATGTCATGGTGATGAAGTTGTTATTCCTGGGAAAGGCTTGACAGCTCAACAAATGACCTCCTCCTGCAAACCTGTAGCTAACATCTGCTCCTAGGACAGGTCCAATAGATACATGACATAGGAAAAATCAGCACTGACCTTCTGTCTACATCTGCATATGTCCCACAATACCATTAGGACCTCAGAAGCATCATTATCAGCATTTAATTCCAAGGAAATAAAATCTCTGAAGGACGACACAAGAAGGCTGCTAGAGCCCAAGCAAATCCACATGGAGCAGACATTGGCAGCAAGATAGTGAAAAAGACAACATAAAGCTGATCAAAATGAGATTTGTACGTGAGTAATGTGAGAGACTTCTTGTCACTGTATAAGATATACAAAATACCGAGGATTTTATGGGGTTTGCCTTGAATTTTTCTGAGAAAATCAGTCATTAAGAAAATCAGTTTTCTTATGCATTAAAAACCCCACTTTCTCAGGCACAGAAAAGCCTAAGCCGCACTTAGTTCTAAGATTACCTCAGACAAGGCTAATATATGTCCCTCCCTCAGTCAAATTCTCTAAGAAAAAAAATCTTAGCTTTATCCCAAAAGTGAGCAGTTTTGAGAAAGTTCTCTTCAGGTGTTTACACAGCCTGGAGGTGCCCTCTACAGTCTGTGCCAGGTGAGGTCTGCCCGGTCTTTACGTACTTTTATGCATACGGCTAAATGCACACACATTCCAGGAAAGAGAGATGACTGAATCAAGTGACAGGGACGTAGAAAGAGATGCGTTAATCATCAGCCTAAAGAGATACACAAACCATTGTTCCCAGAAATGGAAAAGCTTTTAGAAGCTTTTCTGTACTGAAGGCAACAGTAATCACATTCCTACCTCTAGCACAGTTTGGAAAGGGACTGATTCTCTGCTGTAGTGCCTTGGGGAAATACAAGAGCAGATAAACTTGGAGAATCCTGACTTTCCTCTTCAGCATGCACCACACACACTGGCTGCTCAGGACTCAGCACAACTCCTTTCAAAACAAATGGAAGGTCTACTGATTGACTCAGGAAGGACAAGCATCAGAGTTTTGCTTCCATAAAACATCCATAGCAGGTAAATATCACTATGCATGCTCAGCAAAATGGGAGATGAGCAGGGCAAAGGCTGGCATAGTCTTGCTATAGTCAGCAAGGCTAGGGAAGGAAAGCAAAACCCTCTCAAGTCTGGCTAAGCTGGGCACCGGTGCCTGGTGCTGGGGACCAACACTCCCTCTCACTACAGCCAGACTGTCTCTAGCACTTTCACCTTCCTGACCACTGTCACTTGCTTTGCACAATTCCTCCTTGGCTCTGACATTGATAGATGGTCGCTTGGTTTGGATGAGCAGGTCGCGGCTCACTGGCAGGAGCCAGACTTTCCTTTCCATAGTCTGTACAGCAAATTCTTGAAAGCAAAACTAAAATACTGCTTTGCAAAGTAACTTTTTAAAGCCACAATAGCTTTTTTTTTTTTTAAATCCTCAGCACATTTCACCTCTTTAACCCTCACAATATTTTTAAAAAAAAGTGTTTATGAGATTTCACCACACACTGACTCTTATCTTGTTCCCCCAAATACATAGATTTACGATGAAACACAGCAGCTGTTAAAATGTCATGCACTATTAGCAGTACTGGAAGCTTGTTTTCTATCATATTTCAAATCAGATGAGATGTTACAGGACAGGAGAGATTCCTAGGTTGTTAACAGTCTGGCTGCAACACCAGGAAAAAAATGTTATGATTACTTCAGGCAGACTTTTTTAATTTGATTTTGCAGTTCTGACCATCAGTGAAAATAACATGTACGCTCTGTGGCCTCCATAACTTAATGACATTAAATAAACCAATGGAGCATCTTTTCATTATATACTACTTTCAACTCTGCTCAGCTCTAGCTCAAAAATCACACAGAAAGTGAATTGAATGACAGAAAGACAAGGCAAGGATTAGAGACAAGGAAAGGTTTTAGGACTTTTTAATTTGTCTTGAGGAGAGATTATTAGGACCTTCTGAGGAGTGCTTCTGCTACAGGCAACACATGGAAAGAGGCACTGCTGGTAGTCAGCCCCCAGGCCATTTAGGATTTATAGCATAGGTCAAACCAAACACTGCAAACACCAGGAAACTAATAGGTAGACAGCATAGGTCTGTGCAATGCTGGTTTCTTGGGTTTGATTAGATTAATTCCTCAGTAGGTGGGCTGCTGTTTTGAACCCAATTTTTACTTCAGGTGGAAACTTGAAGAAAAAAGTTTGGGCACAGGGTAAAGGCACGTGTCCCACAGCAAAAGAGGTGGTCAGAAGGTGAGCAGAGCACAGATATAGAGACTACAGCCTCTCAGGATGCTCCTTCTCTATGATCAGGAAAGGCACCATGACATGTCTCAGAGCTGGAGCCTTGCTGACAGTCAGCGGGATCCTGCTCCACACTATGCAGCCAGACAGAGATCCCCACCACACCTTCCAGTGGACACTGCAAGCCGAGCCATAGCCTGGGCTAGGGAGGTCTAAAGCACACATTTTGATACGGGCAAAACGGTTTAAATCAATAAACCAAATTCCCTTGATATAGTAGACATCTATCCAAAGTATGAAACATGTATTTTACTAATTATTTTCATGTTGTTTCAATTTGTGCTGAAACAGGAAGGAACTGGCAACATGTGAGGGTGCTTTGACATGTATGATCACTAGCAGAGGTTTATGGGGCCCCAGGGCACCCTAGCCATCCAAAATAGCTGAAGTGTCCACCATTACTAGAGCTTGAAGGTAGCCATTGGGGCACTATGCTGCCACAAGGCCATACTGTTCATGAGCGTCTCTTGCATTTTCACACTTGCATTTTAAACCCACTGTGAAGATAATGGATAGAGATGTGAAACATCCACACAGTTCCCCAGCCCAAATGCATCACTGATTCACCGAGCAGCAGGGTTAAGCCAGTGTCTGGGGAAGGGGCCAAATCCAGTCAAATACAGATACAAAGCTCTGAAGAAACACCCGGGCCTTGTACTTAAAGCGTTCAAATGAAAAGTTCAGCTTTCTTCATTTCTAAGACTTTTCCTCCAATTCCCTCTCTGGAAAAGCCCTCAGTCCATTGATATGAAGTTGACTGTCACTTAATTTACTTCAGTAGTTGCTTCGAAGTTCATTTCCAGCATTTGCAGCTATTTGTAGCTATTGTTTCCTGCTGGCTTCAAGGGTGATTTTTTTTTTCTGTTTATTTTTTTCCCCAGTTCCTATTCATAGTCACAGTCTAATGGCAGGATTTGTCTTCTCCAGGCTCTGCCCATGTTGTTCATTATTTCACACCATTACAAATCCTTCCTTTGCATCTTGCAGGCAATGAGATTGTTATGGGTAACCATCTTCTCTGCTCCACAGACAGAACTTCATTTAACTGCTCTTTTCTCTTTCCATTTTGCTGTGCAGATGACGCATCTTTTAAGACTCTCTTTCTAGTCTTCATGACTGTGAATAAGATAACTCTTATTTGAGTTTAGGATTACCATGGTGACAGGTTTATTATCTACCCATTTGGATGCAGGTTATCCTTCTGGCAATTTTTGGCTTGTATCAGTCAGGCTGTGCTGATGTTAACTGTTGTTTTGTTGGGATACATTTGGAAGCACAATGTCCATGGTGAAATGGGGAAAATAATGTCATTTTGTGGCAGCAAAAAATTCAGACTGGGATCTAGCTTTTAACAAATGCATTGCAGGTTGGTCAAGCCATGGAGTCAGAAGCTCTGAGTTGAATTGCTGGCTGTGACACAAATTGTATGAACAAGATTTTTCTCTGTCTACACCTTAAATATTCCATGTCAAACAGAGATGGTGCTGGCAGGATTGTGATCTGGGTTATTATTATCACACAGAAAACACCAGCATTATCGTACTCCATATCACCTGATATTTCTTTACTGGGCCTCCCTTATATTTTGACAGCAACAGACCAAATGCTTTTAACATCCTCCTGTTCAGTCAGTTGGGTTCATTTTACAGGAGGATTGGTTGATACACTATGACTTACCCAAACTCAACTTCACATCAGGGATATGTAGAAGCTCTGAGCCACACAATGCCAGTCTGAGGCTGCAAATAAGATATTGGCTCTTCTCTGCAGCTCTTCTGCTGTGGGTCTGTGAAAATGCCCAGCTGATCCTCTGTTGTCTTACCCCTTGCCACATCTTCTGCACCACTGCTATTCCCTGGTTGGTCTTACTCACCTCTGGGAAGTTCCTGGGGTGACATGACAGTCAGAAGCTCTGCTGTCATATACATATATATGACAAGTCTTGATCACAAAGCAAATGTGAAGAATGCAAAGTCTTTGATCTGAGCCCCTCTGCCACAGCAACCCCAGGAAGTGTCAGCTTCCCTGATCAGCTGGGTGGGATGTTACTGCACCAAGTAGAATGCTGAGCACCACCTCTTTAGGTTTTTATTGTCAAAGTTTTTCTTGGTCAGGCCATTAAAGCCTGAGGTCTGTGCTCAGGTTTGTCTGGACATGAAAGCAATGGTCCAAGGACTGAGAGTACCACATTGTCATTTTATAATCCAACAGATTTTATATCCCCATGGTGATGACTTATGTTTGCAAGTCCTCACATTGTCTGAAACTGGTCTCAGGCATTTTCCTTCTCCTCTATCCACTGCTGATGAAGTCAGCAAATTTTCCCTCCTTATGCCGTGCCAGCTGCAGTCAGAGTCTACAAGCCTGCACTTACTCCAGAACAAAAAGACATTGGGGAATGTTTTGAATCAGGCAAGAATATGCCTCTCCCTGGACATTATGGATCATCCTGAAGATATTTATCTTTGCCAATCTCCTTTGTGCATTTTGACCTTTGACTTAGGATGGCGGAAAGCAAAACTCCTCTGGGGTGAAATGAAAATAAATTGGAATAGTTTAGAGATTTTTCTTTAACAAAATCTTACCAAGATCTTGCTTTTCAAAATTTCTTAACAGTCTTTCCATTATTTGATAATTGCAATTATAGTATGGAAATTGATCAGTTGTAGGAAAATAATTATACATGCAATTAAAGCAAATTGTAATGGACTTAAAATGTTGGCACCTATTCCTGCTGTCCCCAACAGAAGGAATTAATTTGACCAGCACGGTTATATCACCAAAATGTTTGACTTCAGATAAAGAACTATATTTCATTTTTTGGCATTGCAACAATGAATTTTAATGAAAAACTTCATTGTGGGGCAGTGCTGACTGAACAAAAGGCAACATGTGGGATTTGATTGCAAAAATCAATAGTTAAAAATAGAACAGAAATTAATAAATGCTGGGAAAGATCATTTGGCCCTGATTCCATTTGCATAGCTCAAATGGAATTACGATGCTTCAATCTAGCAGGGAAAGCTGGACCTCAGTATGAAGCAGACTTCCTTTCAGACCCCCAGAACAGGGAAGCTTTTTATTAAAGGTGTTGGCCCCTTCACACAGCAGTGCTTTTATGCAAGTGTGGCTCAGGGCTGCCACAAGAGATGTTCAATGCATTATAATTTGAACAGGAAAAGGGTAGTGTGATCAAAGTGTGCAGGAATTAAACAGAAAGAGGCCAAAGAAACGTCAGTCAGACCACACACTAGCCAGTTCCAGCTGCAAACATATCCAGACTGCAGGAGTCCAGTGTCTTAAAAGTAGCCCCTCTGACCCTGTCAAGGACTTTCTGTCAGTTACATGACAGATCAAAGGACCTGAAAAGCACAAAGGAAAAATCCTTAACTCTCTTCCTTCTGATACTTGCCTTCAGCCATTATAAAGTGTGATTCAATCTCATCAATATTCGCTATTACAGAACACACCAGTGCTGGGGGACAGAGCATCCTGGAGACAGCTTACCCCACCTGTTGACACACAACAGTGATGCAGTGATGAGTGTTTCTGAACTACAGGAGTTAAGTGACAAATACCCATTTTAGAGCTGGTATCTTTCAAAAGAAATCAGCATAGACTTCACCACTGCAGTGAAATCCAGCCACCCCCTATACTCAGAAAAGCAACTTGCAATCTGACTGCTACACAGAAACAGTTTAAAAGAAAGCCGTGAAGTAATATACAGTGCTTGCATAATGCAAACACTAGCAGTGGGGGTCATGGAGAACCTAAACCTGTCCTCTCCTGCACAGAACCACAGGGCAGCAACAGCAACAGCATTTTCCCCTTCCAGCTTGCAGTCTGCCACACAAAAGGGAGATGGTACCTTTTTACCAACCACCAATATTTGCTCATGTTCTTATCTGAATAAAGCAACAAAGAATAAAGTCCCAGCTGCAGCTTTCCTTTCACACCTTCAACCCTCCTCCCAAATAAATATATAAAATTTTGCACCAAGGCTCCCTTGCTGTTATACACCTTGGGAGGTCTTACATTGTTCTTCTTCCATTATCAATCAGCTACAGAATCATGTGCCAGTTCTGTACACCTCAAACTGTTTCAGCCTACTAAATTTTAAAGGACTTTCAGAGTAATGGGTGAATTGGTCCCAGTGAATTAGCTAAGCTACAGATGCATAGAGAACAACAGCAACCACTGCTCAAAGCACCAACAAAACAGTTGCATAATCACTACTCTCTGCACTAAAACCAAATGTTGTTTCAGCTCTGCTTTATCAGCCATTGAAATAAGTCATTACAGAAATCAAAGTGTTCAAACCTCCAATGTGTTTGGAGCCTTTGATCGATTAATTTTATTAGTTCATCACAAACACAGCAAATGACACCTGCAAATTAGAGCTACTTTGGATTGCTTAGATGCCAGCAGAAAAAATCTGCATAGGTACATTAACTTATTAAAGTATGCTATTAAATTTCAAGAAGAATATCATAAAAAGCTTTAATTTTTTGAATAACTATGTTTGCTGAAGGGCATCAACATGTTAACATTAGTGTTTTATACAAAATTCATCCCGCAATATAGTAGCTTTACCTCTAAAACCTATTATAGCTCTATCCCCTTGGGCAGAGGCTGGAGATCTGCCATTTAATTGTCAGTGCTATAAATTAAAGGAGTGCTTGAGTCAGATGTCATCCAGAGCTTACAGACCCAGCAGAGTGGGTAGGAAATGCTGACAGGGAGTATCAGCCTGGTAAGAACCTTCCCAATGGCTCTCCTAGCACTCTGAACCTAATTAATTCTGCTGATCTTTTATATGTGTCTGCATTTGTATTTAAATTAAATACAGCTATGTGCACTGAGCTT
Organism: Strix uralensis; assembly: GCF_047716275.1. Taxonomy (NCBI): domain Eukaryota; kingdom Metazoa; phylum Chordata; class Aves; order Strigiformes; family Strigidae; genus Strix; species Strix uralensis. The sequence goes on from NC_133973.1 coordinate 120,372,742, forward strand.
GGCAAAGCCTGGATAGCTAGGAAATGAAAAACATGAAGGAAAAACAGTGATTCTGTTTTCTTGGCTATTGTTTAGCACATTACAGAGGGAAATGTAAGTTTACAGAGTGCTACAATTCCCCTAAGTGATAAGAATTATGTTACAACCCAAAGTGGAGAATCATTTCTAGGAAATACATGAAGACACGGTTGCCCAGGACATGAAAGTCAAAATCCTAATTGGCAGAAGAAATAAAATAAATCAAATTCCCTACCAGAGGCAGAAATCATCCTGGAATGGCAGCCACTGTGCCTTGTGTCTGTAAAGACAGGTAATAGTGACAAGCTGAAGGTATTGAGTAGAGCCCGTCAATTCACCCACAGAAACCAGTACATTCATATTCAGCTGCCTGCTCCTAAGATTTGAGCTATTTGCTTGCTTTTTTCTATCAAAAAGTGAGAAAAAAGCACAGTCTAGTCACTGCAACCACAATTGTATATTTAGAGATTACAATCAGAGTGGCAGAGTTAATAAACATAGCGTTCCCACTGCAGGTGTCACCTCACCTTTCCCTTCTCACTTAAAATCTTGTCATAACATGAACTTCTTCCCCTCTATTTCTTGTAAAACTATGGTTTTAATCTAACAGGGTCATCAAACTGCAAGCCTATGGACAGAAATGGAGATTTGACAGTGGTGAGTGTTGATCCTTGATTCAGACATCTGCATTTGTTTCATGACTAAGTCAGATGACATGACAGCACCTAAGCCTACAGCCATGGTCATCTAACATTCAGTGTTTCTGCTGGGGGCCTAATTCACCAGGGAAGCTGTGTTCCAGCAAGGCTGAAGGTTCCCTCAGAGCAGGCTATTTTATGCTGAGAGTGTGTCATCAATGAGAGCAATTTAAGCAATTTGCCATTTCTTTCCCAATTTCATAATTACGATTTTATTTCCAAGAGTCAAATACAAGATTTAAGAGCTTTCTTCCATTCAACTTCACCTAGGCCACTTGCAGAAAACAGCCGTAAATCAACATTTTAAAAAAATCTGAATTGTTCTGATGAGCAGTGACAAATGATATGGAAACACTTGAAATTCAGTGTGGCTGGGAGAAAGCTGCCTACAATTCCTACTGGGTTTGTGGGAAATGGATGCAAAATAGAAGCTGAACAAATTAACATGGACACAAAAATGAAAGCTATAATACATTTTAATTAAGCTGCATGGGGAAAAAAAAAAAAGAACTAAATAATTAACTAAAGTCACATAGGTGCTAAGGGCTATGTCTACAGAAGAACTTTGGCACTGCTACATTCCTGTTTGCCTTACCTAAATACAAGACATAGGCAGTCAGGAGTGGCAAACACAGCCCCAAGCTCCCAAGCACCAACAGAGGAAGTAGAGGAGACTCCAAGGGACTCCCATGAGCAAGCACTGACATGCGGGACGGCTAAATCCACCAAACGGGAATATTGCAGAGGATGAGGTCTGGTATTTCTTCTTCTCTCCGGAGATGAGACTCCGCCCTTGCATCGTAAGTGAGGTATGTGTGGGAGACTGGGTATCACAACCTACAGCCCCAAACTAGACCAAGGTAATCATGACATTCCATATGGGAAAACAGCGCAGTGATTAGGGCAACAGAGCATGTCCTCTTTGGTCTGAGAGATTCAAACCCTCAGTTCCCCTCACAGAAACAGCTCCAGCCTTTGCTCTGGGATAGCCCAGAAGGAGCACAATGACATAAAAGTTATTTGAAATGTCTGAGGGCTGTTGTTCCATGCCTGGTACATCTCTGGTTACACTGGAAAACATGCAGGCTTGCAAAAATAAAAATCAAGGATTTTTCACACAGCCAACATTAATAATTAGGGCCTGCCTTTCTGATGCTTGTACTTTTTGATGGGCAGGGTAAGCTAGCACATGGCCAACTTTTCATTTCACCAATCCTGGGAGAAAAAAAGACTAAAACATCTCTCAGTATTCTCATAATTTTGTAAAGGGAGGATTGTGGCAAGAATTTGCCAAAGGAGGATTGTGGCAGAACATCCTAACTGACCTTCAGTTCACTGGTGTCAGGGTATTCTTTGCTTTGATTGCTTGTTCAAAAAGTACAATGGTATAATCAGTACAAAAACTTACTGAGAAATATAGGCTATTTCCAAATGTAGCAAACTAAATAACTCAATAATTAAAACCAAGATGCAAACAAATATAATAATAGATGAAAGATAAAGGCTATAGCTTCATTCAATAATTCAGAAACAGAAATTATATTTCTTTCAGCAAGGAAGCTGACCCAGAGAAACTAGGAAAAGATGAGGGAACACTGTTCTCCTTCATGAAAGTCTGGAAATCTTGCAGTATCTCAAAATATGCAAAGGTACTGAAAGCCTCATGTTTTCCATAACAACAAGAGGGTATGAATCGTGGGAAATCAATGGTGCAGACAGTAAGAAAATTGAAGTTTTTGCACCGTGGTAAAGACAAAGATTCCTGCATCTCCTAGACAGAAAGGATGATGATTGCTTGTAATAGAAATATTATAAATACTAGTGTAGAAATGTAGACTGTTAGAAATCAGTGTAAAAAGATCCACACTTTTTGGTTGTATCAATCAAAGACAACGTCTAAGCACTAGGAAACTAGAAGATGCAGAGAAAGCAGAGGTGCCAGGAGGATGTAATAGATGCTGAGTGGAGCAGCATCCAGTGTGCAGCTAGAAATGGGAGAAGAACTTTTCTAAAAGATGACTAGCAAGTGCTGATCTAAGTTTTGCTGGCTACTTTCTTGCAGGAGCTGGTAAGGATCACTCAAGCAAGCTCTGAGCTTGCGTATTACCAAGATACACTGCAGGATGTGTCCCTTACAGTCCCACGGCCACCAAAGCAGGCTTCAGTAGCCCAGTCACCAGCATTTCCCATCACTGCAGGTACTGCAGAGTGTTCCAGTGGTGACGAGCTGCTGCTCCTGAAGGCTGTGGCCCTACCCTAGGCCCCATGTCACATCTGCTGAGACCATGCAGATGTTTTGAGCACACTGGGGAAAATTGCTCAAAATGGCTGGGAACCACTCCCTAAACCAACACAAACAGTTGTAGGCTCTGAAGCAGCCTTGGTAACCCTAATACATTTGCCCATGGTAGAAGAGGGACTAAAGCCTGCCATATGCATCTAAGATTCATCAGCCCCTCAGAGGCCAAGAGCGACTGAAGGGGGAACAGGGGCCCTGCTCCACTGCCTCTGGCTCAAAACCAGGGCAGCTGGCACCTGAATGCAAAACTGTTTGTATAGGCATGAATGTATACATATATCTGCAAACATTCACACAAATGGCATTTTGCTTATAGGATGAAATCTGTTGTGTTTCCCTTTATGGAGAAGGGTTATCCTGCACACAAGACTATTATTCTTCACTTGTTATTCACCCTTTACCTGTTTAAAACTTTAAATTCTCTGGTCAGGGAATAGAATCACTGTGGCTTAACAGCTCAGTTACACCATCTGAATAATGAATTGCTGAGGTTTACCAGCCATCAGCAGGTTCCTCCAAACTATCTAGCAACCACTTATAAATACCAGCCACATTTGCAGAAATCCCAGCTGATTCAAAACTATTTTCAAATAGAAGCTGGTACATTCATCAGATTATATATTCCAAATAAACAATTTAGTCAGCTCCAGCACCTGGCAAACAACAGAAGACAGTACTAAGAAGTCATCAGAAGGGAAAAGAACTGTAAAAAACTCAATTTTTTCAAGAATCACTGGAAATAAGATGAAGCAACAAAAGAGATATTGGATAGTCAAAAGATACTGTTACTTGCTGAAAGGCATTTCACAGAATCACAGAATCATTCAGGTTGGAAAAGACCCTTGGGATCATCGAGTCCAACCCTCAGCCCCACTCTGCAGAGTTCTCCCATACACCATTTCATTAACCAGCAAAAATGATTTGCAATTCTGTAGCATTTCTCACAAAATAACTACCCTGAAGAATTTCAATGAGCTGCTTCTCTGGCCTGTCCAGCAAAAAAAAAAAAAAAAAAAAAAAAAAAAGATGAACAGTTCAGCGCTGTTGTATCAATCAAAACCAAGGGACCCAGCTGGCAGAAGCAAGTTTAATTTCTGATTGAGACAAATGACAGAGTTGGAACCCGCATTGACATTTTTACTGTGTTTAGCTAGACAGGGTAACTAAGAGACTACACAATTAAATAAACTGTAGCCTATCCTCTACCTTTGCTTCCTTTCTTCCTCACCCATAAAAGTACAAAAGTACAAGCTTGAAAGTACAAGGAAAAGTTGCTGGCTTTTGCAGTAAAAGTATACCAAACAAATCACCACCAAGGAATGGGTTTTCACTGCTGTCCTCATTAGACAGCAGTGAACATTTTCAGAATTTTCCTAGGGACTGAAGAAAACCAGGCTGGAAGAAGTTTAGAGGTCATCTAGCTCATCATGATGCACAAGACAGGATCAGCTCTGTCTGTGCCAACCTGGCATATGCTTGTCTGTTCTTAAAAGCCTCCAGCAATGAAGAAACCCCAGGCTCCCCAGCAGTCTACTCCAGAGCTCAGCTAGCCACACTAGTAGCAAATGTAGCCCTAATGTTTAAGTTAAATCTCCCTTGCTGGAATTTAAGCCAATTACTTCATCTTTGTAATGGATATGGAGAATGTTTGACTGCCTTCTGTGCAGCTCTGTTTTACATATTTGAAGATTATTGTGTCTCACTTCAGTAACTTCTCTAATTCCTTCTGTCCAAGCCAGTTCTTTCAGCCTTCCCTCCAAGCCAATGGTTTTAGGTTTCAGGCATTTTTGCACTTCTCCCTTAACTTCTTTCCAGCTGGTCTGCCTTGAACTTGTAGAATGGTACCTGAAAGAGGACATAGTGCTGCAACGGATATCTCAATGAGACTGAGCAAAGTTTTGCTTCATATGCCTTATGGCATTCTGTTCATATATCATAGTTAGGTGTGTGCTATTTTGTTGTAGTTTCAACAACAACATAGTATTTTTGACTCATATTTAAATTGAGATGCAGTTAGGGCAGATTGATTGATTGATTGATTGATGGATTGCATGAATGCAGCTTATCAACTTTCTTCACAGCTTGTTTTTGCACATGTGATCATTCTTACCTGTTTGTGGATAGCAATCCAGATGTATATCTATACATGTAAGAATATAAATCCTAGCCTCCCTCTCTCAATGTACACAGGTGACATAGGACTTTCTTGTCAGATACCTCTCAACAGACATCATCACAAGAACTCTTAAAGGGCAGCCAATCAGAAGAACTGAAACATTCAGATTATAGAGTTTGTCTGCATGCATAAGCCTTGTGCACAGGAGCTACTGACAATCTGTTTACTGAAGGAACTGGAAGTGTGCTTAAAGAGTGGAAGGTTCAGGCTGGCATGCAACTGACACCACAATACACTAGTTAGCAGAACAATGGAACAAAAAAATACATAAAATATGATGGTGCAATCATGTCATCTGATGGAAGAGCAGGAATGCTCAGCGCATCTCAGTCCAGCTCAAAATAGCAGAAATTGGAGGGTTCCTGAGAGCTATTTGAAAATAACCAGTAATTATTTTAAGTTAAAAAGTGTTCAATGTTCATTCCACAAAACAGCAATTTTCAGACAAGGTAAAACACAAAGTGAATGCACAGAGCATTTTCCAGGGTAGTAAAGTTTTAGCTCAGTCAGCTTATTATAGAGAAAAAAGCATTTGTCAATGCTCTCACACTTCCAGTCCTGTCCTGCAGTAAATGCCTTCCTAACAAAGTGTATTAGCAAATTCCCTCACGTAGTCCCAACAAACAATTCTGAATTTTTTTGCAGAGGTGCCATTACAGTCCTGGGAGTGAGCTGCTGATGCCCTCAAGTGCTGTTTGCTGTGGTAGTGCCAGGACACTGCAGGAACAATTTGTGTCTCATTGTTCAGAGTGTAGTGAGTGATGCAGAGTAATGAGACATGACACTGAATAAATTGATGGAATGAGATACAACAAAAAGCGTGGGACTGAGTCCTACAGAGGAGACCTTTGTGTTGGTTAATCTGAACCTTTAATTTAATTAGATTTACGTGCAATGACAGCAGGGCATGAGGGCACAGTCAATCTCTGAGCTACTTTCTGGGAGACACAGTTCTCCCAAGATGAAATAAAATACTATAAAAAAGTCTTTTATGTAGGGCATGCTGCAAGTTCTCGTATTAGGCTTTTTATTACTATTACATATACTGTTCCTAATGACTACAGGGCCTCACTCTGGGAAGCAGCAGAGGCTAACCCCCAGCCTAGAGACAAGTGAGAATATTGCCTTGATTTGTCAAAGGCACAGAAATAAAGGGTTGCATTTGATCCAACCATTACAGAGCCTAACATAGACACTGGCATCTGGGTTCAAAAGAGTGATGAGCAGTTGCATCTGTGCATCAGTCAGCACGGCCAGGCCCTGGCTCTGCCTTGGGACAGCAGGGATGCTCGCTGCCCATGCTTGAACCCCAGGCTGCCAGCAGCTGCCAAAGGCAGCCCTGTCTATGAGGCAGACTAAAGCACTTGTCTCTGGTTCTGAACGTTAAGCCCACAGCAGGCACTGAAATGGCTCACACAGGGTCACACAGTACCTGCCATACCTGGATAATGGGTCAGGAACTGAAAATCTGACACCTATTCTTCCTTTCCCCTCCTTTTTTCTACCTGACCACCGAAAGATCAGGTTGCTAACCACTACTGTGAATCATGTTGTAATTATCTTTCTACTTCCATTTAAAGAAAGTTTTTTAAGGATGAGTATGAATCCAAATACCTTACATTTTTGTGCACAGCAAACAGACATCTCCGCTGCACTGTTGGGAACTTGGAGCAGCTCTGAGGCTGTCACCAGCTGCAGTCACCTGGTACCTTCTGGAGTTGAACTGCAGCATGTGGTGACTGGGCAGATGTGGTAATGTGTCTGCAGAGTGATGGGTAAAAGGAGATGCAAACAAACAATACCAGTTTACCACCATATCTTGATTGAAGTAATGACAGAAATGTCCTACTTCATTCGTTTTTGAAACCAAAGTCAAAAAACATGCAATGATACTCTGCTGATACAGGGTAGAAAAAGAGCTTGCTTCTGTTTTTCTCCCCTGCTAATGCTCATTTGTGGTCCAGGTCAGGCCCAGACCTAATATACTACAGTGCCACATCAGCAGTGTACTCAACCAAATTCCTCTGGAGAGCAGATTTGCCTTCCTGCTGAACTGACCTTGGCCAACTGGAGTGGTGGAAGAGAATTGAACTTGTGATGACAGTGCAAAAAAAAAGGGATAAAACCAAACACTCCTCAGTTAGAGAGATCCTGGGACTATAAAGTTGGGGGAAAAATCAAGAAGAGGTCTTCACCACCACTTGGGAGGTGTAGTTTCTTTCCTATGATAAAAATGAGCACAAAGTCTATACATGAATCTGAACAGTTATGGAGCATTTGGATTTGAGGTTTTAGTTTGGATCTCTTCTTCATTTGCTCTTACATTGCTTTTGAAACAACTGAGCTGATTCTGACAGGCTGGAATTTGGTCTTGCTCGTGCTGCATTTGATCCTTTCAGCCCATGCCTTTCAAACCTTCACAGACAAATACCTGCTGTCCCTCCCAAGACACCTCGTATGCAAGGCTTGTACCAAAATGCAATTCCTCTGGAGGATTTGAGCAGAACCAGTTTGCAGAAATGTGTCAGCAGGCAAGATGCACAGCTCTCACATTATCCCAGTAAAGCTCCTTTCTGAACTCTGACACAGATTTCACATGAACCAACACATAACAGCCTCGGCCCTGTCTCTTCCCATCAAAAAGCAGGGCAGGTGAATTGCCCTTTTAATCTTTTCTTGGCACACATCTCTACAGTGATCAAGCAATTTTTCTCCTTTTCTGAATTCTCTTCAATTTGTACAGAGTTTCTGCTCTTGCAGATCCCTGGCCTTTGTATTTAGTACTTAGCATCTCTTAAGTTTTATTTTAATTTGTTATTCTCTGTTCAAATTTCCAGTATGTCAAGATCCCTTTGTAGCATTTATTATCTGCATTTATTCTCTGGTCTCAATATCACTGGTACTTTAATTATCATGCATCTTCCTCCCTCTTCAAGATCATTAAGGAAAATATTCAATGAAATTGGATCAAATAAAATCCCATCCAAGCTTCTTACTAACTTAATCCACTTTGATTCATTAGGGCACACATTTTTATTTTCATATTATGCCATAATCTTCATAATAAAGATAATTCAAACTACTTTTTAACTGCAAAAATCCAGAATGTACTGCATGAAATTATTTAAATCCAAATATATAGCATTTATTGCTCATGTATTCACTAATTTTACAACTGCTTAAAAATAAATGAGATATTGTAAGACTTGTGCGTTGTAAATCCAGGTTAATAAGTGTTCATAGGTCTATTATTGTCTAAATGTTTCATGAAAGTTAATTCAGTTCCCATTTTCTGCCAGGTCTAGTTTTATCACTAAAGAGATCTAATTAGCATAGAGCAAGATAGATTCAATAATTTAGGAAGAATGTCATAGCAAATCTGGATCATCCAGGTTGCTACACCGCACCCTTCACCACTGCCTCTGAGCACACCAGTAAAAGGATCTGTTCATTCATGTTTAAATCACAAAATGCAAATATGTCAGGATACTCATTGACATTAATGTGAACTTCCAGCTCTTTAAAGAAGAATCACAGAATAAGCAGTTGCAGAAAAAGTCTCTGTACAAGCCAAAACACTCAAGCACATGTGCAATAGGGTCATAAAAAAAACAAGTACATGGTGCAAATGACAAAACAAAATGGGGAAAAAAGTAACTGGAAACTTAATGGCAAACAAGCTTAATCAAGAGCCAATGTAGCATTATGGAACATATGGTAGAAGCCTTCATTTGAGGTGAAATTGGAAGCATTCAGGCACCTTGACGTAAGGGTCTGTCACTCAGACATGTTCTCTGTTGCACTTCACAAGGGTCAGCTAAAGGTCTTTTCAGTCCAACTCATTTCAGCATGCAAGGCACCCATTTCCTTTGTTGTATGTGGCACTTCTTGCTGCCCCACTGAGACAGCAGACAAATCACCTGTTCCAGCAGCATCTCCCCAGCCCTGCTGGGGCAGCAGAAGTGGAGGTGGTGGCAGGGGCAGCTTGCGCTTGGGGACTGAAAGCCTAGCTAGGGAGAAAGAGGGGGGGAGCACACTGGGTTTGGAGAGGGAGAGATTCCTGTGGCCCTGCTCTTTGGTGTCACAGAAATAACATTTTATCTTGTAATTAATATGTTCTGTTAATACATCAATATATTCTGCTAATATGCTATATAAATATAGCTTAATATCTTTGCTTTAAAATAGCAAAGCTATTTTGAATGATTGTGAGACTTGGCCAGACCAGACTTTTCTGTCCTCCCCTATAGACCTCCATCCTTCATTCTGGCCCAGACAGGAACTGGACATCAAAAGAAGACAGAAGTTCAAAAGCTGACAGCTGTCTTGGGGAGTCAGACAGACATCCAGGAGTGAGCAAAATGGACTTTCCACAAAGAACAGGAGGCATCAGGGAGGGATTAGATATGCATTCCACACGCTTTATTGCCCTGCAGATACTCTTTTCTGGAAGTGCACTGGTCCTAAACAACAAATACAAGGCTTTAAGGGTGTTACTTGGTCATGTTACTACTATTGTTGCCCTTGATGGAAAAGAATTTCACATTTTAATGTAAGTTTGATCTACTGAGGTAATCATGGGTTGATACACGAGACAACTGCAACTCTGGGATGAGCTGAGGGAAAATTGCCTGGTTCCACAGCACAAAAGGAGAGAGCTGGAATAGGTGTGTCATGCACTGACCAGCACATGCAGTACAATGTCATGTATTTGCCTCTTGCTAGACAGAGATGACTATTACAGGCCAGAGGTTCACTCAGCTTCCCAATAAACTAAACCAAAGGGACCTTGTGATGGCTTAAAGCATCTGTAGTCGCTTACCTTAGCATTAACTTTGGCAGCCCAGTTGTACAGAAAAAATAAGGATGTCTCCATATCAGTAGAAGCCCTTACATAGCATTTTCACTACTGCCTGCTCTGTTCAGAGACCAAGACACTGTAAAGCATCATAACCCAGAAAAAGAGCCATGGTCTGTGTACGAATAACCCTCTGGATTGTTGGAGTTATAGGGTCCAGTACTGCAGAGAACAAAATCAGCTAAACATTATCATTGGTAAATAAACAGCCAAAATACCAGTGCAAGAGCCTCAGCTTGCTACACCTATAAATTGCTGCTCCAGAGAAATATCACAGAGTAAGCGTAAAAATAACTGAGCGCTGTTCTGTGGAGCTCACTCACTCATATTGCCCCAGCACAGAAAAAACAAAAAAATTAAAAATCTGTTTGCAAAGCCTTCAACACACTGCACACAAACATGTTTACAGTAAGTGATTTGCTTATAGCTGGAACCTAGCACAGAAATTCCAGCTTCCTAGCTGGATTTAGGTAGCAACACAATTTAGGTTCAAGCACAGCAAGTCTATTATGCAACTGCAGGAAAAAGGTTAAACCTTCAATTTTTTATTTAGATAAATGGCCAGGTGCTTTTCTGTGCTATCTCAACAAGAGGATACAAAGTGGAGAAAAGATTTACCAACTGGCTTTTCAACATTGCTTGAGTCCAGCTGAGACAGAAATAACTTGACTATAGGTTTTCCCTCTGTATTTTAGCACATCAAATTCTGTTTGTGCCTAAATGCAAAAACAAAAACCACTGAGGAAGACATACACCTGTGTATTTTCTTCATCTGTTTCTAGGTCCAGCCTGAATTCAGAATTCTGGGGTGGGATTTATTTTGTTTAAAACTACCTTAATCTCTGTAACACCTCTGGTTATTTTTGCAGGAAGATTCGGAGATCTATTGCTTATTTCTATTCTTCCTCTCTTATATGAAAACAAGAGACTACTTAATGATCATAAAGTGCCCTTCCAGATCTAATGTAATAAAGACACCTCTCTTTCAGGAAAGGAGACACTTTTCCCTTCTCTCTTATCTAAATAGCCTAGCTGCTATAGTACTAGCTGTTCACGGTTGACTCTCTATTCATTTCTCTCTCTAAATTCTGGGCCGGTGTGCTCTCCATAGTTTGGCTGCCATTTCATTTGCTGGGCCCAGTGGGCATGTTATGTCAATACATTGATATTTGCAGTCTGCTCTATGTCCGTGTGTTTTACTGAACAATTTGATACCAATTGCACAAGTTAGGCCTCTGTGCCTTATGAATGTTTTATTCTCCATCTTCCACCAAGTGACATAACCTTTAGATTACAGAATGAACACGTACAGTGATATTTTTGTTATACTTTTTGCATTTCATTTCTAGTTGAATAAAGGGGAGGAATGGTGCACTGACTAAAGCAGTAAGAAAAGTGGCCTTTTGGAGAAGTGAGTTCAGTTCTCGACTCTGCCAAAACCATTGTGTGGCTTTATCTGCCCTGCCCAACAGCACACAATGCAGAGGTTCTTGATTTACTGGTCCTTGATCAAACTAATTCCTAAAGCAAACCTACAGAGCTGGCCCAGAGCGATGGTGCTCTACACCCAGGCCATTTTTGCCGCATAGTGCTGTGCTGAGCAGCTGAAGGTGCCTGCTGAAGTGTCCTGTGCGACCTGTCACACTTCCTCTGAGTCAGTCCCAGATTCACACAGGTCCTTATTCACAAGTGAGGAAACAGTTTTTTACTGTGAGGGTGACCAAGCACTGGCAAAGGTTGCCCAGGGAGGTTGTGGAGTCTCCATCCTTGAAGATACTCAAAAGCCATCTGATATGGTCCTGGGCAACTGGCTCTAGGTGGCCCTGCTTGAGCAGGGAGGTTGGACCAGATGACCTCTTGAGGCCCCTTCAACCTCAACCATTCTGTGATTCAACGAGGAGCCACTAGGTATCTACCTTAGAGTGAAAACAGGCTCTATGGACTCCATCAACTATAACAGGACCTTAGATACCTTGCAGACATGCCAACATCTGAACGTATGTGTTTGAAACTGGAGCTGAAATTCACCTTGTGTATCTCAGTTCCCTGTCAGTAAGATAATGACAATACACTGTCCCTTTCTGACGGAAGTGTTGTTAGAAAAAAATGTTTGGTATTGGAAGAGTTGTATAGATACTACTGCTAAAGAGTTCATGACATTTACCTTAAAATGACTAATACCTGATGAAGTCCCATCATTTCTAACTAATTCTGAACAATTTTAGGAGACAACTTGTCAAATATACATCTGCAAAGCAAACATATTTATGTATTTGTTTGTTGTGGAACAAGTTGTAATCCTGCCTCCATGATGTCATTTAGAAGGGGTCAACAGAAACTGAATCTTATATAAAACCAGACAGAGTATGACTAATGTGGACAACTCACACTTGGGCCCTTAGCCAAGATAGAACGGAATCAATGGGAGGCTTCAAAACACAGCTCTTTCTGGACAAGTTTTTAATTTAAAATGACAAGATCAGTGTTCAGCCTGGGCAATCCTTGTGTCAGCAGCGCTATCTCCTTTTATTTTTTACATCTGATAACAGATAAGGCTTCTCCAAAGATTAATATTGCTCTGTTAATTAACTAATATATGAGCAGATGTTAACTGCTTCAGAAGTGCCAAACATTTCTGCTGTTATTCACTGCAGAGTCAGATGTTCCTAGATTATTTTTTTTCAGAGCAATGAGCAGGGCTTGAAACCTTAGGGACACAACTGTCACTGGCTTGAACTGCAACTGTGTGGTTAAATCTCCATGCCAGACTTCAAAAACTGCCCTCAAGGCAGGGCTGTATTCTGCCACTTCTGTGCCTATGAAGAAAGGCAGCATTCACAGAGTGCTGCAGAGTATGGACCATAGCTAATTAACACTGACCCATTTATCTCATCTAGCTGAGACAAGGGACTGGTTCCTGTCACATTTTCAAGTGATCACAGAATCATAGAGATGTTTAGGCTGGAAAAGACCTTTTAAGATCATCGAGTCCAACCATTAACCTAGCACTGCCAAGTCCACCACTAAACCATGTCCCTAAGCACCACATCTACAAATCTTTTAAATACTTCCAGGGATGGTGACAACCACTTCCCTGGGCAGCCTGTTCCAATGTTTGACACTTTCGGTGAATAAATTTTTCCTAATATCCAATCTAAACCTCCCTTGGCAAAACTTGAGGCCATTTCCTCTTGTCCTATCACTTACTTGGGAGAAGAGACCAACACCCACCTCAATACAACCTCCTTTCAGGTAGTTGTAGAGAGTGGTAAGTCTCCCCTCAGCCTCTTTTTCTCCAGGCTAAACAACCCCAGTTCCCTCAGCTTCTCCTCATAAGACTTGTGCTCTAGACCCTTCATGAGCTTCGATGCCCTTCTCTGGACACGCTCCAGCCCCTCAATGTCTTTCTTGTGGTGAGGGGACCAAAACTATATTCAAGGTGCAGCCTCACCAGTGCTGAGTACAGGGGGACAATCCCTTCCCTAGTCCTGCTGGCCACACTATTTCTGATACAAGCCAGGATGCTATTGGCCTTCTCTACAAGTCATCAATAGGGGACTAAAGACACAATGTTTGAAAGGCTGTGCCTGATGTAAGCTGAAGCTCTGGAATCAAATGCCCATTACAAAAAAATCTGAAGCTTACTAAACAGATGAAAGGAAGAAAACTTTGCAACCATCACACTAACAAGACTGCATTTTGTAAATTGCTGTCAATTCAGTCTGAAAGGATTAGGGCTGAGTCCTCACTTCAAGGGATGACAGTACCACAGAGCTCCATTTTGTTGGATGATTTCTGAAAAAACGTCTTTCCCTCTAATCAAGCACTGCTGTAATCAGCAGTCTCTGACCTACCACTTCTAAAGTTTGAATACAAATCTCCACATGCAGATCTGAAGTGCCATGTGATGTTTATCTAATTTCTCATTCCTTTATAAAATGTTCTGCACCAAAAAAGCATATAAAAGACCAAGCAGACAGGAACCTAGCACAAAGTGATCTATTACAACACCCTCACCCCTTGACTTCTATTTGTGCTGCTGAGAAAGAAATGTTAAACAGGAATTTTGATAGGCAACCACCCAAAGTGTCCTACAAAGTTTTTAACTCTAGTGCAGAGAAGCTATGAAATCAATGCAAGTCCTGCTGCTTTACTCCCACAGGCTATATTCTTGCTGCATGTGGTAAGCTAAGTAACACTGGGTGTATTCAGGTTGAGACCTGCAATTAAATCCAGCTTGTTTAAAAAGTGCAGCAGTTTTAACATAGTGAGATGAGCTGTGCCTCTTTCAAAAGAGAGATAAAAAATGAGGTTCTAACAAAACTCTTTCTTAAAGATGCTGTATCACTGTGGTAGTTGCACTGCTAAGACTCTAAAAGGAGTATGTGAATTCTGTCTAATAAAGTTTTCCCTTTGGAGCTTTGTAAACTGTGCTGTGTGTTTTTGTGTAACCCTAGTTCCTAATTCAAAAATTGGCTATGTGTCACTGCTGTCTTCATATATTTGAAAAAAATTGGGCATCTTCTGGAGAAAAAAATATTAAATGTTACAAGCGTACATCCAACACATGATTTGTAAATCTGTAACATCAAGCAGTGCATGATCCATACAGTCTACAGTAAATACATATGTAAATAAGGAACATTCCCAGGCCTAAAACACACTTGAACACACTTGATTATAAGTAATTTCTACTTACTCAGGCCTTAGATGACTTTCTCTTGAATTTTTTACCAGGTGAGCCAACTCTCTCTGACCAAGGAGAGTAAAAAGAAAAGGAAAAAGAAATCATTTCCCAAACATTTTCAGGACACTACGATCAACAAGTCTATAATCCCTACTCAAAAAATAAAAAACCAGCCAACGCAAAACCGACAACCAACCAACCAAAAAAAAATATCAGATCACACTCAACCAGATGTCACTTTCAGAGAACTAAAAATCTAAGGCTGCATCTGACGTTCCTGGCTCACAAACCAGCTGCCAAATTGAATCCCAGAGGCTGGCCCAGATGCAGTAGAACAAAAACCAGAAACTAATGTGGGCCCATCAATTCTCAATCAAGATTTTCCTTAATCTGCCATCAGTCACAGAAGATCATTGTTATTATCTCAATTGCCAATATGCTCTGGAACTCCCAAAGCTGTGTCCAGAGATTTTCAAGTGTTTTTTATCCTGCTACAATATTGAGCTGCTGCAATATATGGAAGATGAATGACCCTTTTTAGCTCTTCTTAACAACATTTTTCTTCTGACCTATAGCCAGCAAAAGTAAGACCATGTTCAGCATAACTTTGTTTTTCCAATTTATGAATCTGTAGTGGTTTTTAGAAATGTAACCCAGACATGTGTTTGAAATGGATGGTGCAGCAGTGTTCAGGAAAGCTCAATGTTGAAGATCCCAAGATAGTCTCATGATTTTTTATGAAGCAAACATCAGATTAATGAAAACTTGAGAGACATCTGGGCTTTCCCAAAACACAGAATGTGCCCCAGTCTGCCACAAGGCTATAGAAGAGAAAGGCATTTGGTAATCAATATTTTTTGTAACATCTGGATTAATAAGTATCAGGTTTAACCTAAATTTCCGGGATTTACTTTATGTTACGGTAGAACCAAAATGTATTAGCTACTAATGAAACCCAAAAGACAAGTCAATTCTTGACCTTAAGCCATTAGAAAAGTTTCCTTTTTAAAGAAATTTTGGAATTATTACCATATAACAACCTGCTGCATGTGAAGCTACTGGGAATCTGCTGCTGGAGGCAGAGATCACTGTCAGGAGCACGAGGCATTGAGTTGTGCTGGCTGATTATTTATTTCCCAGTAGAATTTAATCTTTAAAGCTCTCTTGCCAAAAACACACACATCCAAACAACCACTTTTATATCATCTTCCCCCACTCCCTCAACAGCCAGAGCTCCCTCAGCCTTGCCCTTCTAAATCTGAATGGAGCTGGAAATATTCCCTGACTGGGGCACAAAATCCCAGGTAAGCTTTATGAAAGAATAACAACAACAAAAACTCCTGATGGATGCCTGAAATAAACTGTAACAGCATCTGTCCTGACCTCTAATTTTTTATATATGTCATGTTGTTCCTGAACTTTCGATCCTAGAGGGTTAAATCCTGATCAGACAGCCTAGGTATTAGATTAACTAACTTAAGCTCTCAGAAATAGCGCTAGCCATATGCCACGGAGACACTGGTTCCACCTTGCTGCCTTTTCAGAAATAGTTCTTCTGGGTCACCTGGACCTTTCTTCACAGAGCCAGCTGACTCCTTCTTTCTTCAGGGACTCCCAAGCCCTTCTGAAGTAGCCATTGCTCATGGTGCTCCAGTGTTTCTTGCCGGACCCCACGCAGTGCAGCTGAGCAACCAGGGAGGTATCACAGATATATCAGCATCCTGAAATAATCCTCTTCTACTTCTTTTGTCATCGCCCTGAGCAAATGCTCAGGAACCACTGTTCTTGTTCTGGGGAATCATACTGCTGTTAGCCAAAGCTGTCTTTTTGTACAAAAGATCTCCCCAGATGTGTCCAAGTCAATAATTAGAAATACTAGCATTTTCAGCAAAACCTTACCAAGAACTCAAAATCATTAGTTAGTTCTTCTGCAAACCTTCCCTAATCATTGGCAACCAGTCAACGCTATTACATTTCTATCAGTAAATAAAGCAGTGCCAGGAAATGTTCCCGGTCACTGGAACTAAATCACTTGGACTGTTAAATTGGTACTGTGGTTCCTGCCACAGTTTTGCTCCATGTCATCTAGGAGCCTCCCAAATATTCCCTGGCAAGGCACAGGAGATAGCAAGGCTAAGAAGTACAGTCATCAACTGGCCACTCTGTGCTGCAAGGATGAGAATTTAATGCCATGGACATAGACCACTCTCTGTTGGGAACAGTAGAAGGCATGTTTCATTTCCTAACACAGACATAGCCCCAGGGTCTCCCAAAAAGCCACAGAAAAACAGACGAGATTCAAAAGTAAACGTAAGAAAAGCCATACAGGTTAAGACAAAAAAGAGTGAAAATTTTGGTCAAGAGGTCTTCACCAGAAATAGCAGTCCTTTTCCACCTAGCCCTAAAGGCAGTTACCAAAGCTCCCACAGCATCAGACAGTGAAGAAGCAGGTTCACCACCAGGTTGCAAAGTCTTTTACAGTTCAAATCAACACCTTGAACTGCATCCAGAACCAAACCGAAAGCCAGGAAGACTCAAGAGCATAAATGTTATCAAGTCCCCTGAGGAAAGCACAGCGGAGCTGGGAAGCAGCTGCATCCTTCCCCAGGCAGAGCACATTGCAGCGGTTGACTCTCACAAGGAACAGCCTGGATCACTGCAGAAATACTTACATCTAAAAACAAGGTCACAACTTTCTAGCTAAGGACAGGCAGAAAAATGGATGAGGCCTGTTCTGTTCTACATCAAGAAGTAGCCAAGGACTCATCTTGCCTCCCATTTAGTGAATTTGGCTTCAAAAGAGAAACTGACTTTCAGTTGCTCCCTCACTTATATAATTACTTTTCAATTTTTGCCTGCAAGCCATTTTAATTTCACCTCATTCAGGCTAAGTATCAGCCTGATCACTCTTCCCACAGGAAAGCCTGGCTTGCTGCTCCATCCCTTTCTCAAGGAAGAGAGAAGGAGTATGTCTGCAACCAGCTTGGGGGACAGAAGTTCTCATGCTGGGTGAGTTGTTACAAGAGAGACTGTGGGCATTGGAGAGGTGTGAAAAGGGACTTCTTCAGGCTGGCTCCCCAAACACAGCTGTGCACAGCGCTAGTAAGCCTTCAGCACTGTGCTGCCATGGTTGGGAGGCTTAGCTAGGCAGCGTCTCTGCATCACACCAGCAAACTCTGTAGCCGTGACCTCCTCACCATGCTGAAGTATAAGTACAAATCATAACACACCTCACTCACTAGCTTAACAAGAAAAATAAACCCTTTTTCTGCAATATTCCTGATGGCACTGTGAAACTCACTGCCACAGGACATCGTGGAGGCTGAAGGGTTAAGTAGGCTTGAGGAGAGCTTAGATAAATTCCAGGAAGATCAGCCATTAGTGGCCATTAAACCAAGCAGCATGGATGGGACGTCTTATCCAGAAAGTCCCTAAACCGCTGAGTGCTAGGATCATAGGTATTACTCTAGGGCAATGATTACTCTTACCGTCTTTATCCAAGCATGCATTGGTGGCTCTTGGTAGAAGCAGGGTCCTGGGTAAGAGGGACTTTGTCCTGAGGCAGCGTGGCCATTGCTATGTTAACCTCTGAGATGGCTGCTATGTACACTGAAAGGGCCTGGTACAAAGAAGGACTAAGATAACCCACAGGGAGCACTAAGGATAGCTGAGTGTCATCCAGACTTTACTGCATGAACTGTTCCAGAAAGAGAGCACCCCCTTTTCTCCTTGACCATTTGAGAGGCATCCAGGTGCCAGATGCTTTGTTAAGCATGCACCCTGCTTACCCCAGCAATAGGAAAAGGGGCAAGTGGACACTGTGGCTGCCAGAGAACACAGAGGTCCCATACTTTTCTTAAAGGACACCATTTACACAGTTTATTATGACAGGACAAAAATTTGATTAATGAAGAAGTATGCCTTGTCACAGAAGTAAGCTTGATACAGAGCAGTGTCCACTGAAAAATCAAAGATGATTATCTGTCTAATTATAGAACATCATAATTTATTATGCCTAATTTTGACAATTACAGCAGGGTATGTAAAGAAAAATCCTGTAAGAAGGGATCAGGAATATCGCAGCTACAGTGAGGAATTATCATTTTTATGGAATGGGCCCAGTTGCTGTATTTTAACACTTCAGGCCCTGGTTTGGTTTGCTGGAATTACATGCACTTAACCTTCTGTGATGTACAAACTATTTCATTGACTTCTCACTAACAATGCATGCCAAATTCATTTTAATAGGGATAGGACAGTCTACATCTACATTAAACTTGGACAATCAGCTGCCTTCACCTAATCTTCTACCTCCAGACCATTTTGTAGTGACCTTTTAACCCAAAAGGTGTATAATAAAATATCACTCAGAATAAAATGCATTACTGAGAAAAGTACTTTCTAGTTAACTAAACTTGCTTAACCTGCTTGAGAACTGTGAGAAGCACCTAGATCCAGTACCCACTGCAGTCAATTTACAACCTTTCATTGACTTCAGTCAGGCCTCAGGCATAAGATAATGCTCTTGTCTTACTCAAAAAATATGGATCCGCTGGGGAGGAGAAGCGCTGCAGAAAAAGCCTTGAAAAGAGAACTGAAAGAGAACTGTGCCTCTACAAGCTTTGAGTTTTGGAGTGTTTTCTCTTAAGTGCATTTATCAGAATAAAAAAGCAGAATATCTCAAGGTTTTTGGCACCTTCACGTCCAAGTGGCTCAGAAAAAAAAAAAAAAAAAAAGAAGAAGAAGAAAATAAACAACATGAACAGTCTTCATTGTTCCAACATTAACTTGAAAGGAGCAGAAAGTTCCTTTTTACCCACGGTACCATGAGCTTAAATAAGGTACCACAGTTAAAATAATATTGAGGATGCCTTGCTATCTTAATAACCTGATTTCTGAAAATCATCTCAGAAAGAAGCTAAATGTGGCAGACAGGCCTCTTTTGTAGTTTGAGAATATAAGAAATAATAGGGGATAACATGATGTTAGAGGTGGTGGGAACAGGAAAGGTCACCTTCATTACAGCTGACCATCATACACAAGTCCGGCCAAATTTACCCTGCAGAGAATCCTTGAGGTCTGAGTGACAAAGAAATTCTTTAAAAAAATGCAACAAGATATGAAACAAAATTCTCTTTATTTAGGTAACTGCTACTGGATCTCTACTCGAAGTGAAACAGGGACAGCTGAAGCGTAATAGCAATCCTCTAAAAGGCAAGAGATAAGGAACATCTGCTGGCAGGGACCTGAGTGAAAAAAGACCTGTCTGTGAATGGACATAAAATATTAATATTCCCATATCTAAGTTCCTCTAGACAAGGGAAGAAACAAAGAGCAAACCTTGAACAAACAACACTTTTGCAGCAGATCTCTATTCTGTGAAATTTAAAGCCATATTTCACAGTATGACATAATTCACAGGATGCTGGTTTGCTATTGCACTTCCCAAGAGGAATCACAACATGCAGCCCTGGCAACTGTGGCAGCATCAGTCCCTGAGCACAAAGGACTAGATTTTAATGCACTGGTTTTCCATTGGTTGCTTGCTAACTTGGTTTGGTTTCCCAGTGTAATTTTAATTTTGCCTGTAATATGTGTACATATCTCAATTAAGTGGCCAGCTCAACAGAGACCTCAGCAAGCCACTGAACACGGTTACAAAAAGACTAATGGACCCCTTGCCACTTTGCTGATGTATGGTCTGTGTGTGTGCCATGCGTTCTTTATGGTGGCTACCTTTCTTTGGAGAGGGAAATAAGGGGCACTTAAAAGCAATTTTAGCAAACAGATATACAAGAGGAATAGACTTCCTGGTGACAGAGGTCTGCCACTGGCACCACACCGTATAAAGCCATTTCATAGCCACACCAAGCTCCATACTGGAAGCAATCACTGTATTTTAGTTGGAAGGCTCTTCCAGGACTTCATCGCTGTAATGATGGGGAGACACATTTCAATTTCTAGCCTGATTTTGCTCCTGGCCCACTTATATACCTTGAGTTCTTGTACCACTTTTGCTAGTTTCAGAACATCCCCATTCTTCCCAATGACATTTTCACATACAGCAGCTGTATCCCCTCCAGCCTCCATTTAGCTAAGCTAAACAAGTAAAACTCCTTTAGCGTTTTCGGATATGACATGTTCTTCCTTCTCTTGTTACCCACAGCAATCCTTCTGCAGACTTTTTCCAGTCTGAAGGCAGAACTGCACATGTTATCCCAGACACAGTCAAAACAAGCCCTTGCAATAAATTCTACTGTCTCTCCACTGGGAATATGGGGATATTCTCTTTTACATACCTGCAGTGCTGCTAACATCACTCTTGGATCAGTCAATACACCAAAGAGTTTCCTCTGGAAAAGCAGCCCACTCCTCAGCTCACAAAACAGCTGGCTCGGGTGGCTCTGCTTTCCTGCAGTGCTGCCTGTTGAAAGGACTCAGGCAGGACACAGAGCAAAACCATTCCTGTAAGGAGGAATTAATGCAGCTTGCATCTTAATGCTATATACTAAGCCCTTCTCCTCAGAAATGGGAAATTCTGATTTGAATCACTTTCTTTTCAATCTCTTCTACTAGGTCTGCAATATTCCAATATCCCTCAAAAACAGAAGCAAAAGAGGGGTAGTTAAGTTTCATTGTTGAGACACTTAATAGGGTGACGAAGCACCTGGATGGATCCAAGCGCAGAGGCTGAGACCATTCCAACCCTGCAGCATGGACGTGGGACCAGATCAGCTTGCAGATTGGTTAGAGAATCTGCAGGTATTCAGCATCCCTATGGGTGGTTTACAAAAACTGCAGATAATTTCAGTGCAATTGCTGCTGCACATGACAAAATTACTACTATTTTTCTTTTTAAATAAGATCTCTCAGTCACAGAGCCCAGGTAAAGGCAAAAAACTGTGGTTTGAATACCCCCAGTTTAATGATTATCTGTCCGCACTTGTTCTGTGTTCCTATTTTCATCAGAAGACAGAGGGTATTCCGCATGTGAAAGTGATTTCATGCAAACTTTCGAATGCTGAAAAGGTCTCGTCAGTCAAATCCAACTTTGATTCTTCTCCTTATATTGCTTTATAACCATAATAATTTTCAGGCAAAGATAATTGTTTGATTTGGTTTCCCATCCATTTTAAGCGCAAGTCTCAGGCAATGTCTGCATTATCAGGAGACAGACAGAGCAAACCATAACCACATGCAGACCACACAGGGCTGGAAAAAATCCTTGTCTTGCACTGGGGAGGACAAGAACCCCCACATCATATCAGGGGACAAAAAACAGCTACAAGAGCCACAGGCTGTTCTCCAAACTGTGTTAACTCTGAAATGTTTGGGGACCAGTTCTTCATGGTTCGTCACCGAAGGGTTCAGGGCTGGGGTGGTACCAGCAAGCACCTCATTTAGGAGGAGGAGAGTGATGAGAAGAAGCTTGACTGCAGGGAGCACAGCCCCGGGGGCAGTGAGATGGGGAGCTGTGCAGGCAGTAGGGGAGTGGGAAGGAGCACTGCCAGCTTGTGCCTCATCCTGGAAGGATGAAGATGTTCTTGCATTTCAATGAGGAAATGAGCTGGTGAGCGCTTGGGAAGCTACCACAGCTTTTCTGGACTGTTTGAACTAGCAGAAGCTCTGATCCATTTCTCAGTGGTCTTATCTCTTGGGAGGGCATTTCATAAGCCTGAATGTCCAAACAAATGTTCCAGATGGTTTATTAGCTAAAACCGATGGCAAATATATTCAGCTGTTGGATATCAGGCCTGTGTTACCTACCTGCAGCGAAATCCACATTGCCAAATTTTTCTGAGTCTCTGTCTATTCACCCCTAGGTTCAATTAGCACTCAAACCTGCTGAAGTTTTTTGCATCATCTCCCAGCATGAGCTACTGAGCAATTTTGGAGATACTGACTAAATTTGCAGCCACACAGGTGAAGATTTACAGCCATGCATACTAGGTAAGCTGGAAGATTTGCAGTGTAATGCTTCTGACAGTAGAGAACAAAGCTATGATAAAGCACCGATGTCTGGACAGTATGCAGGCCTGCAAATATAACTAGGAGACATCAGCTTCCTGGCTGATGTGAATCACTGCACATCCACATCTACTCCTCAGCACTTGCCTACAAGCTGCCAAAACCTTTTTAACATCGCACACATGTCCCTCCTTTTTGCAGCATGATGGAGAATTTGGTGCAACTCGCTGGCAGAAGTTTGAATCATCAAAGAAATGGAGAAGACTGAAGCTCGGCTGCGGTGGGAATTGAGCATCATCTGGGCAGGAGCACCACCACAACCTGGTAGGTCCAGCAGGGTGAATGAACTGAAAGGGAGATGAGGCTCGATGTCAGACATCTTGCCAAATTCACTGTACTGCCTGCAAACAGCCTTTGCACGTATGCTGCAGAAAACAGCTGGAGATATTGCAGATGTGCAAGGCCCTTCCCAGACTATTTAAAAGGAGGTGAGAGCCACTGTTGCTATTCCTGGTTTTGGCCAAGGGATCACTCTGAATGCATCAAAAGGTCAGGAAGAAATGCCTGGTGTGTCCCAAGCATACTCAGCTGAGGGATCTGGCATCAACAGCCAGGCTGGAAAATGCCTGGGACTGAGCCGTGCGTGTGTGAGGGTGAGTGAGGAGAGCAGCTCTACAGCAGCTCTGCTTCCCAGGGGCTGCAGCAATGCCAAGCCTGTCTCCAGTGACAGAGGATATTTCATCAGCAGGTACCCAAAAGGCTGTGCAATAGGCATCATTGACAGGTTAAGACATTTTCTTGACATAAAAAGAAAAGTGCACAAGCAATGATACAGGAGCCAAACCGATGTCAAATCAACCAGAGCAATTGTACTCATCAAACTTGTCACTGAGAACTGTGCAGCAAGGGCTATAATCAACAAATCCGCTACCCAGAAACCATGAAGGAGAAGTCCTCAATGCTGCAGACTCCCTGTGCATTGCTCAGTACTTAAGCACATGGGAATGGAGCTACTTATTACTTATTTATTTTACAGCTCTACGAAATTGCTCTACAGTGCTTCATTTTGCCTTCTATTTTCCCACAGATGTTTCAATATAAATTATAGTAATTATCCATTGTGAAGAAATTATTTGGCATTAACAATTGTGTGAAATGTAATTGTTATCAATTTCATGGGATTTCTGTCACGTTCAATCGCCCACATAGCTTGAACAATCTGCCCATTGTGGAAGTGTGGATGTATAGACTATCCTCAAAGGATAAGATATCCAGATGCAGTTTAGTCCATTTGACTTGGAGCTATGGGACAGAAGTGAATTTTCTGGAGAATCCTGAAAGTAGTGGTGCTAGAAAATCCTCTCTAGAGCCAGGCAACAGTATAGAAGAACAAAAACTATAGCTTATCCTCACAACCTCCTTCTTGCATAGTAGATGTTCAATGGAGCCCAAAAATGCTATAGCCAATTTCCATCTTTAACAAAAGGGACAGGACAAGAAGAATTTTATCTAGAATTTTCATCCTAAGGAGTGGAAGAGCACTTTCCAACACACCTTTCTGGAGCTGAAGTTAGGGACTTTCAGCAAGGCATTTGAAGAAAGAACCTAAACCATTAAACTCCTGTTCTGATGTGTTAAATAGGGTTTAAAATAAATATAAAAAAGGGTCTATTTAAAGCAAAATTAATCATGTTGTTTGGTATTTTCAAAGCAATATCTTCAGGCCTCTCACCCTGTTGAGTCCCATCTTGACAGTGATGTTACTATTTCCATCACTGATTTTGCTGAAGCCTCTATCGTGGCTCTAAATTACAGCCAGTTTAACTACAGATTATGTTCTTATACATTTGGATTCTTCATTCTCTCTTGTCTTAACAACCTTTTTTTAGTAATAACTTACAAATGTGAGTTGCAGAGATCAACAACTTTACTTCTTTGCATTCACTTGTTCCATGAGGAGACAGAAACTGGAGCAACACAAATAGGACCTATCTAACTGACTACTCCAGACTGAAAGACCCCCACTTCATGAAGACATTGTATCATAGCATTTCTTTTCTAACCATTTCCAGCAGCTGTTTAAAAGAAGTTAGATTTTGCTTTTT
This sequence comes from Strix uralensis, assembly GCF_047716275.1. Classification (NCBI taxonomy): domain Eukaryota; kingdom Metazoa; phylum Chordata; class Aves; order Strigiformes; family Strigidae; genus Strix; species Strix uralensis. The sequence continues at coordinate 120,397,551 of NC_133973.1, forward strand.
TTTTTTTTTTTCCTGCCATCTGGAAGGTTGTTAGCAAGTGTGATTACTCTGATGGCTAAATAACCACTTTTGACTTCTATTTTCCAGTTATGGCAATCATAAACTCAGCTGTTATTGGGTGACCATGGCCTTTTGCAATAAACAGTTCCCCTCTTTCTGTGGTGCTTACACTCCCCTCTCTAAACTGCATATGTTTTTCAGATAGAAGTTTCATCCCTCCAAGCAGGATTGGTCCCTTATCATCCCACTGACCCCTCTTCACACTCTTTATCCATCTCCTATGAATCATACAAGCACAGGCCAACCAAGGTGGGAAACCTCTTCTGGAGATCATCTAGACCAATCCCCTGCTCAAAGCAGGGTCACTTAGAGTAGGTTGCTCAGAGCTGTGTCTGGCTGGCTTTTGAATATCTCCAAGGATGGAGATTCCACAACTTCTCTGGGCAACCTGTTTCAGTGCTCAGTCACTGTCACAGTAAAAAAGTTTTTTCTCACATTTAAATGGAATTTCCTATGTTTCAGTTTGTGCCCATTATCTCTTGTCCCATCACTAGACGCCACTGATAAAAGCCTGGGTCCATCTTCTTTACTCCCCTCATCAGCTATTACATACTTTGATGAGATCCCCCTTGAGCCTTCTCATCTTCAGACTGAACAGGCCCAGCTCTCTCAGCCTCTCCTCATGTCAGACACTCCGAGCCCTTAATCATCTTTGTGGCCCCTTGTTGGTCTCGATCCAGCATGTCCAGATGTCTCTTGTACTGGTGAGTGCAGAACTGGACACAGCACTCCAGATGTGTCTCACCAAGGCTGAGCAGGGGGCAAGGATCACCTCCCTTTATTTGCTGGCAACACTTTTCCTAATGCAGCCTGGGATACTAGTGCTGGGATCAGTATTTCTAGCATTCCTCATATAATGGCATTGATATTCTCCTACCACTACTGCAGACAGCTAGCCTAGATGAACAGTCTTTTCACAGACACATCATCAGTTTGGATACTTACAGCCACTCTGATCTACCAGTGCCTCCAGAAGCTTTTCCTCCTCTGTCATTTACAGCTGATGAGATCCGTTTGTAATAAAGGTTTTGTTATTAGTTAGCGAGTACCTGACCTTTCATTTTGTGCTGTTAAATTTCAGTCCCTTTCGATTACTGCAGTCCTCAAGGTCACCCAGTTCTTTCTGAAGATGGTATGAATATTTTACATTTGTCCAATACATAACCTTTCTCATTGGAGGTTCTCATTATCTTTTAAAAGTCTCTCTAGTTGGAAAGCTTCTGAAGTATTACATTCCTTATTCATTTTGCTGCCCTTTTCTCAACTTTTATTGTTTCTGCTTTGTCCTTCATCTTATCTGCAGTCGTGCACCATGTCAAAGCCCTCCATCTTCCTTTGATATCAAGAGGAATACTTGGCACCACCCATTAATTTTCTATTAGCTAAGAACAAGTTGTATGTACCTTACAGACAGAATAACCTGGGTAGGTAGCACAGGTACTTCCAAACTACCAACCTAGATCAACCAAACTCCTTTCAATCGGGGATGTTAAACCCCCTTAAGAATCAGTCTTGTGGTTATGGTGTACTTAGAGTTCAAAACTAGGGCAGATAACTTCTCCTTATATCTGGAATGCTAGCCTGGTTATGTCAACTTAAGATGTAGTATTTAAGCCACATGTTGCATTAGAGATCTTCACTGAGCTACAAATGATGACTGAGTTTCTTCCTAAGGTCTTACAAATAAATCAGAGACTAAAACTCTATATACAGAACTGAAAATGTTGTCTGCGATGGATATATTCTTGCTTGTGGAATTGCAGCTGCTATTTTTTTACTTCCTTTGGGAAACTCTTCAATTGATTTAGACATCCGTATGTAGGACATGTACAGGTCAAGAACAAAAAAAGGAGAGCATTCTTAACAAAGCTCTGCAGCAAGATTATTTACCATAATTCAAGCAAATCCAAAAACTTTAAAAATCATAATTATTTATAATTAAGATCCTATCCTTGGTCAACAACATGACTAGACTTTGGATAATATGATAAACTTCATATATGCTCTTTGGGAGTAGGGACAAATGCAGGCAGAGTTGTAAATAGCTATGCATTTTTAGAAATCGAGAGGGATAAGGCATAGCTTTGCTCTACATTGTTTGCTTGTGAGGCTTATAGGATTGCAGTACAGTTTTCTCTGCCTAAAGTTATTTGTAGCTCCATGGCCAACAGTTGGGAAGTGGTCTTTCATGAAGTAGTTGATAGAAGCATTTTTTCTCCAATTTCCTTTGCCATCTTTAGCCTTTATTTGAAAAATTGAAAAGTCTTTAATTCAAAAACACATTGGAGTATCAATGACTGAAAACATGTTTGGGGTCCAAACTGTTATTAAAACCCAAGAAGTAAATCAGGACTTCTAAATTAACATAGAAAGGCATTAGTCTTGGCAGTCTTTTTTAGGGGGGGGGGGGGGGGGGGAAAAAAGGTGTGAAGGGAAACTTTTGCTTAGTTCCACGAAACCTGAAAACAGACATACTATCAGAGCATCTGGGAACCTCACAGTCTGTCCATGCTGAAAACAACAGTTCTGTTCCCCCTGCATGCAAACCCTTTATACTTCACCTTTTAGGGTACGTTTCTGATTTTTTGAGCACTCAAAGAATGAAAGCAGAAAAAAATGTGTCCCTCTTAATTGTTGGAGAAGGAGCCCCTCACAGTCCTTTGCCAATCAAGCAGCCTGTGAGCATTAAACACTATCAGCTATTACCAGGTTACCAAGGGGCAGAGGAGAAGGGCTGGCTGATGGCTCTCTCTGCTCGCATATGCTCGCAGAGTATACAGGGACTGTCCACCAGACACCCTCCATTAATATCTACACTAGCAAAAGCAAATAAATGTGCAAGATGTGGTGAAACAAGGAGCAGTTAAAGTTGCTCTTGTGGTGGCAGGCTCAGCATAGCCAGGCAGCAGCATGCAGCTTTCCTGGGGAGAGGAGTGAAGAAGATGCCCTGCCTGCCAGCACAAGTTACCACACACCATCTGATCTAGAGGAGGTGCCTTTGTGTCCATTCTTGCTCATCAGCAAATGGGAAGTATTGGAGATTGGTTGTTGCCACTCAAGGAGGAAGAAGGGGTCTGGCATTTACTTTGACATGTTGAGATGAGAATGTGCTTATGGGCTGCTACCATCCAGCAGGTGACACACACTAATACAGAATCACAAATAATTTGTGGTGATCCTGTTTATCAGATATTTTTCTTTGTGCACATATTACTGCCTAAATGATTAGCTTGTAAAGAAAAGTCTTCCTGGCCATACGGCTTCCCTGCAGTGGTTTAACAAACTGCTTACAGGGAAAGGCAACACCAGGAATAAAATTTCAGATGTCCTCTTTAAATTAAACCTACTTGCCTGAGCCAAAGAGGAGTCAGCTGTTACCAAACAGGCTGTCTGCTCTCCGCAGAGCAGCATCAAGGATTTCACAAAACAGATTGGGAACCTTTGAATTAACATTTGAATTAACATCTTAGCCAGCAGGTCAGCAATGTGGAGAGCTGCAAAAAGAAAGAACAAAAGAACCCTCAGCATTCATTTTCAGATCACAAGTTTTCACATATGTAAACTAATACTTTCATGAGTACATTCACTCTTTCCTCTAGCAAGGAGTGTTTTTATGGTGAACATAAATTTCCTGCTCTAGAGAAAAAACATAACTTTTCCAAAGACCAAAGTTCCTCAGAAATGTGAAAACTATTTCTTATATGGAAATACTTAATTCCTTCGCAAAAAAGTGCTAGAAATTTTGAGCACAGCTCCAAACAGCAATAGACATAAAGGTCAAGTGCTACCCACCTAAGATGCAGAACAGACAGGTGTCTTCAGGCTACAGGTGATTGCTATCACTTAATTTTCATGGCTGGGCCTTGCAATTTCCCAACATATACACTAGTACACATCCTCCTTATATTGATATTGAAGAAATACTTCCTCCAGGAACTCTTCTCATGTGACTATCCTACTAGTCTAACCTTTAGGGCTAGCAAAGTTTCATGTCTCAAAATGTTATGGCTTAGAGCGATGATTACAAATGATCATGTGGCTTCAAAGAGAAATAATAGTCTAATGGTATTTTCTCTCAAATAAATGCGCATTACATTAATTATGCCTTCTTATCAGACATTTTTTTTGGTCATATGTCCAGCTACATATGCAGAATATTGCTTCAGATTATTATAGGTAACACATATCTTTGACTATGCAGAAGCCATGAAACTTCAGCCTGAAATTTCTGTGCTGGAAACCCCTCGTGGAGAGGTTTTCCTCTGTGGCAGAAGCTTGTCTGCAGCTCCCTGGCATCTTTGCTAGACTGCTTGATGGCTGTTTCCAGTCCTGGGAGGAAGGAAGGTCCTGGGAGATCTGTGTGGGGGACCCAAAATGAGCATCAGCTCTTGCACTGGCTACAGGAATGGTGTGCCCTGCCAGCTGCCCTCCCCCTGCCCTGCTGTACCGAGGCTGCTAACCCGATCCAGCATGGGTGACCTATAGTGACCAAAATGAGTGGTACACCGGCAATATGCAGGAGAATCCATAGGAGTTAGAGAAATTACAGATGTAAGAAAAGTGCAGTGGATCTTTATAACACTATACCCTTTATGTTTTGATAGGCAGCTTCCCAGCGGGTGGCAATGCAGTATACTTACAGATAAGGTAAAAGCTAACAATTTAGAGAACATTATTTTAGGGAGAGTTGAACGCAGACAATAAATCCTGAATGTTGCACTGTCACTTTTCTCCCTGTTTTGAAGCCTGAACACAGTATAAAAATTAGATGGATCCTACATATCCACAAAATCAAGGTAAGTTACAGTTAAGTTAAAATTAAGAAACCTAACAGAGTGGCTGACTTCTGGAGACCATCCAGTCCAAACTCCCTGCTAGTTTAGGCTGCTAGTCCAACCTCCCTGCAAGTCAACATTAAGTTTATTCCTACTGAACTGGTTTTCACAAGAGTTGAGGAAACTAACTGGTCTGAAGATCAGACTACTTGCCTTTTAATGGGCAAGAAGGCAAGGATATTTACAGAGCAAGATCTCTAGTGGCAAACTCACTAAGAGAGGTAAGGAAGATGCAGACAAGGCATGGTTTTCCTCAAAATATGCCTTGGTATAAAGAAGTCTTTTTTGGACCAGGACCAGGGGTATATGATGCGTAGGTAACCCAGTTATTGCTGTTAATAAAAGATGCTGTTTCACAGGAGGAAACCACTTGATAAAGGCTAGATATTAAAGACAGCAAACTCAGAAGAAAATAAGCAAAAATTGAGGAAAATATAATATTAGAAAAAGTTTTGAGGAATAGAAAGAAGTTGTGACATCCGAAATGCAGGGGAGGGAGCTCGTTTGCACCCATCACATCACATATGTGATAGAACCCATGAAAAAGCACCGAGTGAGAAGCAAGCACTGCAGGGACAGAGGACATTCGCAGCAGGTACAGCATGTGCCCTGAAAAGCGGCATTGTGCCCAGCAGTATGGGAGAAAGTCCTGAAGGACCTGAAAGTGCAGCATATAGAGTGCATGCAACCAAAGACCATCTCTTAGGAGAGCGGGTCTCTCTGGCCACCCCAGAGAAAAGGGAGAATGACGGTCATGAGCTATATGTAACTATGCAGAAATACCCCTGAAAGATCAGAACTGACAGGCTGGACAGAAAGCTCATCGTGTTAACCACTTCCAGCTATATGTTAGGAAGACAGAGCTAATGGTGAATGCCCTTTGGTGTATCCTCCACACATGAGTTATTCCATGAGGCCACACTACAAAAAGTCCCGAAACCCTGACAAGCTTGACAAGAGGTCAGGTCACTTGGTGACATTCAAATAGCTGGCAGCACCAGAAAAGCCTAGAGGCACTCTTCCCAAACTACAGACAGCATGAGCTAGAGGCAGACTACACCAGATCACAGTTCAGTATGCAGCAAAGCAATTTTGGTCACCTTTTAGGAAATGAAGGAATCAGGCCAGGTCCAATTCAAGTGAAAGTGACAATAGTTAAACATACCAACTCTCCAAAAGAACCAAAAAAGGACACTAATGGAATAGCAATGTCAGATATGAAAGAGTCAGTCACCCTCACAGCAAATCTACTTTACCATGAAAACAGCACTTCAGTGACCTGCTTTCAAGGAGCGGCTGGAGCAGAATTGCTGCAGGAAAGTGCTCCAGTGGGGAATAAATCTGAACAAAACAGAGCATATCATACTCAGACCAAAGAGGAATTATTTTCCTCTGACCGTGGAAGCCAGAATTTTGATTAACACATGCACAACACCACAGTAATAATGATTGCAACAGGTATCAAATCTCTTGGAAATATCCTTGGGTAGAAGTCTGGTTCCTCTACCATCAAAACTTCAGTACATGATCTTATAGTTACAAAACACCAATAAAAAGGCAAAATAAGTGTCTTCTAACAGAGTCTTTCTCACATAATGCTAAAGAGGAGGGAGACTTGAGAACAGGGGCATATGATATTACAACAGTTGCTAGTGTCTGCAAATCAAAAAGCCAGCAAAAGTCATGAGAGAAAGAGGAAATTATGATACAAGTGCAACTTCTAAGAAAACAGGTGTCATCAGGCCAGCCTGCACAGGAACAAGCAGCTCCCTGCAATGTTCATGAATTTTGGGATGAAAAAACAGTTCCCTGTGGATAATGACCATGGCTAAAATTGATTAACTGTCTGCAGTTGAGAAAATTTTAATTCTGAATAAAGCAAGGGGCAGGAAAGGTTCATAAGGGGATTTCCATGTAAAAAAAAAAAACCAACCCAAAACCAAAAACAAAACAAAACCAAACAAAACCTGAACCAACAGGAAGACACATACTTGTCTGGCCCTACATGAATTCCGAAAACAGAACATATGTTTAGAAATTGCTGCATTTGTTCAAAATACCGGCAAAGGAACTGCAAGGAGCTGCTGATAATTTGTGACACTCCTTGTGGAGTCTGGCAGAAATTGGCAACTGATTTATTCGAACACAGGAAAGCTTTGTGTGATGATAGTCGATTATTACTATCATTTTTTCCAAGTAATTCAGCTAAGCTTCACATTATCCAGCACAGTAGTGAATGACATAATACAATATTTGCCAAACTTCTGATGAGCTGTTTTGAACACAGCACAATATGCAGGACACTTCCAAGACTGCAGAGGATTATGCTTCATACAGAAGTTGCAATATAGATCAAATGTATGTATGACTAACCAAAACCAGATATAAAAAAAACAAGAATAGCTGTTCAAAAGTGCCAGCCACAGGCTTCAAAGTCTTCATATGTGCCCACTGAAGGGACTTTTGAACTGTGGTCATCTTCAGTGGAGCCAGCTGAGCTTGAGAATGTAGTGGCTACAGCCCCTTTCAGTTGTCCATTCAGAAACACTTGTTAACTACAGCCCCAAATTCCACTTCTACAGAGCTGCTGGCCAATGTGAGCTTGAAGATCCCGCGGCCACACTCATATGCCAAAAATGCCATGCACCCACACACCCTCACCCCCACACTGACCAGACTTGTCTTAATCACAGAAGACACCTCTGCTGCCTCCCAGTAACTGAGCAGATCAGTGAAAACAACTGCGATGTTAATTGCACAGGTTGCAAATGATGCTGCAAAGTTAAAACCACCTTGCAGAATAATATTTTAGTTGCTATATTATATGGTCTTATGGACTCTGCTGTATCTGCAAAGCTAATTCTAGATGAAGTTAATTTAGACTGGAAGATCAGGAGTGTTTCCTTTCAAAATCTGGATATATAAAGGCCAACACGAAGGCATAACAATGAGCAGGCATAACAGCCAGCACAGACAGAAGACTCCACTCTGCCGGATGAGCATCTGTGCAAGGACTGATCACTCCTTGATCAGGTCTTTCCACAGCTCAGCATATGAGCACATTAATGCACAAGTAAGCATTATTGAGAATTGCCTAGCACAAGGGAAGTGCTAGCACTTGCCAGTGGTTTTTTTTATTTTCTTTAATACAAGAAGCAACAAAAGTCAGTCATCTTCTACCCTGCTTGCTCTGCACCAGGTGGGGTGTGCAAGCAGAGCAAGCAGCATTTTTCTTGTAATGAACCTCCAGTTCTTCTGCAACATTAGAAGCCACTTCAGGATCTTTTTTCTAGGGTGACATACTGCAAAGCTGATAGAGAGTTTCAGCTGCAAATGAAAGAGGAGAAGTAATCCTGAGCAGGGCTGGGATAGAGATTCCTTCAGCAGAAGGGCTACACATGTGGGGCAGGGGATGATGGCTGTTACAGCTGTTGAACATAGAGTAATTCAATGCAACCTTGCCTGCAGGGAAATCAGGAGCACCACTCACATGGATTTCATTAATAAAAGCCTTAAATCTGTACCACCTAAAAGAAACGTCATGGTACTGCCAGGGTTACAAATCACAATAAAATATGGACTCAGAATTTGGATCCATGGAGGAAAAAACAGGTTTTTTCTTATGATGTTTAAAAACACCGGAATATCATTCCCTTTCAGAACTGATAACTGACCCAGCAGCACAAACAAGGACCAGTGTCACACAGCCAGTGGATGGACAGTTGCATGGGACACATCGCAGGGAACAAGGCCTCTGCTTCTGCAGCTGCTGACAGGGACAAAAATGCCACTGGTTATGCCAAAACAGGCATAAGAGTATGCAATACCAGCAGGATTTCAAACGACAGAGCAAAGGTCACTGCAGACACCATCATTAGAAAGACCATGATCAGGATCTGGTGCAGAAACAGTAACAAATTTACCTCCCAACCCCCCTTTATTTACAAGGAAGAGGAATTGTGTCCATGGGTAAATTTAAGACATTGGTACTTTCCCCCTTTAAAGCTGGCATAGAAATGGACAAAACATACTATGTCTCTTTCTTTCCCTTATGTACTTGTGTGGACTGCAAGGAGGAAAGAGTGAGTTTCTGAATCCTTGTTAATTAATTGGACTAGATGATCCGTGTACATCCCTTTCAACTAGAAATGTTCTAGTCTAGTCTAGTCTATTGTATTCTTTTCTCCTGGTTTAGCCAGGATAGGGTTAAGTTTCCCCAGCAGTGGGGGGAAGCTCTAGCCGGGTTATTCATGTACCATGCTGAGTCACCTCTGTGTGCCCAAGCCGGCAGCGGGAGAGAGTCGGTTAACACGTGTGTTATGCCATCGCTCTGTTCTCACTGCTGTGTTGGTAGATATCTTGCTCTGTTCATTGTTATTACTGTTACTGTTATTGTTATTGTTGTTGTTTGTTGTGTCGCTGTTGCACTGTTGTATTAAACCTTTCCTTATCTCAGTCTCGGGGCTTTGTATTTCACTCCCTTTGTGGGGGAGGGGCAGCGGCCGCATGGTCTCAGACCCTGGCAGGGACTAAACCACCTATTCTATTCTATTCTATTCTATTCTATTCTATTCTATTCTATTCTATTCTATTCTATTCTATTCTATTCTATTCTATTCTATTTATTCTATTCTATTCTATTCTATTCCTATTTCTATTTCTATTCACTAGTATAGTTCTAGTTCTAGTTCATCCTTAAGGTGGCGAAGAGGGCGCACACCAAGCTCGCTACCTTGGACTTCAGGAGAGCAAACTTTGGCCTCTTCAGGGATCTGCTTGGTAGAGTAGCATGGGATAAAGCCCCGGAGGGAAGAGGGGCCCAAGAAAGCTGGTTAATATTCAAGGATCACCTCCTCCGAGCTCAGGAGTGATGCATCCCAGCAAAGAGGAAGTCAGGCAAAAATGCCAGGAAGCCTGCGTGGATGAACAAGGATCTCCTGGGCAAACTCAAACACAAAAAGGAAGTCTACAGAGGGTGGAAGCAAGGATTGGTAGCCTAGGAGGAATACAGAGAAATTGTCCAAGCAGCCTGGGATCAGGTTAGGAAGGCCAAAGCCCTGATAGAATTAAATCTGGCCAGGGACATCAAGGGAAAAAAGAAAAGCTTCTATAGGTATGTTGGTGATACAAGGAAGACAAGGGAAAATGTGGTCCCTCTCCGGAAGGAAACAGAAACCTCGTTACTCAGGATATGGAGAAAGCTGCGGTACTCAATGACTTTTTTGCCTCAGTCTTCACTGGTAAGTTTCAGAAGGCAAAGGCAGGAACTGGAAGAATGAAGAACCACCCACTGCAGGAGAAGATCAGGTTTGAGACCATCTAAGGAACCTGAAGGTGCACAAGTCCATGGGACCTGATGAGATGCATCCGCAGGTCCTGAGATAACTGGCAGATGAAGTGGCTAAGCAACTATCCATCATATCTGAGAAGTCGTGGCAGTCCAGTGAAGTTCTCACTGCCTGGAAAAGGGGAAACATAACCACCATTTTTAAAAAGGGGAAAAAGGAAGATGTGGTGAACTATGGGCCAGTCAATCTCACCTCTGTGCCAGGCAAGGTCATGGAGCAGATTCTCCTGGAAACTATGCTAAGGCAAATGGAAAATAAGGAGATGATTGGTGACAGCCGGCATGGCTTCACCAAGGGCAAATTTTGCCTGACAAATTTGGTGGCCTTCTACAGCATTACAGCATTGCTGGACAAGGGAAGAGCAACTGATGTCATCTACCTGGACTTCTGTAAAGCTTTTGACACTGTCCTGCATGACATCCTTGTCTCTAAATTGGAGAGAAATGGATTTGACAGATGAACCACTCAGTGGATAATGAATTGACTGGATGGTTGCACTCAAAGGGTTGTGGTCAATAGCTTGATGTCCAAGTGGAGGCCAGTGACAGGTGGTGTTCCTCAGGTATCAGAATTGGGACTGGCACTGTCGTTTAACATCTTTGTCGACGACATGGACAGTGGGATCAAGTGCACCCTCAGCAAGTTTATCAACAACACTAAGCTGTGTGGTGCAGTCAATACGCATTCCTGGTGGCATAATCATGGCTTAGTTGGAGCAGAATGATAAAAGCTATCACAGAATCATAGAATGGTTTGGGTTGGAAAGGACTTTAAAGATCATTTAGTTCCAACCCCCCTGCCATGGGCAGGGACACCTTCCACTAGATCAGGTTGCTCAAAGCCCCGTCCAACCTGCCTTGAATGTTTCCAGGGAAGGGGCAGCTACAACCTCTCTGGGAAATCTGTACCAGTGTTTTACCACCCTCATTGTAAAAAATTTCTTCCTTATATCCAGTCTGAATCTACCCTCCTTTTGTTTAAAACCATTACCCCTTGTCCTGTCACTACAGGCCCTACTAAAAAGTGTGTCCACAGCTTTCTTATAAGCCCCCTTTATGTATTGAAAGGCTGTAATAAGATCTCCCTGGACCCTTCTCTTCCCCAGGCTGAACAACCCCAAATCTTTCCTCACAGGAGAGGTGCTCCATCCCTCGGATCATTTTTGTGGCCTTCCTCTGGACCCTTGCCCACAGTCTTTTCTGTGCTGAGGACTCCAGAGCTGGACACAGTACTCCAGGTGGGGATTCATGAGAGCAGAGTAGAGGGGCAGAATCGCCTCCCTCAACATGCTGTCCACGCTTCTTTTAATGCAAGCCAGGATACGGCTGGCTTTCTGGGCTGTGAGTGCACATTACCAGCTCATTTTCAGCTTTATCATGTCATCACTGAAGTACAGACTATCAGAGCCAAACAAGTTATCACAAGGATTTTGACACTATTTATTATTGAAAGAAAAAAAGAAGACAAAAGAAACTAAATTTTTAAAAATACCTACAAGTCACCCCAAAACAGGGGAAAGCTGTCACACAAGCCTTTAAAAGCAGCCTTATGCAGTGTTCAGTTTCAAAATGTGCTCTTACTTTTTAAGTTATAGACACAACAGCATTAGCAGTAGGGAAAGGAGAATTGTACCAAAAGGAAGAGAAACCAAACAGCTCAAATATGCTGAAGCAAAAAACCTTGCAGAACTGCCAGCAGGAGACTGTCTCAGAAAGAACCTCCTTCCTGAAGACGAGTTGTGATAAGTCCATATATTTAACAGGTTGATCTTCATTCCAATAACTGAGTAGTGGGTGGGCATATATTTCATTAAGATGGTAAATGCATTCGCCTACTGTAAACCAAAAATATAAACATGAATATGAAAGGCCATGAATTATGCACTCTGCTATCTTTGATCATCAAGTAGGGAAGAAAGCTTGAAAAATGACTTACAGGAATCAGCTTTAGTTATCAGAACACCTCAACATCACAAGCATCAAGTAGGAGTTGATCTCATAGCTGATCAAAAGCTGATTTGTTGCCTGCCTTCACAATAAAGATTTGAATTTGCATTTATACCGTATCAAACTGCCTGTAAGATTCACACAGCACGTTTCCCAGGAATCACATACAAAGAACAGCTCTTCCCTACCTATAGAAAAAAACTCTAAATTCTCAAGTAAGTTTCAGTTTAGTAAAATTAAAATAATTTTGCATTTATGGATAGAGATATAAAGAGACAGAAAGACTGCTACATGCTGGTAATGATCTCAGTGCAAGAATCCCTCTACCATACCTGAACACCTGCACAAAGCCATGCAGACTCTTGCTTGGGTCCTCCTCTGCAAAGCAATGAGCCAGGCTCTCATCTCTTGGGCCAGGCATTTCTCAGCACTTTTTTTTGTGCATTCAGCTCAGTGAGCACCGGGAGGCTTCTTGACTTGTCAGCAAAAACATGCCCTTACACAGAGGTAGATGGTTCTAAATGTGGAGGGAGGAGAAAAGGCCAAATCTCATATAGCCTCTCACTTTAGACTTGTACCTGAACACACATGATTCCCCTCGTTACTCACTTGGGGTGCTCCCCACATGCAGCTACATGGTCCCTAGGGGTATGCACTGTGTTGACACTGGTAACACAACCCCTGCCCACCCCCCTTCTCACTCACCACCATAAACCATAATGAAGGAGGAAGCCTGCAAGCTTCCAAGCACTAAAGCGCCCTGCAAAATCTGCTGATTTCACGGACAGCCACAGTCATTCATGCAATAATTCACTAAATGCATGAGGTGGGCAGCAGGACCATACATCAGCACCGTCTGTCTGCTGCCTGAGTCGGTAGCCTCTGGTGTGCTGCCAGCCTCCTCCGTGCCTTCTTTACTTGTATCTTCAGGCCCTTGCGTTGCAGTTGCTCTCAGCTGTACACATTAGGGAACCATTAGTCACTTGAAAAGCAGAGAGGCTCTGATGTTCACGTAGAGATAGGCAATTTCAGTGAGCCAACAACACAGATTCAACCGCGTGCCCAGACTATTTAGAGTTGAGCAGGACCTGCTGGTCTCGCTGCTGGGCGGCAGCTGCCACTGTCACCTCCTCACCCCCTTCATAATGGGAGGGCAGAGACTGCTCCTCCACCACGCTAACATAAATATGAAGTGATTCAAACACATGGTGTTTTTTTATGTATAGATAATGATCCTATATTACCTGCTTTTCACCTTTATAAGCAGGTCAATCAGTTTATATTTAAAGGTAGGAAATAACTTTTATTTTATGTCTTTGAGCTTTTTGGTGTTTTTCTTCTCTACAACAGGAATCAGTGAGGGCTGAGAACAACCAGATGCTTGCAAGAGGTGCAGTGCCCCATGCAGTGCTGCACCCCGCAGGAGGGAAGAGCATCAGACCTCACTGCTAGGATCAGCTACTGGACAGACACAGTGCAGGAAGAGGCATGGAGCAGGAAGTGCAGGGGGAATGGGCAGCTACTGCAACGGGGCAAATCACATTGTTTCTGTGCATGCCCTCTGCATCTGCCAGACATCACGTCTCTGCAGCTTACCGGCCTCTGCCAGTGATGCACAAGAAACCAAGTTTTCAAGGGACTCTGCCAGGTCTTTTCCCAACCAATGCTCTACCCTCTTTCCTCTCCAGACTCTGGAAAATGTAGATGCAGGTGGCCCTGAGTACTGTGGTGGGTTTCAGGTAGGAGAGAAAAGGATGCAGAGCTGTGGGATGACTTGTTTCAGGGACCTGACTGAAGACATTTGTTAGAAAAGGAGGACTCACAGGTGATTCTTCTCATGGTGGGAGGGTCGAGTTGGAGGGAGGTGGGTGGGTTGAGGGCATTTATGAGCTCAGTGCCTGAAGAGCTGGGGACACAGCAGCCCATCAAAAATACAAAGCTTGTACATGGAAGCTGTATATGTGGAAGACAGACCATGACAACTACATTTGATGTTATTAGTTAGAACAACAGAGAAGACAAAGGGCAAATAATGTCTTCTTCCACACTTCCACCTTCTGTGCATAAAAGATTCACACTTTTCACACCCCAACAGCAGAGCCCCCAGGCCCTCCATGCACCCCTCTGCAAAGCTCTATTCTCTGGGCCCAGCCCTGAATTTGCCCTGTCCCATGAAAGACCTGCAAACCAAGCAATGGCAGAGAAGTCCCTGACCATGCTACTACGAGAAAAAGTTTTCCAAAAGAAGTTTCTGCCATACACATGTGCATGACAGGGAAGGAGGGAGGAAGATCTTTCAGGTTGTGCTTGATGAAAGCACACAGAATAGATGGAGGGGAAAATGCCCTCTTTAACTGTTGCCTTTATCCTCTGTGTTTCTATGTCTGAATGTGGCATCTGCAGCAGCCTGAGGAATCAGAGAGTAAGCAAACTGGGGGAGAAAAAGCAAAAGTCATGACAATAGAGCAGATTTCTGAGCCTAAAATCACCATGCTGAAGAGCCCAAAGCAGGAATAAGAAGAGATTTTAACAACTGGAAATTATTTAGGTCACAGAAAGAACACCACAAAATGTCTACAGGTTAGAGAAAAAGAAAACAGGATGAGAGAAGTCATCCTATTCTTTATAATGGAGAAAACTGGTTCCACACGGTTCAATTTGAGCACTCATTGCCACCAGCAAACTGTGGAAACTAGCTATATAGAAAGAATTAAAAGTGACTGAAGAAGTGCAGAAGAAAAATATACCAAGGGTTTTTAATATAAAATGTGCCATCTGTGGCTCACACAGTCCTTCAGCTACAGATTGCTGGAGCTAGGGAGTTAGAATAAGCATCACTACATGTTTGCCCTCTTCTTATGCTTTTGCCATTGCTGGCCACTGTCAGAGACAGGTGTCATTCTGAACAGAGCTTTTGCCTGACCTGGCCTTTCACCAGCAGATCAGACAGGACCTTGGAAAATCCAAGATGTTCCTCTTTCTCCTCTCCCTCTTCTTTCTTTTCCCTTTTGCTCTAAGGAAGGTAACCTTCCACAGGAATATATCTGGAAATGATAGATCAGTATGGTGTCAACTTGCACAAAATGGCTGATTGATGTGCTCATCAAATCCCGGAGGATTAACTCAATTGTGATAAATTCATGTTAGGGAAACAATGCAGATTCTCAGATGAGAAAGCCAGGTCATCACTCTAGATACAGAATATAGCAAGCTTGTGACCATGTCCACATCCAAATGCAGCTCATAAGCAGAACACCATAGAGCAAAGCACAAATGTGAAAGGACAACACACCAACATTTTTGCAAAAGTGTGTTCAGAGGTGTGAGAGAGACACAAAGGAAGACTTGTTCACCTCCTTATTAACTTCAATTTTCCTAATATCAACAAACCATTTCTCCTATAGTTCTGCACTGAACAAAGTCCAGGGACACATCTCTTTGAAATAATCAATTACCTAATCAAAAAAAGGTTGGCTCCATCTGACATGATCTTTCCCCTGCTGCACCAAATGAGAAGCAGCCTCATAAGGAAGCATTCAAGGAACCTGTCACATCCCCTCCAGGATACAGACAATGACTTCATTGGCATTACTACCATGATCCCATAGTCTCAAGAGGGCTTCAGGGCTATAGTCAGGGTTTCACTGTGACAAAAAGCTGATTTGGCACTAATGATGTGCAACACAGCAACACTGTTTGGTCCAAGACAGGCAGAAACTTCAATATACACTCCACATCAAAAGGCAAGAACAAGAATACTATTAACTAAAATGGTAAATATAACCCTTCTGCCCTTGACTGACAAAACAGAGCTGTATATACCCCTAGGCAGCCATTTAGATAGTCTTCGGAGTTGATCAGTTCCACAGGCAATTTTAACTCTGTTTACTCCTGAAAAATGTCATTATGAGTGTTAATTCTTATATATCCTCGGTTGTATTTTCACCTGCACATTGGATTGAAAGCCTCTACAATCATGGCACAAGCCTAATGACCAAAGACTATTAAATGAGGCAGACTTCCATTGAATATAAACTTCCTTAAAGAGTTATTTTGATCCCACAAAGCAAATTGGTCTCTTAGGGGAAAATGTGATCTTGCTTCAAAGAAGCCCTGCAAGATCAATGTTCCAAGCCACAGAGCTCTTCCAGGGGCACACGGCACACCAGGTGGGTGGCATTGCTTTCTGTGCCCCTTCGTATATAATGTATTAAAAGCAGAAGAGTTAGGTTTCCCTTTAGTTTCTATGGCTCTTTTGTCAGCATTTAATATTACCGATCACAGGCTCTCTATTTTCATCCATGGGAGGTGTATTGTAGGATTCTCACCCAGCAAGGACAGAGTAGTTTCAGGACAGACAGCCTTAGTGGTCTGCAAGATGCCCCAGTGAAACCCTACAGCAGAGACACTCAGCCTCTGGTGTGATGTCAGTCTCCCCTCTGGGACATGAGGGGCTTTTGGCACAACCCAACTGTGATCCGTATGCTGCCTTTGTGCTCAGGGCACATTCCTGACAAACACATGTCAAGCAGCAACCTCCTTGGGACTGAGCATCCAAAAAAATTCAAGTAGCATTTATGTACGTTGATACACCAGCCCTGTACCTAGATAGGAATATCTTTTTTTTCCCTGGCCCCAGTCATATCTTATAACATCAAAGCAAAGGTCACTTATCTTTGTTCCAGTGCCAGCCACTGCAGCCTTATCTTTTCTGTTTTTTCTCTCATTTCTTTTGTTTTTATTTCAGTTGAACATGAGCAGGGTAACTCCATTTGCTTTTCCCATAAGGTGATGAATTTTCAGGCCACTGTAGCAACCTGTAAGGAGTGTCCCTAACCAGTTCTTATCTTAAAGGGAAACAATCATCTTATTGGACTGCTATGACCATTCCTTCATTTCCTCATGGGAAGCACAGCCAACCCAAACTTTTACTTGTGCAGACACCACTGTACTTCATCAGTGTCATAACCAGAGCTTTTCCACACTGATGATGTCCTCCAGTGTATTGGCACTTCTGTTTCAAGAGGTTAATAGGGATCATCACTAAGCAATGGTAACAAAAAGGACAATGGTCAGCACAGAGTCTGGAGTCAGGCGTACGGGGATTAGGTCAACCCCATAATGTCAGTAACTCCTTTTTCAGAACAGCAGTTTCTCCCTGGCCAAAGTCACCTCTTATTTGTCGTGGCTTGCTCAGCTGGCCACCTGGAGTCTCTTGGTTGTTTCCAGAGCTTATTACTGGATGCACATCAGAAATAGTTTAATCTCATCAAAAAACAAGATCTAGGATTAATCTGGTGTGGGTTTATTTTTAGGTACCATTTTCCCTCCAGAAGCCCTGGCCTGTAGGGACAGAAATGATGTAGAAGTCTTTTTGTTTTCAGTGAGCATATGTATGTGCATAGCCAAGTTTCCGCACAAAATCAGCTTAAAAATTCCTGGGGTTGATTGTATTCTTAGAAGGTAATTTGTCCCTGCATAATTGCATCTTCTCAAAGAATGGCAGCAGGTTGATGCATACAAGCCTCTGCTGCCTCCAAGCTCTCGGTGCCCCTGCACTTTTTCCTCTGCAGGTCTGTGCATCCCAGGTTGCTCTGTAAAGGCCTGTAGTAACACACAATTTACTGACCTGGAAGTAGCTCAGAAATTCAAACTACAACCTTGGCAGTGGAAAAAACCCACCAAGTTCTCTTCAACTTCTGTGCCTAATGAAAAATCATAAAATTTAATAAGAAAGAAATGCCTGCTAAAGCTTATTCCTTTGTATCTAGAAGCTTCTCTCCACAGAATCCTACAGTAACTACAGCAGGTTTCTTTTCTGTTATGTAAACCTGGCAGGGGGGAACACCATCAATCATAGAGTACCTCTGCAGCATGCGGGATGGAGGATTCATTTGTCAGCAGTTTGTCTACATCCACAGCAGATTTGTTAGTTGGAAACTGAACAATTGGAGTCTGAAAACAGACTCAGCTTAACACTACAAGTTAACACTACAAGATATCCAGTGTGGTACTGAGCTGTCTTGGAAACACCATGTCCCTGCTGCAAGCTCTACCTTTCCCTGATGCTCCACTTTACACAGAGATACTAGCCAGATACAGGCTCAGTACTTCTTTCTTTCAGTGTCCTCTGCATTGTTTGAATATGACTTTCCACACCACATTTCATCATGAACAACATAGGGATGACTTATACACACTGCAGAGAAGTTTGAATAGTATTTCCTTGCATTCCTGTCAAGCTCTGACATGGACATCATTTCTTGTTTTACAAAGCAGGTAATGCCACAAATAACAAAGTAGAATGGGTGGGACTGGCCTTGTATTTGGGGGGAAAAAAACACAAAAACAACCAACAACAAAAACAACCCAAAAAGCCTCTCAAAAAACTCAAACAAAAAAACCCACCAGGGATTGCCTGTGATAAATTATCCTCTTCCCACTCCTTATTGGGTAAGTTGTGAGAACACTTTCCTGCCTCCTCAGGCCATGCCTTTCAGCATGGGCACATCACCATAGACAAATCAATAAATAAAGAACACACAGGTGCCTGGCCAGTTGCCCTGAGTGCCTGAATATCTGCTTAGGGCTGTGCTGGTCCCCAGAGGTCCTTCCAGGATAGAGAGTCCCTAGTGTGGCCCTCAGCCAAAATAGTGAATCTCTGGGCAGGAGACGGAGCATTGATCAGGCAGACCTGAGGCTGTGGATGAACTCCCATGGGAAGCAGGGGCCATCACACACCTTGGCACCTTCCAAACTGTGGCAAAACAGACTCACTTGTCTTTGCCTTTTCTAGCATACAGCAGGACATACAATAAGACAAACTACTTTCTCTCCCATTCCCCAAATCCCTAATTTCTACACTGCAAACTAGATGAGAGACAGAGCAAACTTCATCCACCAGAGATTAATCAGGCCTCACCATGTGCTGCTGCCATATTTCCAGGTGCTGTAGGAGGCCAGTGCAATAGGAAAACCTGCAGAGAACAGGATAAAACAGCTACCATGACCCTGGCTTTCATACCTTTGTGTCACTTCATCATAAACTCAGGCTGCTCCTTAGAGAGGAAATGTTTTAACATCGATGTGCAATATTGAGTTGTATTTATCCTGAAGGTTAGAAAACAAACAAAACCAGGAAGATGGCTTGATACAAAAGGACTATTAAGTTAACCTATTTGGAACCAGAATAAAAACAGAAAAATAATTTCTCTTTTATGTTGAAATAGTATTTGCTGTTACAGTCTGGTTACTACCACCCTTCCCTTTCCCCCTGCCAGAGCTCCACTAGATGAAGAAGAACTGGGACCATCACTCCTCTCCTCCACTAGAAGAAAATTGGAGGTATCCCAGTGGGGATTTGCCTATCTTTCCTTCACAGAAACATGACACTTGTCAGGTATTGAGTATGAGCCCGTGAATAAGGGCATAAATTTGGGAAAGGATTTGGGATTATTTTTGTTTGTGAGGTGGTAGCATGCACCTTGCTTGCTGGTGCCTCTGCCTCCCCTCTTACTTTTTGCTCTGTCATTAACATGGAGACTCCACAAAGCAGAGCCTCCTTATGTGTCAAAGACAGCAAAAATAATGGTGATGAACACGACTTTCAGATACCTGTCTATCCAGTCCTAATGTTGTTTCTGCCTGTGCAATTTCTGTTGCCTTCACTCCTTCCCAGGTCCCTCTAATGTTAGCCTCTACTGCTACCCGCATGTCCTGAGGCTCATCACTTTTACATCTGCATCCCTCTGTCCATTCACATCTCTTTGAAAGCCTTTTCTTCTAGATTTTAGATTTAGATTTAGATTCTAGATATTAATCCAAATTGTCCATTCCAAAATGGTGTGAACTTGAAACCAGGAATGTTGCCTCTTCCAAGTATTTGTTCTTTGTAACTGAGGGTTTCATTTTTGTGCATAAGTAGTATTATGGCATCATGGAAATAATAATGAATAATGCAATCTCTCACCTTCCCACTGGAATAAAATCATCATTTGATTTGTGAATAATTTTTTCAAACTCCTACTAAAAGACTTCTGTCAGAGATGAAATATATATTTTTTTAAATATTAATGGTGTTTCCCATTAAAATAAATAAAACAGTAAGTTGAGTTTCTAAATGACCTGGTGGTATTCAGAGACAACTGAAGAGCAAATTGTTTGATGAGGCTGGTAATCATGAAAAAAATTAATCAAATTTTCTTTTTATAAACTATAAACATTTCCCATGGAGCACACCAGAAACATCTTAATTAAGATCACAGTACAGCTGAGATATCTTCTCTCTATCTCTCTCTGGTGTTTCCTATGTGAAAAAGGGTTACTTGCCAAAGGATCCTGATTCAGTCCATGCTAAAGTGAGTGGGAGTTTCCCTTTCATCTCAGCCAGTGTTGAATGAGATGCAGTGTCCTCATAGAAGCCACGGTGACCGCAGCTGGACCCCTCCATGCCTTCCCTCTTCTTCCAGGCAAACTGCCAGAACTCTGCTGATAGGATATGTGATTTCTTTTCTCTTCTCTTTTTCCTTTCTCAGTAATATAAATTTCCATTGTAAATCTTTGTGGTAAAACTTTTAATGCAGTAAGCAAAGGGAAGTTCAGTCAGATGACTTCCAGTTGATTTTATTAAATCTGGGAACCACAAAGAAGTGGTGATAGAAACTTGAAAGTAATCCGAGATGTTTAGCAGGATAGTGTAAGAGTATGTTATGATTTTGATAAATTGGAGGAACAGCCTGAAATTAATAACAGAAGTTTCATTAGGACAAATATAAACTTACTCACTTCAGAAAACATTTCCCCAGATGCAGAAAGACTAATACTATTAAGAGATCTTCAGAAATTTACTGGTAAGCCCTATTGGTAGTGTTCTCATGAGGATGATGTTGAGATAGCAAAGAACAGCTGCATAATCTGATCAGGGGTTTCATAAATTATCCTTAAGAAAAATACCTTAAAGTCTTCCCTGAACAGCAGAGGAAGGGCCATTTGCCTCATTGGTTTTCATTCTCCTTTATCTTGTCCCAGAGTGTTATAAAATCCACAGTAATTATATTTAAGTACCTATAATCAAGAATCTTGAAGGAGGATATATGAGAGAGCATAAACAGCAGTAACTCTGGTGCCATCACTGTGACAGTCACAGGCAAAGAGGAGCCAGGGAAGGGGGCACACAGCCGCAGACAGAAGGAAGAGAAATCTCCATTGCTCCTCCTCCACACCCCTGAAAAGTGACCAGGGGACTGATGCCAACAGGGCAGCTTGCCAGTGTGAAACTTGACTCAGAAAGTGGCTGCTCCTGACAAAGGATGAAACAGCAGTTCATCCAGAGTGTGATTCTCCAAAAACCTAATACTATTTCCAGATCACTAAGACATCTGCCAAACACCAAACACATGCAGAGAAACATGCTCCGGACCTAAGCCCCATCTCCAGTCATACAGACTTCAATGCAAATAGAGCAAAGTACCTTTTCCTCCCAGATACATGGCAGCTTCTATGGCTGCACCAGAGGAGTAAGCCAAAATAAATCACTTCTGGATATGATGTGCAGTGAATACAGCAACACTTGGGAATCTGCATAAGCTCATCTCACAGAGCACTTGGAGAGAGAGTAAAGGTGGGGTATGTGGTCCTTCACTGAAGTCTTCTGGTTGCCCTCCTGTTGAAGACTTAGCTTATGCAATTTTAATGTTCATGTGCTTTCTTTTAATCCTCAGAAACTGATAGTTAAAATTTGTACTTACTGTTTTCCTTCTAAGACAAAGGCATTTCATAGTCTCAATACAGCCAAAATACCCTGCCCATTCAAAGACTACATCCAGCCAGGCAAGGGCTCCTAAAGGCAAGTTTGTTTTATTCTTCATTGGTCCAGTTCTGTCAGCAGACTTCAACAGACATGAACCAGGCAGCAGTCAGTGGTCCCTGCCAGAGGCTGGTCTGACACCACCTATGACAGAAACCTCTGGGCCCCTCTAATAGCCTGCGTTAGACCAGTCCCAGTCCCAGTGTGCTTTGCTTTGCTTTGGTCCACAATGTCCTTTCCCTACACACAGCAGCCACATCTCTCCTCCTGCACAAAGCCCAGGTGCCACTCACCACCCCACGAGATGGTGACAGCTGCCCCTGGCCCACATCTCACCTGGGGTGCCCTGGCTCAGGACTTCCACATCTCCACAGAGTTCCTCAGAGGCCCATGAGCTGTCTCTCCCTCTCCTAAGTTTGTCTAAAAACAACCAAGACGTTCAAAATTTATCACAGATGTGGGAAGAGGCAAGCAGAGAGGTGGGTAGGATGGCTGCAGAAATTTTGTTCCCCTAGAAAATGGGGAAGGCTTGTTTGGGAGGGGTTAAGCCTTTCTTAAAGTACCCAAGAAACTTAAAATATTACTTTAAAATCTTTATTAATCATATACTTTTCAAAGATTTTCCAAAAATATATAAAAGTACTTCATAGTGGTGACAGTTTCTCTGCCAAGTCATAACATCATGAACCATTCCAAGAGTCTGAAAATTTTTTTCTGAGTATGAGTTTTCTCATGCTCATCATTACAAAAGCAAGAGTATATACACTCACAGAGTCCCAGCTTAAACAAACAAAAGAACAGCTAATAATGTGTTCTCATGACCATATAAAACCTGAATATAATAAGAAATGCAAGTGACAATCTTACTGCATCAATCAAATCTTAGTACTAGTGACACTCTTTTCCCCAGAGGGCTTGACACTTCAGATTTTAAAAAGTTGCTGAAAAGATCACAAGGATAAATTTGGAAATATATTTAAACTGTGGAAGAACATTAATTTAAATTATGATAATATGACCTATTAAAGAAAGAAATTAAAATCTCCCAGTTGATTATGTCAAAAGAAATTGAATTCCAAAAGGGGCTGAAACACCAGTTATGCCTCAGTTTTGAAGAGGCGGAGAGACAATGAACATTTAATTCTCTGGATGTTTACAGAAGAGATCTAGTGGCTTTCAACTTTTCAGATGCCTAAAAATTTACAGCAGAGGATCCCATTAAAGAAAACACAAGCCTACTCACAGGAGGCTTGCTTTACTCGGTTACTTTTACTGATCTGTCAGAAATAGTCTGTGGAAATCAAGGGCCTAAAGAGCAGCAGTCAAACCCCACTGAGGACAGACGCTGCTTCCACAGTTAATCGATAGGAAGGCAGCTTGCTGTCAGCTTTTGACATGCCCAAAGTGTGACTTGTATTTGGATTTGCAAGGCATATGCAGGCACGGGTCCTGGCAAGCCCATGGATGGAACAAAAAGCTCGGCTGTGCTCACCAGCAGATATAATTAGCAGAAGGCTTCACCCATACAAATTGCTTATCACCAGGATAAGGAGGCATGGGCTACAAGAAGACTTTTGCTACCTAGGGAAAGGACAAATTAAGTAAAAGGTAATGGGGAGACCTGACTATGCTATAGCAGGACTGAACTGTAGGCCCATACTGCCAAATTTCCTCTAGACCCTCATCCATTTACATTTGCAATAAGAAGTCCCCATAAATTAATGTTTCTTTGGAGAGGGCAGTCCAGATCCCCTATACTTTTTGCTCTGCTGCTGACAGTTTGGCCCACCATTGGCACCTCCTCTTTCCCTTTGCTCTCTGCTGATGGATGGGGCAAGAAGAGCAGAGACAACAGCCCCAGACAGTGTCTTAATCTCACCTGAGCAATTAGTTCCACTTCATACATGCAGTTAAATACTTCATTGTCTCCGTGGCACAAGGCAGCAGAGGCAAGGGAGAGGCAAGGGCTTGCCACAAGGGAATTTGAGGACTCAAGCCCTTCTTTGACCCACCAACTCCACTCTAGGACACATGGTCAGTTTGGGCCTTCTCCTCCCAAACTATTAGCTGTTTCAGATGCTGACTTTCTCCATTTTTACACAAAATCTAAGTTCAATTGTGACATTTACACAACTTTCAAAACATTCATAATTCTCACAAATCAGAATTTTTACATTCTGGCCAGACAAGGTCATCCAGATCTTCTGCTGCAGGAACCATTGTTTTCATCCCTGACACTTGTCTTCCCTTTTTAGGGTCACCTTATGCATTTATAGCAACCCAGCACTGCTGAGGACAGTGCATGTGGTATTCATTACTGGGTCAGAACATCATGCCAATTATTCTTCATCTCTCTTTTACAAAGAACAGGTAGAAAACAGAAAGAGTTACAATTCTCCTATCTTCACTCTCACAGCTTCCTGAAACTTATTCTTTATTGCTGTCTTTTTAAGTGTTATATGATTATCTAAAAACTAGAAGGCCCGAACTAGGTTACATAGACATTATACAAATAACAAGTACAATACCGAGTTAATAATTCAGACTAGTGAAAGTTGCCCAAAACTTGACCTTTAACTGAATAAAGGCATGGCCCTGCTGTATTGCTGTAAACACTGCTTATTTCCATAGCACTGATAACAGCTGTGTCCCCCAAAATGAAAAGGAACACATCCACTGGCATATGACTAGAAATTACAAGACTAGACCTGCACCACAGAAAGGAAAAGTGTTATGTAAAGAATTAGATCAGTATGACTCATCCTGAGCATCGGGTTTGAAGAATGTTAATAGTACTATTGTGGTATTAACCTGGATGTTACAGTGAAGATTGCACTTGGAATTTACATTTTTTCAAGGGTTTATAACTTGGCTGTACTATAAATTCAATCACAGCTGAAACTCAACATACAGAGTCTCATCATTGGAAGCAAAAGGTTTATCAAAATAAAATCCTTCTGGATTTTTTGAGGTGAAAGGAATGAAAAAAACATAGAATCATTGAAGGAGAGTTGACACTTTTCTGCCTCCTGTAAATTACAAATGACCTCTGAATTTAAACTCAGGATTTCATAGGTCATTAATCCAGAACAGAGGATGCTATTTCTAGGTGTATGGAAACAAAACTCATTAAAAACACTTGATCTGTTACCCTGAAAGAGCTACTAGAAGGTATATTCTGCAACTTCTCCAAAGTTTCACTGTAAGTTTTGATATTCAGAGGATGAAATTTCAGCACTGGCATACACTGCAGTTTCCAACGATTTCTGAGTGACTAATGACACCATGTTTCAAGCATGGACTTGTCTCCAAGTACGTTTGGCAAAGCTGTCCTGTTGGCACCAGGATGGATCTTGCAAGCAATCCAGGTCTCCAAAAGTCAGTGCAGGTATATTCATGTTGTCAAACTCTGCCTGCACCAGAGGTTTCATGTGATCCCTGTGCTTTCTATGTAGATCAACAAGACCTACGCAGGTTGATAAGCAGCATTTTAGACATGGTCATTGCCTCCTAGATGTGAAACAGCAGAATACATCCAAATGAGGTATCTTGTTCAATCCACCACTTACCTGGACTCTTGCCCACTCCCCATATTCACATGCCTGGTTATTAATAAGCATTTAAGCCATCTGTTAATACCTCATTTTCAGTTCCTTAAGCACACACTTTCTCTATGTTAGTTGAGAAAAGACCATCATTTCTAACAGCTTCCAGAAGGTACAGCTTTCAACTAGTCTTTGGGCTGAGGCTTTTGTTTCTACACACCTTACATGGAAGGAAAAGAGCAGGAATCCATTAAATAACAGTGATTTTGAGTACTCCAAATACACAATATACCACATGCTTACCAGCTGAAGCACAGATGAACAGTGAGGAAATCCTCTGCCCGCAGGGTTGGTATCACATCAGAGGAGTCACTTTTGCATTTCTAAAGGAGGGGTCATAGGAAGTATCCGAGGCTTCATTTCTAAAAAGATGGGAGGTTTGGGAAGGATGGTGCTGGCGAGGCAGGAAGGGTGCAGCTGCTCTGCAGGATGCAGCACTGTTCAGGGAAACCCACACCAGCCTGGCAGGGGCTTCCCACCAGCCAGTGGCTAGTGAGGCCCCAAAAAGGCTCAGCAGCCCCAGCCTGCAGGCGGGCTCACCCCGGGCTGGTCCTGCTAACAGATCAAAGCACTGCGATCTACCACCATATAAATGACCTACATTAGAAAGAAAAGAAAAAAGAAAAATGTTCAAATCAGCATCTGGCAAAAGATTTGTCTTACATAAGCAACTTTAATTTCAGATCGAGCTGTTTACTCATTCCTAGTCACATCTTTAATGTCAGTAGCAGTGGTTTGGAGAGTTAGTAACACTTTAGTGATACAGGTTGCAACCTAATTGGAAGCTTCTAATTGAGTGTTTCTAAATGGAAGGAGTTAATTGCATCTATGAAAATTTGATGGGGCTTTTGTCAGGTGTCCATCTAGATTGGAAGTATTTCCCCAAAGATGCTGAGTTAATAAGCTTCTTAATTTCATTGAAAGAGATTTTGTTTCATTAACTTTCCTCACCTGCATCTGTCTAGACTTGTGAAAAGAATTTCACATGAACATCAGACCACCTTGACGCATCTCAAACACAACTGCTATGAGGACCCGGATCATGGGCCCTTGAGACAAAATGTATGAAACCCTTAAATAATGGCTTTGATCTTCAACTTCACAATGTTCTTTCTTTCTTTTTTTTACCCCTTCACATGAAATATACCTTGGCTAATTGGCAATGCCTGACGGCATCCCCAGGAACCACAGGGTTCAGGCAGTGGGGGCAGATGCTTTGGCCCCTCACAGGGACATTCCCAGGAGCTGGGATGCTTGGCACCCAGCGGGTTTCATCACAGATCCGAATTCATCTTTCTGCTTGAACTAAAAATCAAACCACTCAAAACGTTTGGGTTTTTTTCCCTGCATTAAAACAGTGTTAAGGGGTGTTCCACAACATATGATGGGATGACAGAGCCTCCACTTCATCTCACCTCCTGTTTGGTAAGCAGTATTTCCTCCCATACATTATGAAGCAGCACAATAAATCAGAAGGGTCCCAACCTGCAACGTCGTAAGAGTCTGTCTGAGGGGAACTTAACGATCCTTTTAAAAAACTGATGAGGAGGAAAGCATGTGAGGGGTAGTTTATGGGAAAATTGAGGAGCTTACTGCAGAAACTTGTATTGCAGGCAATATAGTGAAGGATTGCTGTACTCTCTCCTTGCATATGAGATAATAAATATAGACAAGCAGAAACTATTTTTCCTCCTTGTCTGTGCCAGTGAAAGATACCCTTCTAGGCATTTGCTGTAGCCTCAAAACCCAGGAGCTGGGACCTTCACAGCTTTTCTAAACTTCAACAGAAACACAATGTGTCAAAGCCAACCTTACTGTGCAACACCACCAACTTCAGAGCAAGGCAAAGAAACAAGGGGAAAGCACTGCTGCTATGGACAAGCAAGAGCTTAAGAGTAGCAAGGGCCAGGTTCAGTAAATGTCTTAAAGACCCAACTATGTCAGTTGGACAAAATTTTTGTTTCAACATTGGAGAGACAACACTGACAGCCGGGCAGGGCGGTGGAAGAGTCTCCAGGATGATAGGACAAGAGGTAAAAAAATGTTTTTAACCCAACATCCAAGCACTCTGCAGAAGGAAAAGTCCAGGGGTTAGGAATGTAACCCCTGTATCTCCACTCCCGGCCAAGGACTGTCACCAGCAGCACCACTAGCACTGCCAGATGGAAAAAGAAAGGATTCAGTTTGGACCCTGACTTCTCTAGAAACACCTTCCTACAGCCAAAGCAGCAGAAGAAAGGTGAGAGGGAGCAGATGTCTTTTTACTCTGAAAGGAAATAAGGGTAATAGTAGATGGTGAATAACATATAAAAGAAGTAAGACTTTGCAAAGTGACAGCAAAGTTAAGCCACCAATCATTAGTAATTTAAGTAGATTCTCAAAATGGTGGCTTATTTAGGTCTGCTTATTTATGTTCACAGTCCATCATTTCCATGAGGTGAAATCAAGCCTTGGCAAGTGCCTCATACACAACTGTTTTGGCTCATGTAATAGCCCTCTAATAATAGCCCCAAATGTTATAATCAGAGAAGATAACAATTTGCTGAACAAGCATGTCCCTATGTCACAGAGTTTCAAGTGGCAGAGCAGAGAAAGCTGTCAAAGACAGTCAAATGCACAGAAGTGTGTTTATGGGTGTTTAGGAACAAAACTGCCTCGTTTGCTTAAAACTAAAACTGGCATAAGTCTACTGGTGGGAGGGAAGATGAGAGCTCATCTGGACTTCTTCCATCTTAAAATAGAAGGGGAAAACTCTGGGAAGGAAGCCTACGCACTAAGCCATGAGGAGATCTGAGCCTTAGGAATCTCCTGGGGATTTCCAGACCAGGATGGTTACAGATTCAGCAAAAGGTAAGCTTCAAAATTAGCCTCAGCATGACACAAGATACCACTACCTGCAGGGACGTCCAGCAGATGAAGCTGGAGAGTGGTGGCCACATGGAGGAGTGATGGTCAGTGCAGAATACTGGTTTGCAACCTGTTGAGTCAGGGACATTCACAGAGCTGCTGAACTGGTAGACAGAAAAGAGATAAGAATCTTCACTTAGACAGATGATTGCTTCTACACCAAAACATTAAAAAGGGAGGGCTGGCATATCATCTTCAGAGAATTCAGGTTGGTACCATGCTAGGTCACTTCCTCACTGCTCCTTCTCTGGTCGTGATGCTTCTCGGTGAAGGAGTATGTTCCCAATCCTCACAGGGTGAAAGACTGTCATCTTCTGAACTGAGGCACACATATGATCCTCTTCAAATTCATTTTGATGGCAGCACATATGGAGTAGAGTACAGTACTAATCAACATAAACCAGACTGTCAAAATAAAAGAAAGAATGATAGACTGAGTTCTCAACTTATTGTTAAAGAAATAATGAAATTGCTTCTCTTTAAACTGAAATACTTTAACCGTGTTTGATGCATTGTAAAATTCTTCTTATAAGCAGAAATACTTATTTTTTAAAAAATAACCAAAGAGATGTTTTCAAAGGACTTAAAAGACATTTGTTTTTTTCTCTGGGTAATTAAACAAAAATAAAAATGGTGTGACTGTTATACCCAAAACTAGGCAGAAGGAATTCAACTATCTGTATGGGTGGTTGTAAAACAAAATGAATCAAAACTGTACCTTCCATTACAGAGAACACAGAAGTGGTGAATCCATCTATATGAGAAATTTAATGAAAAAATGTGTTACACCTGAAAAATAAAATTATAAATATCCACGTCAGCTGCATCTTCAACGGTTGCTATAGCACGTACACCACTGTGTTCCTGTGGGCTGTCCCCTGAATACGGTCCTTGCTGCCCTGTGTTAATGCATGTGCTTTAATGATACACTAGGTAAGTGCCATAATACAGAAACATGAAACTTTGCCCATAATTTTTAATTGCATAGGGATTTTTTAAATAGAAAACTTCACTATCCTTCTTCAATCTGTGAAGCTATTCTGAACAAGGGAAAGTAAAATTTAATTAAACCTAATTCAAATCTATTCCCTATCTCCCAGTGGAAAAGCCTTATCTACAAGGGCCCAGCTGCCAGGCTTGCTGAGGGGCATATTCAGGGTGGTTTATGTCAAGCAGTCACTGCATTAATGTATAAACTGTTCATATAGCTGAGGCTGGAACCCAAATCTTTCAAGCGAGAACACGAGTGCCATGGGCATTCACTTGCATGCTCTCTCATCCCGTGATTTTTTTCATGCACAGGGTAAAAATCACTTATTTGATGATGAAGTGAAGCGGACTGAATTTCTTCAGGCAAGGAGAGGTTTGGCTTTGGTTGTCTGCCTGACAGAAAGAGCATCTCTCTCATCCTAACTACTGGATTGTAAAATAAAGGCTTGATCCCTGCTCCTTTTTTTTTTTTTTCAGCAGTACTAGCCTTTGGGAAAAGCTTCCCACTGTAAATCCAGACTGATGAGGTTTGTTCCCTTAGCTCTGAGAAAAGATCTGTGTCCTGGAGAAGGAAATAATTTAAACACATCCCAATGTGAAATGACCTTTATCAGCTGGCATAGCTACTGCCTGTTCAGCATGCTGCCTCCCACTGCTGCCCTCCATCCATGCTTAAATCTTCCCCTATGACTTGCAGAGACACAGGTCTCTTAAGTGGGGCTCTGGAGTCTACTGCTAAGACATAGCAACTAAAACCACAAAACACTCCACATCATGGTGCACAAGTCCTTTTTGGACAGCCATTCCTGTTTCACAGATCACATGCACCACATCAGAGCATCAGTCCCACGAGCCTCATGTAGACCATTCCAGCACCAAGGACCTGGGCACAGGACATCACTCTGACCAGTCAGTGTGCAGGTCTGTGAATGACAGCTTAGCTCCTATGCTTTATGGATCCTTCCCTTGGGCTTCAACCTCTACACGATATTGCACACTGTGTATGCTCCCTCCCCTCTCTCCTCTCCTGTCCAGTCTTAACAATTATGGTTTCCCCATGTTAATTAGCTTAGCTGCCAATGGCTTCACTGGTCACATAGCCCAAGGCAAGCCAGTAGTTGCCACCATGGTTTTCATCAGCTTCTGTCTCCCATCAAAATTTTGGAAAAATGAAATGTTACCTTTGTTATCCAGCTCACACAGGATTAATTGGGCCCATGCTGGCTGGGCAGAGGCAGACAGGTCTCACCTGCCCAGGAGGTACCCCAGGGCAGGCTGCAGCCACGGATGGATCTACTGGAAAGACCCACCAGACAAACAAGAAATGCACAGTATAGGACTTTCTGGCTAACACTGATAATCAGAAGGCTGATTCTTCAGTGGAAGTTTCTTCTACAAACAGATCAGCATAACAATCACAATACCAAGAAGTGACATTGGAATAATCATAAAAGGAAAGGTCTTAATAATCTCTCCTCAGTCAGATGCCCTCTCAAAACCTACTGCTTGGTCACCCCAAGAATTTAAGACTATAAAAATCTATATATGTTACAGAACTACTGAGCCATGCCTAATTCTCATTATAAGACTTGCCTGCCTTTGTCTTCTTTCCATGGTCTGTAATGCTCTCACCCCTCTTCACACATCTAGATTAGAGTATATGCTTTTTAGGACAGGGAATAGGTTGAAATTGTTTGTTTGCTTGTTTATTTATTTGCACCATGAGGGGACCAGCACATTTTTGTTTCTTTATAAATACATAACAGAGAATGAACTTGACCTCACGTATCTTACCTTCGATAAAATTCCAGATGATAACTTTATGAAGACCCACAGACTCCTCCTAGAGAAACAGTCTAGACAAGTGGCCTGTGTGGTGAGTGGGGAACTGGTTGCCAGGCCTCACCCAGAGGGTGGTGGTAAATAGCTCTTTTTCAAACTGGCAACCTGTCACAAGTGGGGTCCCCGATGCGCTGGGTTTGTGGGGCAGGGTTTTTTGGTAGTAAGGGAGGGGACTACAGCAGTGGCCCTCCATGAGAAGCTTCTTGAAGCTCCCCTGGCTCCAAGTCGGACCCCTCTCTGCACCAAGGCCAAGCCAATTAGTGACAGTGGCTGCGCCTCTGTGATAACATATTTAAGAAGGGGAATCTGAGAGGAGGAGTTAGAGTTGTGAGGAGGAGTTGTGAGGAGGACACCTGTGCAAACACCGAGGTCAGTGGAAGAAAGGAGGAGAAAGAGAGGGCAGGTGCGCCAGTGCAGAGACACTCCCTTGCGGCCAGTGGTGAGATGGGAGGACAGCCCCCCGCTGCCGCTCATGGAGGTCTACAGTGGAGCAGAGGCCGACCTGCAGCCTGTGGAAGACCCCACACCAGAACAGGTGGCTGCACCCCAAGAAGGCCGGGACTCTGTGGGAAGAAGTCCCCACTGTTGCAGTTTGGCACTGGGAGGACTGCAACACGTGGGAGCGACCCACTCTGGAGCAGCACTGGAAATGCTGTAGTACGTGGGAGGGACTCATGCTGAAGAAAGTTCGTGGAGGACTGTCTCCTGTGAGAAGGACACCACGCTGGAGCAGGGGAAGAATGCGAGGAACTCCCCTCCTACCTCTGAGGAATAAGAAGTGGCAGGACTGACCACAGCCCCCCTTTCCTTTCCCCCTGTGCCACTGAGGGAGGAAGAGGTAGAGATATTGGGAGCAAAGCTGAGCCAGGGAAGAGGGAGGGGTGTGGGGAAGGTGTTCTTAAGATGTGGTAATGCTTCTCACTGTCCCACTCTGTCTGTTAATTGTTGTTATTGTCTGAATTAAAATGATGTTCTTTTTTCCTTCCCCTAATGACTCTATCTTTTGCCTGTGACCATAATGGGTGAGTCACCACCCCCCCCCATCCTTATCTCAATTCCTGAGCCTTTTGCTTTATTTCTTTCCTTCCCAGTCCTGAGGGGGCAGGAGGGAGTGAGGGGCTGCAAGGTGCTCAGTTTCCCTCTGAGCACAAATCATGACACCCCAGGGATCAATATTGGGCCCAACACTGATTAATATCTTCATAAGTGATCTGGATGATGGGATCAAGTGTACCCTGATGAAGTTTGCTGATGATACCAAGCTGAGTGGGGAAGCAGACACTTCTGAAGGGCGAGCCACCCTGCAGGAAGATCTGGATAGGCTGGAAGAGTGGGCTAATAAGAACCTTATGAAGTTCCTCAAGAATAACTGTAAGGTCTTGCACCTGGAAAAACATAATCCAGGAGTGCAGCACAGACTGGGATCTACCTGGATGGGAGCAGCTCTATAGAAAGGGTCCTGGGGGTCCTGGTGGACAACAAGCTTGATATGAGTGAACAGCGCGCTGCAGCAGCAAAGAAAACCAACAGGATGCTAGGTTGCATCAAGGTCATCACCAGCAGAGATACAGAAGTCATTATCCCACTCTACTCATTGTTTGTCAGGCCACACCTGGAGTACTGTGTTCAGTTTTGGCTCCTGCTATACAAAAAAGATGTGGACAGGCTGGAGAAGGTCCAGAGGAAGACCACAAAGATGATCAAAGGACTGGGAAGCCTGCCATATGAGGAAAGGCTGAGAAAATTTGGTTTGTTCAGCCTTGAGAAGAGAAGGCTCTGGGGAGACCTTATCACCATGTTCCTGTATTTAAAGAGTGGCTATGAAAAAGATGGAGACTCCCCTTTTACAAGGAGTCACATAGAAAAGATGAGGGGTAATGAGTACAAGTTACTCCTGGGGAGATTCCGTTTGGAGACAAGAGAAAAATTTTTCATTATGAGAACAATCAGCGACTGAAATAATCTCTTCAGGGAAGTGGTGGATTCCACAGCATTGGACATTTAAGATTCATCTGGACAGGGTGCTGGCCCATCTTGTCTAGACTGTGCTCTTGCCAAGAAAGGTTGGACCAGGTGATCCTTGAGGTCCCTTCTAACCTGGTATTCTATGATTCTATGAAGACACTCTGTAGAGTAAGTATTACAGCATCTGGACCAAAATAAGTAGTGAAAATACTGGTCTGATTAATGATCATACAGTAAGCTGGAATTTAACCTGAGTTTGTGGAGGCATTAATTCAATTTTATTCATTTAATTCATTTCATACAATCTAGTAAATGTGTGGTAACAAATCCTTAATTATTTTTTTCTGTAGATTAGTTTACCACCTTCTTCCCTCCTATCTCTGGACACTCTGCAATAATTAAACACATTAAAAACATGCCAACTGGTTATTTCTAAGGCAGTGCAAGCAGAATTGCTCTCACTGAAAAGCTAGGGTAGTTGCTATAACATGTAGTGAAACCATGAATGTTTGCATTTATAGAAACAAAGTAATGATCAATATTCAATATGAAAACTGTGAATGCATTTTTGTATCTCATGGGGATTCCTAAAGATCTGAAGGGAAAATTCCAAACCATCAGATAACCTCCCATGGGAGCCTTGTGGTTTAAATAGAGGACTTCACTGGACACAAAACTCATTAGACAGATTTTAAATTTAGTTCCCATAACTTCATTCCAACATTTGAGTGATTATTTAGAATATAACTGAGACAAAAAGCACTCTTACATTGACTTTGAATCTCTCAACATCTTTTATTTTTCTGCCCATCCACTGAGGACCTCTGTCTCAGAGATTTCATGCTCTGTTCATTCACTTGCATTCAGAGCTGATCTCTGGTTTCTCTTCATCCTGCCTGATCTTTCTATTCAATTCAGCTGCAGTCGAGTGCCTACAGCTGAGTCTACTGCAGGTCTCGCTCAAGAGCTGCAGATGTTCTCTAGATCTTCCTGGAATGCGCTGTCTGCACTGACAGAAAATCAAGTAAAGCAGGACTCAAACTGGACAAAAGAATTGACCCTGCCCAGGCACACTGGCCTCCACCAATCCTGTACAAAGCTCTGTTGTGGAGTGGCACTGACTCAACCCTGTCCAAGGAGCACAATACACTCACACAATAATATAACCCAGCACAGTAATATATCCCAGCCAAGCACAAACAACATAATGGAGCTGGTTGAAAAATCTCTTTGGGATTTTATGGCATTTTTTACCTACTTTATTTGTTCAGCCTGCCAGAAACTCTAGGAGGCCTAAAGCAGTTAGAACAAGATGCTCAGGATGCAGTGTAAAGCAGGAGAACAAGACTAATTTATTCCATACCCAAAACACGACAAATAACATAATGTAGCATAGAGGAATAAAACAAGACACATTTTTAAGCAAGCTGGGGTTGTCCTCTGCAAAGCACTTTCTGCATTTACTTTCCCTGCTACCAACATGTCATCCTTCCCAAGGGGGCAGCCAGTCTGAGTGGCACTGAGTGTGTGCTCAGTGCATTTAGCATAGTCACTAACAGAGAGCTGGGGAAGAGCTCCCTTTGTATATGCATTCAATGTACCAGGCAGCTTCCCCGCGGCACTGGAGGTGCAGGGGACTTTGAAGCACACTGCCTGGTCACTGCAGCCATAGTAGGAACCAAGACCACAGTTTGCAGGGAGGCAGAGGAAGGCATGCTCGGATCCCCTCCTGTGCCAGATATGGGCTTTGATAAAGGCAATCACAACAGTGGAGGGTGGAGTAGGAGAAACTGGAGGTGAGTTTATCTTGCACCCCCTGCTCAGCACTTCTAGATAAGACCCTGCGCTTCACTCTTCTGGCTGAGCAGCACTTCGGACTTAGAGGGTTTGCCAACCCACAGAACACATTGCACCAGACAGGAGAAATCCAGTGGGACTTGGAAAGCAGAAAGATGGGGTATAAAAAACAATTGCTCAGGGGACTAGTCTGTCACTCCTAATCCCTCAAGTATTTTAAAATCTCGGTGTGACACTGGAACACTCCCAAGACTCCTCAGGTTACAACTGCCTTCATCCTCTATCACAGCATTTCAATTAAATGGAGGTGTATTAAAGTAAAAGGGAGTTTGACACAGTCTTCAAAGGGCCCCTAATCTCACAGGAGTTATTGAAATGGAAAGGATATTTTGAGTCATCTCTTCTTGTTTAACTGCCTAATCAGACAGATACTTTCATTATCTGATTTGTGCCAACATCAAGATTGAACTTAAGATTCACATCTCATAGCTTCTAGTTTTATCACTTTAGGGCTCAAATGAGATACAGCAGCCCAGGCTCTTTCCAAATGGTAGCCTGCAGGACTCCTTTATGAAGTGGGTTAAAAAGGAACTTTGGTACTTTCCTAATAGATAGCCTTCATTATTTACAGATTTTAGAATGACAAAAAAGATTCACTGCAGAGCTAAAGCAAGCTGACGGGCTACATTTGAGTTGCATCTAATAGATAAGGAGACATTGCAGTACAATAGACTTTAAATATTTCTGCAGCTCTACTTTTCAACCTGTTTTTAATACATGGAGAATTTGCCACCCTCCTCTGCTGGACTTTTGATCATAAGGAGGATATCTTCTGGGACAATTCCTTTCCTAGAGTCCATGTGCTCCATTTAGACTATGTGAGATGTGATTTGGCTGTGTTGAGGTGTTTTAAAATAAATGAGAAGGGGGGAAAAAAGGCATTTTGTGAGAATTGAGTCTTCTCCTGATAACTAACAAGGCAAGAACAAAGGAGGCTTTGCAGGACTATTTTCTATTGAAACCTAGAGTATTGCATGTCCAGTCACAATCCAATGCTCTTTTGCTATGACACAATATGCTATCCAATAGACTAAGAGCAAATACTGGACCACAGGTTAGAGGACAACATTTTTCCTACTTTTTCTTTTTTCATCGGGAACAAAATAAGCGAGGAATCCAGTGACTGATTCTATGCTACCAAGGGTTGTCCATTCCTCTGGTCATTAGCTACAATTAACTGTAATTATACAGTTTGCTGTTTTATGCTTCCTGGCAGGCTAATGTAATTTTATCTGAAGCAGAGGGTGCAATGTAGGGGATTTAATTGCTGGGCCTTTTGTGAAACAACTTTCATCTCTTCCACGTGCACAGTTGTGGGATATTGTAAATCCAGCCAAATGAACAGGTGACAGCTTTCCTCTCCATATAAGCCAGAGAATAAGAGTAACCACTATCATCTCTTCTGGTGCTTATATAGAAAAATTAGAGTGTGTGTTGGTAACTGAAAGGTGAAGAGGGATCTTTGCTACTGTAGCA
Source organism: Strix uralensis (assembly GCF_047716275.1). Classification (NCBI taxonomy): domain Eukaryota; kingdom Metazoa; phylum Chordata; class Aves; order Strigiformes; family Strigidae; genus Strix; species Strix uralensis. Next base: position 120,434,187 of record NC_133973.1, read on the forward strand.
CCTGAAAGCCTCAGCCAAAGTGTGTGCCCCACTGAGTGAGGTCCTCATCAAACAAATAAATAAAATGATCTCAGCCTTTAAGCATTCACAGCTTCAACACAGCCTGGACAGGGAACAGAGGGCAAAGTGGAACAAGAAAGGGAACAGCGTTGCCCAGTGTGATGGTGAGGTAGAAGACAATGCTTTCAATTCTGTGTGCGGGTTATGCTTCCTTCCAACAGTATGATTGGTCCTGTTGTATTGATTTCTTGTTCATTAAACATGAAGGATAACACTTTCAGACATGTCGCTTTAGCTAAGGCCCCTGAGTCCCATTTACAAAGGTAATTTTCAAGATACCTGTGGCGGACAGCTATTTGCCCAAGTCACTGGGACACTTCAGACATTTTTACCCAGATGCTTAATTAACCCAACAAGAGGTGCAACACCAGCACTGCAGCCTTCTCTGATTTCACCCTAGCACTGGCCCTCAGACTTTGCTCTGAGAAGACAGGGGTCCAGGTTGAGGACCCACATGGGCATTCGACAGCCCTTCCATGTGCGGTGTCCAGGGAAGGCTGCCATTGAAACTCATCCAAAGCACTGAGGGAATGGCTTCTGAGATCACTCAGGCCCAGGGTCTGTGGCATGAGTCCATGATATTTGTGCAGCCTCAGAAACCATCTATTGCATGTGACAAGAAATACATTAATATGTGTGTAGAGACTTAAAAAAGGAGATGGACAGTAAAGGCTAAATCCTGTTTTCATTATTTACAGACACACACATGCCCAGCTACCTACAAAGAAGAGATCACAGCTGAGTGGTGAATAATACCTAGTTTTCACACAAGGGCAGCTCTGAGAGATTTCCCCTAGGCTCAGGGGCACAGCTCTGCAAGTACCACCAGAGAAGTCCATGCTCAGACACTACTAACCACACAGGACAGCATTCAAACCCAGCTTGGGCCCACAAGGGTTGGTGGAAACCTGGGGTGTACAGATCTGAAACAAAACCAGAAGTGATGCTAGGGCAGCTCAGGTACTTGCTGATCTTCCCTTGGCTTACTGGAGCAAGGCTCTTCTCAACATGAGGCTTCTACCACCTGGGGATGATACTGCTCTGACAATATTTCTTATGAAATAGTTTTTGACACTATTTTTCCTAAATACCTGATTATTTCTGTTTAACTGCCCCCACGGTAAAGAGCTATATTAAGTCCCAGCAGCACTCACCCCATCACCTGATGTATTTTTTTTTGTGCACTATGTTTATGACCTTCCACCCTTCTACTCTTTTAATACCTGAAGGACATCAGGGCAGAGCACCAATGCAAACCAAAAAAACCCTAACAGAGCAAGCAGAAGCTGACAAGACACAAGTTGAACGTTGTGGAGTCCTTTTCCCTGCTTCTGTAAGAGAAACCTTCAAGTAAACTCTGCCTCATGCATCCCCTTTGTGCCATTATCCAGGCAGCCTGGCTCACCAGAGCAGGTCACATTTCTACCATTTCAGCAATTCTCTAAAAACTTGGGCATCACTGTATCAAAAAAGTGGGGAAAGAAATCAGCTAAGTCCTTGTGCATAAGGTCAGCTATAGGATGAAATGGTTAAGAGAATGGTTAAGCCATCCAGTACAAGGACAACCAAGACAAAGTCCAGAGGGAGCATGTATATGACTCAGCGCATCTCAGTATCAGTTAACACAGTGTCCTCAGTGCACAGATTTAAATTAACTACAATTAAACCAAAGATGTTAGTGCACAATGGAGATCGACTAAGAAGAGGGTTGAGGGGGTGAGTGCTGGTGGTTCTGAGCACAGAAATAAGAGCATTGCTGATAACTGGGATGGGTGTCTGGTCCTGGAAGCTCTGCTCTGAAGATGCAGAGTGGTAGTTAATGTTGCAAGCAGATGCAGTGGGAATTTGCAGATGAAAATACCTGTAACCTTCAGTTCCCATTGCTCCCCACGTCTCATCCTCAGAGAGCTGCCCTCCACTGTGCTTTGCAGGAATCAAAAGAGCAATCTCGTTCCTAACCTATGTGCCACAGTTCAGCTCTTGCATACATCATGGTGTTATCTGTCTCCTTGTAAAAGGACAGAGATAACATCCTTCTCCAGCTCATCAGGATGTGTGTCCCCAAATAAATTAACTACAGCAGTCACTTTTGGTTTTCTCAAACAAATTAAGATTTTGTTCTTAAATTAGGCTACAGAGAAAACATGTACAGCACAGGGACAAAGAGATTATGGGCCTCATTCTCAGGTTGCTTATTGCTACTCTGCTCCAATGCCATTTGAGGGGATTTTCTCTCAATTTCCAACAACATGACAGTGATCGGAATCTCGATGTGTCCCAGTTCTCCTCCTGGAGAAGGTCAATAAGTTTCTGTCCTAACCTCTGCTACATAAGAAAGAAGATGATGCTTCACTCCTGTGATGATAAATTGCTCCTATAAACTCATTCAGGGCTTGAACCTCAGAGTCAGAGCTGGCATTAATTTCATCAGATACAGAGCATGACCCTCACCCGTAGTCTTGCAAACATGAGACCTCTATTTAACAAGAGACTATGAAGTAGCTAAATATTTGAAGTTTAAGGATGCCTAAAGCTTAGAAAATGCCATGCTTCCCTGCTAGTTCACTAGCATATAGAAATGCTCCTAGATTAAATGAAGTGGTTTGTGTCACTAGGAACAAGATATGCAAAATATTTCTGGTGACTATTATTCAGTAGCTAAGCTGGAGAGCTGAGGTCACTGCCCACTGCACTGCTGGTCCTGTCTCATTGTTATGAGGTGTTTCCCACCTCTGTGTACATATGCTTTTGCCTCCCGTCGTTCCTGGAGCAGGTTGCCCACTGAGGCTGTGCAATCTCTGTCCTTGAAGATGTTTGAAACTCAGCTGGACTGAGCAACCTAACCTAACTGGAACCGCGTCAAGAAGTGGGTGGGACTGGATGACCTCCAGAGGCCCCTTCTAACCCAAATTATTCTGTGATTTGTTCTGTGATTTGTTCACAAGCGTATGGAACAAGAGTTAACAGTTCTTTGACTTGTCATCACCTAGTTAATTGGTCATTTATTGACCACAAAGTCAGGTAGTTCCCTTTCCCTGACTCAATGTCATGGGTGTAAGAACAAAAAGGTAAATAAAAGAGCTTTTTCAGGACAGAGTTCCTGCATGGTACATGAAGCTAACAATATATTTCAGTATTATTTTGTTGAAATGATAAAGAATAAAGTTCTCAGAAGACAGAAAATTGTGAAGGACTATGAAAATGGAGTCCATCTACCAAAACCGATAATTTTGTAGACACATTACCTACATCAGTAGACACCGCTCCCAGTTTTGCCAGCAGGCAAAACTTCACCTGAGCCAGAACGTTGGGTAAGCACTGTAGAAAGTATCATGGGTCGATAAGTAAATGGCAATCTTCCTCTAGGTGAATGTTGAGCGACAAATGATCTAATGCTAAAAGCCCTGGAGTATTCTTTCCACCTTTGCACAAATGTCCTGTGCGTCCTTGGCACCACTCACTTAGACTGATTCAGCTCAGCTAACCTCAGCTATCTAAATTTAGTTACCTGCTTGTCCAGGATCTACCAGTAGCAAATGGAGAGCAAAACTCCTCCAGATTCATCCCTCTTACTTTGGACAGGTATCTCAGATTGACTTAAGTTTCCCATTGGGGGGTGCCTATCTCTCACCCTTCACACCTCCTTGTCTTTACACTGAGTAGGGAAGATGTCTGCTCACTTTACCCATAGAGATTGCAGTCCCATGTACTGGTTATTTCTTGTCCAGTTTCTGTCTGGCACACAAAGGAACACTTGTCCTTGACTGAGGCTTCAAGGTACTGTCACTGGACAAAGCAGGCAGACAGCACTGGCATGGCCAGGAGCAAGGAACAAACCCACAGCACTATGAACCAACAACACAGAACCCCAGGAGGGGCACCAAGAGACCCAGCATGGGGAGGAGGCACACACCCAGCATCCCACAGCTGCTGGACCTGCACACTTTGCAACAAAAGTGGAGAGCTAGCTAAAGTTCTTTGGTAAAAGAACTGGTCTTATTCTATTTTATACTCAATTACTTTGTTTTTAAAAAAAAAAAAAAAGAAAAAAGCAGTAGAAGACATTCTGCTGTTCAACATGGAACGATGCTTTATCATAAATTCCCCGCACAACACCAGAAATGTATGATCCGCACTTTGAATAAATATTTAACACCTAAAATGGAGACTCCAACTTTGATCAGGGACCACTCTTGGGAATAAATTGTCATTGCTTTTTAAATTGCTGCAGTTAAGCTATAGCAGGTTATATACAGCAGTTATATAAAGCTATATACAAAGAACAGTTTCTATGCCACCACACCGGGAGCAGAGTATGAGTTATACAACACTCAGACTGAGACACTATGTCCAAGGGAAACCATATTCCTCACTCTGAGATTTCATATTGGACATTTATACCCTGGGCAAGAAAAAGGATTTTCATTGGAACACATATTTACTGCTCTCATTCAAACACAGCATTAAAAATGTGCAAAGTATTTTTAAATCCAAATTAGAGTTGAATTGCCTTAACTGTTCAATGCCAGGTCTTCTCTTCCTCTGAACAAAACCATAACCAAGATATTATGGGTTTTAAAATATTCAAATCAATCCACTGCTGTTCATTGAGAATATACCAAAGTAGCCATAGTGTCTGTTGTTTAAAGAGCACTGACAACTGGTAATCAGTACCAACATCATGATCACTGACTCTCAGTCCCTCCATGACAGTAAACCCCCCAAAAATTACTTTTAAACTCCGTTACATATATGTGAAAATAATCAGTTGGAGGAAGAAAACAAAACAGCTATGATGATTTCAAGACTGTTTTATACAGCATGCAGCATTACAAAACCATGTAACTATTTCCAAACACCTGGCAAACCAGTGTTAGGAGCACCAGTTCTTTCATCTTTTAGACATCTTGCATACTTACAAAAGAAAAATGTCTTTCCCTCTCCAGAGCCTTAAGTCATTACAAAGTGATGTAAAAGAAACACTACAGAAAAGCTAACTTGTCTGTGGTAGAAATATTTTCAATTTCCACTGGAGAACCAGTGCATCCAGCTGCTGTGTCCCCAGGATGGGGGTGAGACTCTCCATCGTCTGGAGGGGAAAATTATCACAATGTCACCTACTAAATCAGTGAGTTAACATTCTTCAGCAAGCAGATGCTCTCCGACCGTCTTCAAGGCAAGCTGCACTGAGTTTCTAGGGTCGTACGGAAGCCCTGGTGTATCTGCCTGCAACACGCACACAACAGCCCTTGGGCATGCAGCAGGTCCAGTGTGCTACGGGTCTGGTACTGCCCTGAGCATGCCCTGCTCAGAGCACAGGCACACGCAGTGCAGAAATCCAAGCCACAACCTTGCAAGCCCAGGAGAAGGCAGCTCACTGGAGCAGGTGGGGGGCCCTGCAGGAACTGGTCACACGGCCCCTCAGCAGATGTCACAGGACCTTGGGACCTCAGCTTTACATTGTATCCAGGCAGTGCTCCTCAGCATGACATTTGGTTTTGCTTTGATTTCTTTCCCCAGGACCAAGACACTGCTGCGTGTGTTGGTAGTTCTATCTAGTAGTCTGCCCCAGCACCATTTCTCCTGGGAAGTTTCAGAGAGGAGAGAAAGTAATGAGTAAAACTGCTTCCCTCTTTCTCCACACAGAAGACAAGTACGGGCCCACTGTGCCTTTCCAAAGGAAAAAAAAAAAAAAAAAATTCCCAATGAAGTGTGTACCTGCAACTGCTCCCCCAAACCCTGTCTTCCCCCCCTGCCACAACTCACAGCATTCCAGAGTCCACACTGGAGATCTTGTGATTCTGTCCATAATTGCCATGTCTTAAGCACAGGTAATAACTGTAATTATCGAGGATGCTATCCTATTGCTTTAATGAAGACAGAGTATCTCAGGCCTTTATCAGATGTGAGAAACACTTCCATTCATACTGGCTAAGGAGGTAGGCCCAGATCCAGAAAGGTTTTTAGCTCATACCTCTCACCAAAAGCAACAACCCACAGGTACCTTCATGCTCCATGTCCCCGGCAAGGCATGTCATAGCCTGTCTGCCATTAAACTGCAGCCCAGGTGAGATGGAGAGTAGCACATCAAAACTCCCTCAGTATGCACAGGAATGCAGCTTGCATGTTAAAGCTTTATTAAGCATAGTTATTGTATAATGTTTTTTACCTGTTGTGAGGTGAAGAATTTAAGTCTGGCTCTTCTTTGAGGTTTCCAACAGCCATTTCAGTTCAATGATATCTCATTACCTAGTGCAGGAAGACAGCTTGGAAAGCCTGAAGCTGCTCTCTGGCTGGCACCTTCTGCAGGCTTTCAGTTACACCAGCAAACCTTCAAGCATCAAAGGATTTATTAAGGCATCACCTGTCTGCCTGATTGTTCACTGCAGCAGATTTTCACAAACCCATTTTCTTTACATCGGACACTATTTGTGCATAGCTCATTTGTAGCCATAGGCATCTGATCCATTAAGCTTTACACTTCAGGGAGCAGACTTTCAGCCCCCAGGGCATGGTGCCCTTTGATGCCAAGTGTCTCTGGAGCAGCACCAGAAATCCCTCAAGCCATTCCCAGCAAGGGAGACAGAGGAATGATTGGGTCATGTCTGCCACTCCCAGGGCCCTGTGGCACCCACGGACACGTCGCCAGGGCTGTCTGGGGGACCCTGCTCACCTCCAGGTTCTCCTCTTCCTGAGAGTCCCATCGGCCAGGCAGGATGGAGCCCTTTGGGGAAGCCACTGGTAACGTACTCCAGCTCAGGAACTACCAGTGTAAGAGGAGCCCCAGGTCTCAGAGGACTTTGGAAAAAGGTGCTGAGAGCTGTCATCCCTGTGCTGAGGCTGAGAAGCACAATCAGCTCCAGGCTGAGAAGGAAGAAAGACTGCAGGTTACCCAAACCTAGAACTAGTCAACGTTGGAGGTCCATTGCTACAAGACTGTGCTCGGAAGCCACTGGGAAAGGAATGATAATATTGGCTTTGTGAAGATTTACCAAAAGAGACCGTCACCAGGAGAAAACACAAATTTAGCTTTATAAACATATTCCTTGCCCAGACTAACAGAAGCAAAATCTTTTCTTGATGATTTTTTGCAGTTGGGCAGAAACAGAAAACCTTTCTGTAAATGTTGAGGAGATTCTTTCTCCTCTTGTAGCTGCCTCAAGCATCAAGGGAAATGAGATTGCATCTGAAAGCAAGAAGAGGCCAAGTATTAGCAGAAAGTAAGAAGCAATGTCTTGAAAGGATGCTGCAGCCACCTGCTTGAGCAAGGGACCAATGCCCATGGTCAGCGATGTCCCCTGCAGGACAATGCTGCTCTTTCAGACTCCCTCTCCAACATGAGCTCCTAGAGGCACAGCTGGGATTTTACAAAATCAAGAGGTCTATAGCAGAAACAACACAGAAACGAAGATCATAGGAAGGTAACTGAACTTGCAGGAGCTAGTGAGCACTTTCTTTGGTGCCTTCTCGGCTCCTTAACCTGGATGAGTGACCTTATTAGAGCAGTAGGAGACGCAGAAGACCACCCTGAGGAACCGGAGTTACCTGCTGCAGGTAAGCAGATTGGAAACTGAGAAACTCATCCTGTGTCAGAGACTTGCAAACACTTCAGCCTGCCCTGAGCACACACCGTTTACCCTCTCTCAAAGACAAAGTAGCACAGGAGCAGGGCACAGTCTTATGAAAGCAAATGAAGAAATCCCACCAAGCGCCAGCATAGTTCACGGCATGAGCAGGTCCCACAGGAGGAGAGGAAGCGTGGACAGTGGCTGGGATGCCGTGGGCAGGCTCTGGCAGCTGGGCAGAGGCAGCTGCTGCAAAGGCAGAGCTCCAATGGCTGCAGACGTTGACAGAGCTCTGCAGAGCACAAAGCTCGTCTGAAGGCAGGAGAGAAATGAGAACAGGAATCAATTACAGAGAAACAGATAGAGCTCATACCTACCACAAATGAAAGAAAATTGAAAAACAGTCACAGCCTTCAATAGTAATAAAAAGAAAATGGTTTGGTCTATGGATAAGAGGCTGAGTGCAGACCCTGCAGAAGCAGGCAAGGAGAAGGCAGGGCTGCTTGACTTTGCTCTTTGCAGGAGAACAGACATGCTGTGGTTAAAGCTCACCCGCAATTTTCAATGAAGCCCTTTAACCTTGTCATCATGAACACCTCACCCCTGGAGAAATAAAGCGAAAAATCAAATGTAGTAAACTGAAAACACAGGGGATTCTTTGCCAGAGTCATCCAAAGCACCGGAGGAAAATTGGAAAAGTAATTCTTCATAGCAAATTGGGAGGCAGATATATAAAAGATCAGACAGCACAAAATTAGTGGTAGGATCCATCTGATGAGATGCAAATAGCTACAGCTGAGCTAACCGTCCCAGGTGCCCTGTCTGCTCACCGGAGGGTTTTCGTGGTGACAGGGTCGCTGTGTCATTCCCTCTTTCTCTCCCCTGTGAGCAGTGGGAACCATATGCATGGGAGACAGGCTACATGAGTTATGGGAAAAAATAGTTGTTATATTTTATAAGGTGAGAAACACGATCATGTCAGAGAAGCTGCACTGTAAGATACCATAGGTGGAAGAGTTATGGTTTCCTGATTCACCTGTACTTATCTGTGTGACCTTAATAACCTCTTCTCCAAAGAGTTTCTAGACAAGGCTGCACATGGCACATGCACACACACGTGTCTCTGCTGGTTAGGGGGTGACTGACAGTGAATAATTAAAGTGCTGCAACCGTTCTCCAGATATTTCACTGACTGATAGATAGATGGGGATGTGTGTATATGTGACAGAGCACGAAGTAATTACACACGTTTAGGTCTTCACTCTTTCTAGTCTCGGCTGCCTGGCAGTTTCCTCAAGTTGTCTATGTCTGTAGCCAAGTTTTAATCACTGTTAAATCACACCATATGACTTGTGCTTTGGAGCACTTTGTCAACATCAAAAATAAATATTATTCCCACAAGGAATCCAGCTGGCCTCTAATTAGCTTTCAGACTATATCAATTAAGGTGTTAATGTGCTGTCCAATAATAAAAACCACCACCCCATCAGCTTCTAGAAGATCAATAGAACTGTACGATATGAAATATCCACCAATTTATTTTCCTGGCAAGAGAATCAATGTGGCAATTTTAATGGGACCAGTCATGAAATAAATGTTATCAGTCCTGAAGACCCAAAACCAAACAAAACCAGCTGTATACATTCAAGCAACATCTTTCAGTTACAAACTTCTTTCTGGTACTTCTCATTGCAGAGAAATGACACTTGTATAACAGCAGCAATACTGCTAATGTAGTTAATCACTGTCCTGAGCTTCAAGGTATGCATTACATGGCAAAGCCATCTCTAATTTTCTGAGGAGCTATCTACTAGCACTACCTTGGTGCCAAGGAAATCTGTATGCAATATCAGAAAAAAACCCACCAAAAATAACAAAAATTTGCATTTGCCCCCAATCCCTCTGCTGTACTGTATTTCTGATAAGATAGTCACTATTAATGTCCACTTCTTTAGAAGTCCCATGTATTTCATGGCCATCTGAGCAGCATCTGAAACTCCTTGAAGCCAGATTTGCTGCATTTATGCTTCATTTTGGGACCCACTTGGGTCTGGTTCCATAACCAGGAACAACCCAAGTTTTGCTACACAATACTGGGGGACGCCTGTGCCCCTGGCAAGCAGGCATGAGCTCCAGCATAGAACAGCCTTGCTCTAAGAGCTGCACCACCCAGGACACACGATTAAAGATCAAATGAGATATTGTTGCCCTATAAAAAAATCTCACAGAAGTGCTTCTACACACTAAAGGAAAATCCTGGAAAAATCTCTCATCAGCCCTAAAAATAGATCACGAGTCAGCTCAGCTAAACTGACAGAGGTACAAAATGCTACAAGAGCATCTCGGCTGTGTTAGGGCCCGTTACCACCTGCTATAAAGCACTTGTCAAACCATAAGAAAAGCTGAGACAACGGCAGATTTCTCATATTACTGCTGAGAACACATTTGCATTAGTGCTTGGAGTAAATGATCATTATTATGAAGTGGTTGAATATACGCTGAGAAGCAGTAGCAAGCTCGCAGGCAGGGCAGTAACACAGCAGATCATCACAAACCAGAGGTCTTCAAAGTACTCAAAGTGCAGCATCCACTGCAGGGCATCCCTTTCTCCACCTCTCTCTGCTCCTATTTAGTTTTCCAGTACCTTCATCTCCTTCACTGAAGACTCCAGGTTTTTGCTCACATTTCACATTAACATACTGAGCAGACAAACCCACAGCTGGTCTAAACTGACACAGCTCCATTGGGGCAATGCTGGTAGCCACCAGCTACATTTCCGGACAGAGAAGGGACAGCACAAAAGTCTCTCAGTTCAGGCAATCAGGGTTTGTCCCCTTGTAAATCTTTCCAAATGGCTCTTCCTCCCAGGCTAGTCCTCAGAGGCTGGAAATACCCCTCTGGGGACATGGCCACTGGTGCCACCTGCCCTGCACATTTCTTCTAGGTGGAGGATGGGCCCAGAAACAGCCTGCCTGGATCCATGTCTTCTGTTTGGCAGAGCCTCTCTTATGTTTAATAAATAATAATGAAGACCAGCACCAGAGCAGGGATTAGGATGGGTTTTTCACATCTGAGCTCAGGTTCTGCAGATGCAAAATCAGTCCCTTGCCTCATTCCAAAAGTTTCTTCATCCTTGTCTTGCCAGCCGCCAATGACAATGGCAAACCTGTTGTTTGCTTCAGGAGAGAAAGCTAAACAAACTTGGAGTGAGCTCAGGGGCTGTATTTGATGCTAATGCATGCTACTATTGCCTACAGTAGCTCGAGAGCAAGGCACTGCCTTGAATATTTTCAGACCATGATCAAATCTGCTTCATAGACAAAGGAACTTTCTGCTTTCTCTCCTGAATATAGGGCACCTTTGAATAGCTTCTCATTTTTAACATTACAATGAATTATAACCCCTTCGTGACTCTATGTAATTACTTCTGTAGCTGAACTGCCTACGTATCAAGTGCAAATTCCTGAAAGAATAACAGATACAGAAACAGATACAGAAATAAAAGGTACAGGCTGGTATAATTAACCAGTCACCTTCGCAGTTTCATTTCCACATGTACAGTTATGGTCAGTGTGCCAGAAAACAGCAAAGTACTTTTCCCTCCTTTAAAAATCATTTCTCCCCCAAATTCAGAAAATGCCTTCTCAAGGCAACCAATCAAGTGATGAGAAAGCAATCAATGCTGTCCCTGCTAATTTACAGATTTATTTTTGTCAGTGGCTGATTATTGCTGAATTCTTGCAAAGCTATAAGAAACTTCAAAGAGTTTCAACACACAGCCTACCCTGAGCACGCTTACTTCCTAATGCATCAATTTACACAGCACACGGCTTTCTTTCCAATAGCCCTCATACAGCCCGTTGCCACCTGGCTGGTGCTGCTGCTCAGATACACATACTAAACAGAGAGGCCTTATTCAAGCAGAATTTGGTTTATAAAATAGATTATTCTTTATAAGCGGTAGAGAAAAAATTTCAAAGTGATCTAAAGTGGACAAAAACGCTTCTTCCCATATATCAACCACTACATTTTCTGGGACAGGACAGATAGATAGCCTCCCAGAGGGCAGTAAAAGGCTGCAGCCCAGTCTTGCCCAGTGCCTCACTTGAGCACAATTTGTCTCATTGAAATGGCCACATGTCCCCTCCAGACTGGACTCAGCTACCCTAGAGCCTGGCAAGCCCCATCCCTACACAGCTGATGCTCTTGATCACCAAAAAGACAGAGGATTTGTCGTACAAGCAAATTGTCCCAAAGCATCCCAGCTGGCCACGTCATCATCAGCCCAGTTTCCACATCCTTTTTTTGGAGGGAGGAGGAGTGGGGGGCAGAGATCGCCACCATGACTGGTGAGACAGGGCAGGTCTCCACAACACAGCAGTTCTGTGCACCTCCCAGCAATGAGGGCAGAGCAGCCTTAACACACCCTTGCAGAGCTCCACCAGTGATTTCTCATGGCTCTTCAGCTCTGAGGATGCCATGGATGAGCAACCTGTACTGGAAGGGGACAGATCGCCACCACGGCTGTAACAGCCTTAAATGTCCATTATCCTGCCCAAGTGCTGGTGCTTCTGTGGTCATGTTCTCCAATAAGATCAGCTGCCTGGAGGAAGCAAGGGAGCAATGACACAACCCCAACAACTCCTCGTCCAAATGCGAGGGGGACTTGGTGGCATAATTATGCTTCAGCACTGGTATTGCTGAAAAGCTCTGGCAGCTTCCTCCTTTGAAGATGGGACAGGGCTCAGAGGAAGGGAGAAATGAGCCAGAGTCCACTGGCAAAACTAGTAAAGCTGGGAGAAACTGTGATTTAGAAGGACAAAGGTCAATGTGCATTATTGAACTACAGTGGAGTGTACCTAGTCCACCGTCCCAGCTGACCGCAACAGCAGGATGTGCTCAGGACTCCTCCCACACCAGGTCACCAGTGAAATGTGTGGCTCTTCCCTCCTCCCTCCCTCACAGACCAGGGAATCCAGCCCTCCCAGTCCCCCTTTCCAGCCCCACCCACAAGCTCTGCTCTTTTCTTTGCTGGGTTCACTCTCATGACTGTCTTTGCAAGAAACCTGAGACAAGGAAAAAGTCTCTCCCGAAGTCTTGTTACCAACCTATCCTCCCTCCCCCCTCCCATGCAGGGATTACCTACATGGACTGTTTAAGAAACCTGCACCAATAATTAAGGTGGTATCAACAGATGAAATCCTGCTCTCCCCTCCACCTGGGCCTCCCCACCATTGCTGATACAACTGAACAGAAAACAAAAGCAGTTCCCCAAAGCTGCCCCGAGACAGCCTCACTGTCTGTTTTTTCATGCTTTGGCTAAATATAGGTCCTTGAATGCAGCTTCAACCAGTAAATGCTGCTCTGCGTGAGCACAAGTGACAGGTCACAAGCTGGGGAATCATTTCTCTGGAGCTGGGGTCAAAAGTGAGGCTTTTTTCAGAAACATCAGCCCTGAGGCCACCTCTTCTCTTAACAAATAAGTAGGACTTTTATTGCTGACCTTGAGGCACAGAAAGTGCCAAACATTTCAAAGAGTCAATCCAGTGACTTTCAGATGCTTCAAGCAGTACTTAAAGCACTATCATGAATACACAGAGGTCCTTATTCTTCCTGCCATTTTCAAACGAGGGTAGAAGGCTGATGCCAGCAGTCCTTCAAGCACTGATGTGCACAAGAGGGAATTTACAGCAAGGCACACAACAAACTTGGTGTCTCCTTTTGGAACAAAAGCCAGAGGCACCTGCAGGATTTGCACTCAAAAGACCACTGCACCAAGACTGGGGTTCTCTTCCCAGCTCTGTCCTGGCTCAGCTTTTACCTGGGGCCAACAGTCCTGCTTATAAAATGAGTGTAACATGCTGCAAAACAGGATCCTTAAAAGACTCGTCAGAGACTGTGCGCTTTCATTAGCTGCAGCTGAATCCCAGACTGGCAAATGACAGCTGAAACACCTATTTTTAATTGAAATGAGCCATGCTAGACAGATTTTTATTAGTGTTCATACATAATACTAAAGTTACTCTTCATAGGGTAATCATCCATTAATCTGATCATGATCATGGTTTTCTTAATGATGTGGCAACTCAATGAAATGTTTTCAGTAAAGTGAAAAATTTCTCCTCTTTCTCCAAGTTGATCGTTGTTCATTTCTGTTCATAGTAATCTTTCTTACCTTGTGCATAACATCAGTGTCTTAAGAACTGTAGTGGTTTAGCCCCTGCCGGGGTCTGAGACCACGCGGCCGCTGCCCCTCCCCCACAAAGGGAGTGAAATACAAAGCCCCAAGACTGAAATAAGGAAAGGTTTAATACAACAGTGCAATAGCAACACAACAAATAACAACAATAACAATAACAGTAATAGTGATAGCAGTGAACAGAGCAAAATAGCTACCAAATACAGCAGTTTGAAGCACGATGTACAAAACCACGAGTGCACCGCGCTCCGCGCCAGGAAAATGTGACCTGCCAGGATGTGACGTCCGCATGGTATCTGAATAACCCGGCTAGAGCTCCCCCCCACTGCTGGGGAAACTTAACCCTATCCTGGTTAAACCAGGACAAGAACGTATATCATTTACTCAATGCTTGTCCAGAAGGCTCAGCATCCATGTAGGGCACCACTTGTCCAGAGAGCACCTGTTGCACCATAAAATCAGGGTGTTCTCTCAACAGTTCTCACAGTAGACCAGAGATCACCCAAGGACAGTGGCCCTGCTGGAGGAGACACTGAGTGTTAGGGAGAACATCTGCTCCATCACTCATGAGCCTCTGCTTCAATGAACCTTACGCACTTTTCAGATGACACATAATGGGCAACAGTGAGAGCTGGCAGTGCAGTTCCTCAATTCAAGCACACATGAACCATGATGAATCTGAGAAGTTTTATGTAGTTATAAAATAAACACACAGACAACCAAAGACACCCTCCATAGATATTAATAATTAATACTTTGCAGATGGTCCACAAGAGCTGCCTGGACACAGACTCTGACCTTAAAGTATGCAAGGACTAATGTGGGGGAAACTTTGCCTCTGGTGAAAGAAGAGTACACATACCTGACCTGGGAGTCAGCAACCTCACCTTTCAGAAAAGATCATCCTCACACAGACAAACATATATGGGAGCATTGCTGGAGGTTTGCAGCATCATTCTCTGCCCTGCAAGGCCCCGGTCATCCTCAGAGGGACCTCTCAGCCCAGCTTCGAGTGCTGTGCTTGGAAGGGGACATGGCAGTTGCTCAGGGAACAAAACCATACAGCCAAGAGGAGTCAGAGCTGTGGTAAATAGACGCTGGAGAGGGTGGACAGTCTGCCCGTTGGGCCTGACTGCCAAGCTGGTCCATGGAGGTTTTGCTGCTGGGAGGCTGTAGCAGGAGATGAGACGTCTTGCAGGAATGAAGTGGGTGTTATGGAGACCACTGCAAGACGCAGGGCAGAGCCGCCACAGCTGGGGCAGAGGGGCTAACACAGGCTCCCTGCCAGTCCTCGGACCACCACTGGCCCCTTGCTGATGAGGATCACAGGTGTTTGCTAGGCTGCTCCAGAGCAGGTATTGCCTGTCAAATGCACAGTAATGCACAGTAACACACAGCAGACTAGGAAAACAGGGAGGTAGGGGAGCTGAGAGCAGGGGTGGGAGGGCATTTTAGATGATTTACTATAGAGGATCAAACACCAAGTTTTGTATTTCCCTAATAAAACACTCAGCACATGATTTTGTGGTGTTACTTGTTCCTGCAGAAGCTGTGGCTGCTGCAGCCACATACATTAACTGAACACAGAATGGATGCTATCATCACTGCAGAGCTAAATAGACAAGCTCTTATTTTCACTTAGTTGAGAAAAACTGCCCCTCTTAATGCTTTATGACTTGACTGACAGAAAAAAAATTTCAGTGTCTGTGCAAGCAGTCAGGAGTAGATGAGGAAAATGATGAATATTTACAATACAGGGGAGAATATTTAGGTGAGATATTGAATATTACCCATCAGAAATGTGAGTGAATTGTTGTTAAATGTCTAAGACCTTATGTTATCAGAAAGAGTCATATTTTGAACATTCAAAATAATTCTGAGTAGCTAATGCAATGAAAGAGCTTATATTAAGCACACAGTCTTGCAAAAAGTTGGCCAATCACACATCAAATAACCAGAGAGAATTCAGTCAAATTTCAGCACAGACCAAATGACTGTGCTGGCATTGGCTGCCATGGCAGCCCTGGGGGACAACTGCACATGCCTGTCCCCCAGGGCTGCACCCGCAGGACAGGAACAGCCGCTCAGAGCAGGCAACCACTGACAGCCAGGAGAGGACATCTCCCCTGGCCAAACCTACCCAAGCCCCCGCTGAGGGGCCCAGCCAGACTTCAGTAGGCAGAAGACACTTTCCACCTCCTGCCCCAATGTCTCACCCCTTCTGGCTTCGCTCTTCTTGGTGTTTTCTTACTCCTGCCAAGGGTCTCCCAGCACTTGTTTTTTTTCTGTGCCATTTGCTTCTGTGTGGATCCCATACTGCTGCAGACACCCTTAGGGGCTTAGCCATCTTGCTGGTGCCCTCCCTTAGTAGAGCAATGCTATTATCCAGGTCCCACCAGGGTGGGATTGTGGCAGCTGCTCAGCCCCAGGCAGAGGGGGTTTGCAGCAGGCTGAAGGTGGGCAAGTCCTGCACTCCCATCCTTCACATCCACCACATGAAACAGAGGATAGAAACAAGAACCTCAGATGTTTATCAGGGTAATTTCAGTGGGGAAAGAAAAGAGAGCTTAATGCAGAATTTTACCCTCCCTTGATTTTATTTAGCAAGTTTCTGAAGGAGAGCTGCTCTTTTAGCCAGGCAATTCTGCATTGCTAACAGCTTGGTATTGTTTATGCTGAAATTAGGTGCTGAAGAAGCAAATCAGTTTGCAAAAAATGTATCAGCATCTACAAGAAGAGGCAAAAAGAGTAAATGGGCTTAATTAGTCACTAGACAAGAAACTAGATTAGCTCATTCTTACATATATTTAAGAAATGCAAGCTCTTCATCCTACCCAGTGCACTTGATTCCTTACGCTGGAGAACTCATCTTTATAAAGGAGACAATTATTTGAACAGCTGCGTGGGTCAAGGACTATCTATCCCAGCAGCCACAGCCACAGAGCAGATGCTGGCCAAGAGCATAATCTGAGGGAAGGCAGTGGTGGAGCCTTTCCCCTGCACGCTGAGATTCCCCTGCATGCTGATCCCTTGCAATCTGCTCCACTGGCTTTCTACTAGGTGTAAGATTAGGAAAACTAATTTGTGGAGTTAAAAAAACAAATTGTCAGTGAGGATGTAGGCTTGAAAGAAAGCTCTTGGCCCAGGCCCTGACAGCTGACATCCTCATGTCACCTATTCACTGCCTTACGTTGCAACACACAGGTTTGCCAAGGGACAACAGCCAGAGCCCTGTGCTTCGGCTAGGGACTGCTGCTCCCCTGTGAGAGGAGAGGGAGGGTTTTGGCAAGAAGGTGCCAAAGACAAGCTTGATAGCTCCCTACAAGGCTATTGGATGTTCTTATTTTCCTGATGTAGGATAGAGAGATTACAGAGGAAAACTCTAAAAATAGTCAGGTAAAGGCAAATATCATTCTTTATCTCTTGGAGGAAGAAAGGGGCTCATGTACACTGCTCTGTGGCATTTCACAGTGTTAGAGTGAAACGGGATGTTTGCTGCTCACTGTAATCTCACTGGTTATTTACTATGTTTCTTAACAATGTCCCACGTCTCCATCACACAACAATCCCTGCAGGTCAGGACCATTGAGGGCAGGTTTAGCAGCATCCATATAGGAACTCTGCTGTTTACCATGACCTGGGAATTGTGAGTAGGACATCTGGCTTCCCTTCAGGGAACAGGATCCGTCTGCAAACTGACTTACAGTCATTTCAGTGTGCAATATTGTGTGGGATGACACCAAAACATTTATGGAATTCCCAGCATTTCTCTGCTTTCTCCATACCCACCAATGACCATTTCAGACAAAACCAATCAGATTAGGGTTGCACAGACACTCTGAGTGTTTGTTAAAGTGAAAAAAATTAAATTATTGGGAAGTTGGCACAGGGTAACACTCATATGGGGAATCAAATCTCCCAACTGGATGAATATCTGTTTTCTGGCGGCAACAAGAGTCTTCATTACAAGGGTCCTTGTGGCAGCATCTTCAGCTGGATGAGGAGAGACCCCTCAAAGCACTGTTCTGCTCAGTTCTTGGCATCCAATTGGTCTTGGTCCTGTGACCATCCTTCCACATGCATAATTCACTGCTGTTGATGTACCTTAACTACATACTAAACACCCTTCAAATATCTTAACCTCATACAAAAGACTGCCCTGTGCGACCCTTTTTGCAGGAACAGTTTCTATCAACTATTTACAGATGTCTTACCTGCACACAACAGCCTAGGCAGGTCTCTGGGACACTTCACTCAGGATGTTAATGTGGGCAGACTGGACTGCACACAGCAGGAGTTGCCTTGGGGAAAATTTCCAGCACTGTCCAAAATTCCCACCTGCAGTCAAATACTAAATTGTGAAGGTTCAGTCAATTGTCTCATTTCAAGTCAGCCCATGGGCTCCAGCCACTCCGTCACCTCACTGTTGCAGAGCACAGCCTGGGGGTGCCTGGACCACCCAAGGAACCAGCCACTTAATGCACTGGGTGTGCATACCGGCACAGCCCTGACACCCAGCTCCACAGTCACGCTTCTCTTATAACTTAGGCCCCATAACTCTTGTCACCTCAGTCAGAACTGGCTCCATGAAGGGTTCAAGAGGCTTTTTACCACCTCTCATGTTACTCATAAAAGAAGATACCTATGAAGGAACAGAGATAACTCCAAGGCTTTAGCCACCGTGTCAGCCTGCTCAGGGCTGGAAGCCGGGGTCAGAACTTGTACTGGCTCAGACCCAGGACAAGGCACACTTGCCCACCTGTGAACTGCCCTTTCAGTCAGGGCATCAGTTTGAAGCACATCAGCAAGTTTCTGAGTGTAACTGAGAGTGTACTGGAATAGACTCACCTCATTGCTAGGGGAAATGATTCACATTAGTATCTGCTTTAAGAAGGGAACACAAAGTTCTCTTAAAACCAAAACCAAATTCCAGTGTCTTCCACAAAGGCCTGGTAATATCTCCAAATAAATAAAAACTACTCGGGGCAGTGGCATAAAAAAGCTGTAACCTGCTGAGATGCAATTTGTAAGACATTTGTGGTGACTAGCAAGGTTAAATTAGTTCCTAAACTATATTCATTAGCTTTCACTGAGCTTATGGAATAAAACCAAGTTGCATTTAAGTATAATCAAATGCAGTTGGTGGGAAGGATCACATGAGTATGGCCATTAAACATACATATTGGGGGAACCATTTAACTTCCTTACGGAGTGCAGCACAATGTATATATGATGGACTTGCAAAAAAATGAGCCAAATTCCATTTCACCTTAACTGTGATAAGCTCAAGCACATCAACACCAGCAACAGCAAGCTCAATTTACAACCCATACTTACACATGGCTTTTTTGTAACAGCTTAGCTTCAGCATCAGAGGGAAAAGCTGTGCATGAGAGAGAGGACTTCTATAGCCCTGGAGAGGCCATAGCCAGGAACATTATCTTCCTCCAGGATCCCCTACATGATTAGGAGAACAATGCTCATTACTTTCCTCTTAATGTAGCTGAATTCTCAGCATGTCTACTTCTCAACTCAAATGGATTTCAAAAACTGCTCAACAAAACTAATTTAATTAAACTTATTTATATTTTATAGACAAAACACATCTTAGATTATGTGCAAAATTTACAGAGAACATCTACCCAAGAGATTCCACTTCTGGGTAAATCCGCTAGCTGATAGCCCAGTGTAATTTAAGCAATCATTTTTGCATGACTGAATCTGATGAATAGTTTTCTTTGTGAAAAATGGCTTCTGGCCTGACATGGACAAAAATAGGCAGTGCACAAGGCATTCCTGGAACAGATTGACTTCTCTCTACTGATTTAATCGTAGCAATACCTCCTAACAGGCCTGAAAAGGATCTTCTTCTGCATTAGGCTTTGTAATTTGTTCATGTTCTTGACTGACTCATTTGCCTTTGAAGTTTGGGGAGTACTTCATTATAGAAGTGTTCACATGGTATAGACTAAAGCTTTGATAGCAATTTTTATGATTTACAAAGATGACAGCACTGCAATTTTCTGGCATCTAGCTCCACCTTTTAAAGATAAAACTTGCAGATCCTTCTGAGAATAAAACATTAATCTGAAAGGATGAGACTAAATTCAGAGGAGCTGCAAACACCAGAAAAGAGAGCAATAAAACAAAGAAATCTGATGAAATGTGGTTCAAAAGTGACGGTAATAGTCTTTTCTTACTGAAACTATTGAATGGAAATTGTATTTCTCTTGGAGTTAAGATGTATTCTGGATCTTTTAGATTGAAGTGTGCTGAGTACAAGGTTTGGCTACGGTCTGCTCAAGGTCCCTATCAAATTAACAGCAAAAGCAGCTGCTGCACAAGAATGTGTTACTGTCCTTCAGCTGCCTGTTACCAGCCCTCTGCCCAGTTAGCAAAATGGATGGCATAAGGATTCATCTGTTTCAGGACACAACCAACCAGCTTAATTTAAACGTCAGGTTATTAGTCAGAGGAAGGTTACAGCTGGGGCAGCAACCTCCAGCATAAAAGCAGCAACATCCTGAACCACAGTTGCCATTTCTGCAGCAGCAGCCTACCACAGCTTAGCAACCCTGCTACAAGGCAGACGCAATCTCTCAAAAGAAATAACCATCAATCAGGTCAAACTAGAGAGCAGCATGATAAGGAAAAATACCCATTTACAACTTTTACTACGAGACATTTTCTTCTTGGTTTTTATATCAGTTTTATCATATGTATCCAGGATTATAGGAACCCACAGGGTCACTTCAGTATCTTCAGACCTTGTACTATTTTTTATAGTCTGAATTGAATGTTCGCTACCACAGCTCTCTGTTTTTTAATGTTTTGCTTCAGGCATTTCTCTCTCTTTATGAGTCTGGCCAGACACAGGACACACCAGTCAATGCCCTAGCTGGACTCAGTCAGTTGCAGGAAGAAGAAAAATTATTTTTTTTATTTCTATTCATATAATATTTAAAGAAAAATACCCATTTAAAATGTTAAATATTAATTTGAGCCATTTATATCAGAGCCTAAATTTCTTATACTCTTCACACAATTTAATGTGCTGCATCAATAAGGTCTTTACAAAGTGAACACCTAACAGAAATTTCTATGATACTGAGGCAGAACAGGATCTTTGCAACAACGTATTTTATATGCCTCATGAAAATACTGCAAGCTGGCCATCTTCAGTAGCTAGCACATTTAGTGTCATCTAAAACCTAAATCAATCTAAAAACCCCAAACTCTTCAATGCTCTCATGACTTTTACCTAACTTTCAGTTTCCATCCAAAAGTCTTCAAACTGTAATAAATTATCCAGTAAACAAATGTGTCTGTTATTCTGTATGCAGCAAAGAGAAAATTTGTCTCTGAATAAAAGCCCACCAAACTATACTATTATATAAATGCTTAATGCGTGTCTTCAGAATTAGCTAAATGTACTAGATTTAGTCTTAACACTGTAATCAGCTATAAATCAACACACTGGAACCATTCTAGCAGCAGAAGGAAATCAAATGCAAAGTACAAATGCAAACTAATATGAAAACTCATTATTTAGAATAAGATTTCCTGCTTGGTGATTTAAGGATATCTCCTGGCCAATGGCCTTAGAAAATACACAACACCATACACAGACCTTGCTACCCCTCCTAAAGAAGTCCCAGGAGGGGACTTTCCCTCCCCTCCTCATGGAGGGCTGCAGCCTATGGGGGTGAGAAGAAGCCTAAAACTCATCCCAGGGTGCTCACAGCACCAGACACCATGACACCTGAAGGTTAGGGTCCTACACAGAAGGCAGGTCACACACCAAGTGGGAGGTTGCTCTCGCTAAATCACACGTGATTTAGAAGTTCTGAATTCAAGTACTTGAAGTCATCAATGAAGTCTTGATTACAGGCAAGCCAAATGATTTCCACACTTCCATTTCTCCTGTGTAAAGCTGGGATTATAATGCTTGTGAAGTACAAACTTGCAAAAGCTTGGGATTTGTTGTGATGCTACAGCAGCACATGCCATACCTTGGACCAGGAGAAAGGGAGATGATGGGTGGCATCCCCGTCTGGCCCCACTCCACCTGCCTGTTAGCCCTGGACAAACATGCCAGGTCTTTTGGCAGCAGGTTCATGGCGTGAAATGCAAACAAGCTCCCTGGAAAACACCCTTCAGTCTAGTCAATCCTTGCATTTCTGAGATTAACATCTGTTCTGTGTGCTTTGCACTTTTTTTCTTACTCCAGAAGCACAGCTAACAGCAGGGCTAGTGAGAAGGCTCTTAAACCAGATCTACAGCTGACAGGAATGATAATCCAGAAACACAGCCATTGCCTCAAAATGCTCAATGCTGGCCTTTTTTTGTCTCATTCTTTCCAGCACACAGAGCAGTTCCCAGTTCTTAGATACACTCATCACTTGAAGCATCTGCTTAAGTCCCTTCCCTCTACTTTTTCACAAGGCTCCATTCTTGTGGGAGTCACACTCTAGATACATGCCATCCCCTCAAGGACAGCCACATTTGAAGTAGATGGGCAAACTTTGTAAGGATTCAGGAAACAATGGCTCTATATCAGACAACACAAATACAATAGAAACTCCATTATCCCAAAATACAAAAGAGCACTTGAAAAATTATCTTATGCAGACAATGAAAACATCATAAGAATAGAAATGCAGCAGAGTCCCTCCAATACATATAATTTGATTTTTCGTCTTAACTGCTCACTGGGAAAGAATACTTCTCTCACACCCCAACATACGAATGAGAATATTCCAGTAAGAAACCATAGATCTTTTGGTTTTTGACTTACTTGCCCAAACAACGTTCAGCCTTTTCAGAGCTAAGATTTGAGTTGAGAGACATCAGATGATGTACAAGACAACTGATCACCACAAAGTACACTATGAATCTACAAATACCTCTGAATAAAATGTATACACCAGCTCATCTTTGAATAACTTTCTACTGTTGGTGTTTCTTGCACTGAAGTTTACTGCCTTCTTCCACAACTGCAGGAGCAGGACCTCTGTTATCCCAGTGCACAGGAATCTGTTGACACCGCTCATCATGTTCACTGAAGCCATTCACATAATGGAGCCTAAGCACAGTCACAACAGCATCACAGCAGATCCTTCTTCATTAACAGATTCATCAGCGATACTATTGTCAGATCACAGTATTTTCCAGGCCCACTGTAGCACCGTAGACTAAACAACACTGTGCATCAGCTGCCAAGCAGGTCCCATCTTTCATGTTTAGCTGTTTGTGAAACTCGGTCATTTCTTCTCGTTCCACATTGTCAGGAAGGAGCAGATGGCAGACGTGCTCTGCCTATAATATTGTTTTTATGATACCCTGCCTGCTGGCAGAACAGTGGAAGCAACATTTGGAGACAAGAATTTGCAGCATATTTTCAGGTTTGGGTAACTGAACTAAAAGATAGCATGGGGCACAGGGAAAGGAAGAAAGGCTTGTACTGAATTGGTGCTGATCGATTTCTGTAACAAAAAAAAAAAATGGAAAAAGTGATATTGAAAAGAAAGGAGTATTTACTTTAATATGTTCTTCATGTAAGCGATGGGAAGACCAAACAGATACAACTTTATGATTTGCTGAAGGGAAGCAACAGGGGAAAGTGCACAGACATTTGTACCTACTGTTTTACTCCCTATATTGCCGTGTGAACTTCACTAAGACATGGGACTGCTGAAAACAGACAGTCATCACTTTACATGCCTGTTTGCTGTCAAAAAACTTGCATCAGCAAACAAAAGACTGGATTTTCCTGCTCCCCTTTGGTTTTTTTGCACAGCAGCCTTCCCTTTGCCTAGGTTGTTTGAGATGTGTAAAACTCTCAGCAGTTTTCATCATTCTCCATATTGCTTGCAAGGGTTTACCATGCTTTTTTTCTGAATGATGTGCCAATATTCTTGGGAGGGTAGTCATGAATGCAAGCAAAAAGACAGCAAATTTGGCTCATAGCTGGCACTTGGGTACAAGCAAAAGAAGAAAATCTACTTAAATAACTAAGAATTTGGCATAGTATTAATATTTTGTTTTGCTTCAGAGAGAATACCTGCTTCTTCCTTTTCCTGAGAAAGGAGCCGCACAGCATAGATCTTCTTGCTGATCATCAAGGTGCAGTAGTTACAGGTAAGCATGCACAAAATATGCAACAACCAACCATGGTCTGATGGGATGAAACTTGAAAATATGCTCAACAATAAATTATTTTTCTTCATTGTATTTAGTCATAAGAAAAGTAGCTCACTTCCAGTTGTAAGTCTGCCACAAAATCTACCTTGTAACCAATTTTATCAGGCAGTGTTATGCTCCACCTTTTTGTGGCATCACTCTGTTCTCATTCATATGGGATTCAAATGCAAGATTCAGTTTTAGCTTCTAGAAGTAGTTTTCTGAATTGGCTAACATCAGTGGCAGTTTCCTAATAGAAATGAGAACTGAAGGATAAATAAATGCTTTCATAACAAAGCTGAAAGAGACACCAAAAGTTTACACCAAGGCTTCAGAAATTTTTATTAAAATATTTTTAAAATATGTGCATGATACTTAAAATACATTTTTTCTTCTGTGTAATATGATTTGAGCTGCCAACAGTATTTCTTTAATAATTTTAATACACATTTATCTTCTAAAATAACAAACCTGACACAGTCAAGAAAGGAGCATCCTGTTTTTATTTAAAGCAAGATTAAAATAAAAAAAGATAATTGCTTCAGAACTTGGAGATTTTAAATTATGAACATGTTACTGCAAAATGACATCTGGGGATTTAGGTTGGAAAGTTCGTTTAGAAAGCATTATAAATCAAACTAAATACTGTCTATAATCTGTGAGACAATCTAAGGCAATCCCATTGCACATGGAACTCATTTATCTACGTCCACTGGTACCCAGCTGCCCAGCTGCCAAATTCATTTTGTGCAGACTACTGACAAAATTGTGGAGACATCCCAGAAAAGAAAATGCACAGAAAAATAATTAGCCGTGACTGTTGAGCAGATGTAGTACAAGCTCTTCATCCTCTGCCAGAGAAAGCCCAGTATCTAATGGCAAATAGGGGTCCTCCTCTTGGCTGAATTTCGCCTTCTTTCTTTTTAGTGGAATTTCTTCTGCTGCAGTACTGTTGCTACAGCTTCTTTTCTTTCTTTCACTCTTCTCAAGTTCACTGCAGAAACAAATCAATTAGTCTTTTTAACAACTGCGGTAATCAATATCATCATGTAATCAAACAGTTCATTTTAAACAAGGCAAATTTATGTCAAGGTAAGAGCAAACAAAATCACAATTCAGAAGGGAGAAGCAACAGAAGCCGATGAACTCTGAATGTCTAAATTAGAACTGCTTTCAGGCCCAGGTGGTGGTGGATGTTCTGCTGTCTTAATTGATTACAGTATATCAAGATATTGCTATCAGTCTTATCTAATATTTGCTGCCTTATAGAGTGACAGACAACTTGACAAAACTGATTTAGTGATATGTCTGTGGACCTTGACATACATTCAAGACCTTGTCTAAAATAAACATGCAACAAAAATAAAAATATGAGAACTGTCATTTCATTGGTGAATCCTACACTTCATACAGTTTTGATGTGGGTCCATCTCACTCAAGCCACTCTTTCCCCTTCTTTGAAAAGCTTTCCTTGGAATATATTAACTACCTCTTTGCCATGAGAGGAGGAAGAAAATCCCAAACCCAGGTATTTTCCCTAGTGAATTCCTATTTCTTCTGCTGCAGTCTTCAATCTGGATGAAATGGCTGCATATCTGTTTTAATACTTTGACTTCTATCACATGACAGACACAGGAGGAAAGCCCAAGCTTTCCTTCTTCATGTTTTTCCATGCTTTCCTCCTTATCTTCATGTGGTATTTGTCCATAACATAGAAAATTTGCTATAAATCATCTCATCTAAGATTAAAATAATCTAATTAATAAAATATATTCTAAAATATAATATCCATGTACCAGGTTATAGAGAGCTGGTTGTCCTATGCTGTAGGGTAGGATTCATAGCAAAAAAGGCAGAATGCAACCCCTTGCACCCCAAACCATTCTCTCCAAACAAATTAACTGAAACAAAATGGCATTCTCAGTTTTTCATGTTTGTATTTTAAAGAATATAACAAAAATAAAAATGGAACTTCAAAGACCTGAGTTTTAACTATCTAAAATAGTTATATTCAGATTTTCAATTAAAATTTGGCAGATTTCTACCCAGAAGATTCAATTTACTTCCAAAAAAAGAAGGGTTTCAACAAGTATTTTTTAATTGCTTTAATTTTTATAATTGCTTAAGTGTAAATGTAATGTTTGTGAAATGTTTCATTCAGAAATACTGTTTAGACTTAACAATTAGAAACAGTTTTTACAACAAATAGCTCAAATTGGGGAATACTGTCCTTCAAACCAACACAGCACAGGAACCCAATTCAGGCGTCCACTGTCTTTTTCCATTAATAGGACCAGTTACCAGTTTGTGAAACACTGGTTTCACCACTCACTGGAAACTAGCCTAACCCAAACACTAACCCCAAAACAGGGCAGTTTGCAAGAAGTTCCTGAATGCTCTCTGAGAAGGATCGGCAGCACAACACCTCCTCCTCTTCCTGGCTCGTACACTGTGTTTTCTGGCTGCCTCTTCATCAAGACAAAGGAGTAACATGAGATCCGATGGCCTTGCACTGGATGGCAGATGTGTGACCTGCCTCCCTCTCTCATCCATCCCACCTTCCACAGATGAACTGTGCCAACTCCTGCCTACTCATTACAGCACAGAGAGAGGAAGGAAATCCTGTAAGAAACATGCTGCATTCCCACAATTAAAACTAAAAAACCCACTCTACCTCTATATTGCCCTTACTTGCCTATCCAAAAGGAATAGTGTAAAGCAACCTGACCTAGTGAGAGATGTCCCTGCCCATGCCCATTTTTATAGGTCCCTTCCAACCCAAACTATTCTATGATTCTATGAATAACTGATGACTGTGCACCAAATACTTTTCCTAAAATTGGGACATTTCAAAGGATATAGCAACTTTGCTGGCTTTGAACTGTCATTTGCAAGGGGCTGGCTTTTCAGTGCTTGCTACCAACGTTCCGTTTACTCCTTTTCTGGGGAAAGGACTTTCTCTCTCTCTCTGTAGTGCTTAAGATGTTCCATAAATGCTGAAGCTATACTGACAGTATATGAAATTACTCTAAAGCACTAAGACCTCCCACTTTTCCAAGTGGCCAGTGTGGGTTTGGGCTGGAGTTTCATGGTGTTCAATTTGATCAGAACAGAGTATAGGGGTGCACTTTAAAAGGCTGAAATCTCATTAAGTAAAAGCATTTTAGCTCGTTTGCAGAAGAACGAATTATTTCCAGCATTTGAATGGACTCTGAAGCCCAGTTTGCATTCATAATCGACTAATGCTTCATCTAGGACATTTGTGCAAAACATCTTAGCAATTAAAACAATGCAAAAATCTCACAAGTTATGAAATAGCAGACTAAACACCAAAAAATATATTCATTTTTGGAGTTTCAGACGCCCATAGGCCCAGCTGGCTGTAAGGTATAACAATTAAATATAAAACACATTCAGAAGGAACTGTGAGATTTCTAATTTTTTCCTCAAACAAAAGCACATCAACACAATTGTGATTAATTTTCATCATAAGCTTTGTGGGAAGATTATGCTGAGTCAAGTTGTTTCTTATTATTACTGAGGGATCATGATGCTCTATTAGTGGATACTAACGATGTATCTACAAGTTAGCAGGCGTATTTTCACACTAATTTGACCCCTACTGGGCTGTAGAGCTGGAGAGGTGAATAAGGAGGAATGCATAACACAAGAAGCAACAGCAGCAAAACCACCAAGCGACGAAGAGAGCTAAAGGCTTGTGTTTTCATGATGCACAAAAACTAGAAGCAAAACAGTAGCTGATAAAGGCAACTTACGAAGGAAAGCAGAATCATGTGGAATGTGTGAATAAGACGTTCGTAATTTTAAGATGCAGAGAGAAGACAGACAGTGCCTGTCCACAGAATGGTTTGGGTTGGAAGGAACCTTTAAAGATCAGCTACTCCAACCCCCAACTCTCTTCCTGCAGGATGGATTTCTACCAGCAGTGCTTTGGGTGGTGTGGAGGAGGGGCTGTACTGCTCTGGGGGATCAGTCAGAGATGTAGCTTTTACAAAGGGTGAAAGTGGCAATTTTAAAAGGAACCGGGAAAATCACCAGGGAGATGTCTGGCATCATGATGCCAAAGGATATCCTGTACTCCATCTGGGTGCTTCTCGTTAGCTGTTTGGACAGAAAGCTCTGTGGAGGAGATGTAATAGGTGTAATTCTCAGGTGCGCGTGTAAGAAGGCTGAGTGTGTGAAAGCACCTAAGGATGACTTCTGCACTTACTGTCAAATGAATTCCTCCTTTGTCTCCATTGACCAAAGGCCTGTCAGCCCACCCTGCAGAGCCAATCTTTTTATTGTTGGTCACTTCCCATGGACATAAATGGACCCTTATTCCTCACAAACACACAAACTGATGCACTACCAGCTGGCATCCAAAAATAGCCAAAACAAAATAAAGTTATTCAAAGGTGAACTATTTTCTAACAGAACAATGCAGTTAGAAAGCAACCCCACAATTCAGATCCAAACCAAAGCCAGTGCATCTTTTCGTCTTCTATTTATAACACTTAGAAAGCAGCATGTGCAGCTGGATTACAATTCCTTCCTTTTACCATCTGGTGCAATTCAGCTTTTCAGATGCCTGAACGACCCATGTGGTCTGAAGCTGCCTGATGGAGGGATTTACTGGGATGGGCTCTGTTTACACAGGCGAGGAGGTACTAACAGGAGACTTACCAACAGGCACAGTAATTTCTGTGGTCACTGTTTGCACAGCTGTAACAACACAGGAAGATACTATCATTTGATAGGTAATATTTATTACTCAAACACCAAAGCACAGTTTATGAATCCTGTCCCTTAAGTAAATGCCAGCACATATGAATGGTGTTTGGGAAACGGGGGATCTAACGATGATTCTGATAGCTATACACCAAGAAACTGATTTAACTACTAAAAATAATCTCGCAAGTGTTTTTTGAGGGGATACCAGGAAAAAATAGAAAGCTTTTAATTGTTAGTATTTAACTTGCTTTTGGGCTTCAAGTCTTGACAAGCTGTGAGGTTTAGATCTTAAGTGCTTGAGAGTCAGCCATTTGAAATGTGTGGCCACGCAGCCAAGTTGCTGTTGTTTAAACAATGTGGTACTGTGAGATCTCTAGACGGGCTCTGCTTCAGTTAACGTTTATGAGAGCTTACTTTGGAGCCTAGGTTTACCAGCAATGCTCTGGAAACAAACCACTCTTGACAATGAATTGCAGGCCATGAGTCAAGTTTCCAAGCTGCAATATAGCACACATGAGCTCTTTCCCAAAGAAATGTACAGGAATAATAAATGAACCTGCTAATAAAATACAGTTCAGAAAAGTTAGGAATAATTTATCCCATAAATATTCGCATTCTACTAATCAAACATGCTGTGCCACAAACCTTTTTCCACATAATAAATTTTAATTCACAAGGCCATGGCAGCAATCCTAATGAAGATTAATTACTGCAGTCCCTTCCATAAAGCCCAGTGCAGCTTCTTTCTTACTTGCTGTCAGAGTGCTACAGCACATAGAAATGGTAATGAAAATGTATCATGGTCTGTTATTTCCTGGATCTGGACAGGCTGGATCCACAGGCTGAGGCCAATTGTATAAGGTTCAACAAGGCTCAGTGCTGGGTCCTGCACTTGGGTCACAACAATCCCATGCAACGCTACAGGCTTACCTGGGAGTGTTGGGTCAACAGCCAGCTGAATATGAGCCAGCAGTGTGCCCAGGTGGCCAAGAAGGCTAATAGCACCCTGGCTTGTATCAGAAATAGTGTGGCCAGCAGGACTAGGGAAGGGATCATCCCCCTGTACTTAGCACTGGTGAGGCCCGCACCTTGAATACAGTTTTGGGCCCCTCACTACAAGAAAGACATTGAGGGGCTGGAGCGTGTCCAGAGAAGGGCAACGAAGCTCATGAAGGGTCTAGAGCACAAGTCTTATGAGAAGCAACTGAGGGAACTGGGGTTGTTTAGCCTGGAGAAAAGGAGGCTGAGGGGAGACCTTATCACTCTCTACAACCACCTGAAAGGAGGTTGTAGCCAGGTGGGTGTTGGTCTCTTCTCCCAAGTAACAAGCAATAGGACAAGAGGAAATGTCCTCCAGTTGTGCCAGGGGAGGTTTAGATTGGATAATAGGAAAAATTTCTTCACTGAAAGGGTTGTCAAGCATTCCAACAAGCTGCCCAGGTTGAGTCACCATCCCTGGAGGTATTTAAAAGATGTGTAGATGTGGTGCTTAGAGACATGGTTTAGTGGTGGATTTGGTAGTGCTACGCTAACAGTTGGACTTGATCTTAAAAGGTCTTTTCCAACCTAAATGATTTTAAGATTATAAGATTCTCTTACTGGACATTCCACTGATGTAAATCAAACAGCTCTAAAACTGCATTTATAAAAAACAATTGCAGGAAAAGGGACAAATAATCTACTCGTAATGAAATACCAGTGCAATGGTACTAAACACAAAAGACAAGTCTGTCGTGGAGCTAAAGTACCATAATCTGGAAGGGGGAAAAAAAAAAGTAAACGAGAACCAGACCAGCAGGAGAGTATGCTTAATATTTCTTACTATTGCATGGGAAGTATACAGAAGATTTGATGGGAAAAAGCACTAAAACCAACCATCAACATCTCACTTCTGCTCTGAGGTCACCTTTAGTTTCTAAAGGCTCTCATGGACAAGTGGCAGTGGATTCGAATCAGATATCTGAAGCTGTAACAACACTTTTCTTCCCTGTTCCCATTGCAGACATTGCTCACCATAAAGCAGCAGTACCTGACACAGCCCTGGACCACTGGAGTTTCCATTCAGTGTATTTGGGCTAAGCAATTTTAGCTTATCTTTATACACCAGTCCAAAACCTGAAATCATTCAGGGGTTGATTGTCATACGGATCAAATATCACTGCTCTGGGTTGAAATTGCTCCAGCTAGAGGTGACTGTGGCTTCAATGAAACCATTTTGATTTGCTGTATGTCCCTCTGTCAGAGGCTTAACCTTCCCTGAAATGTGCTGCTGCCTTTGTAGATGCTGCTAACCACCTACTTAACCCTTGCATGCATTCACTCCTCCTCAGCTTCATCTGACACCGACATTCTTAAATCTGTTCCTCTCCTTTTCTTTTGTGTGACCACTATCATCCTCCAGTTGTTGACAGTTAATTTCTGAACTGCAGAGTTTCAGTAAATACTCATATCATTTCTCCTTCATTCATGCAGACACTTGCCAATGACATACCACATTTTTTTCTTTCTTTTTTTTTTTTTGTTTTTTTAAAGATAATTTCTGTGGCTGACAAATTTACAGAAACCACAGCAAGATCTAGTCTGACCTGCAGAGCACAGGTTACCAAATTTCACTAGGAAATTCTACCATCAGGTCCATTTCATATAGCGAGATAAGAGTATAACTATTATAAAGATTTTCATGGCATAAGAATATCACATCTCTGTCAACAACAATCCAATGTCTCAATGTCTAATTTTGCAGCTAAACAACATGATCAAGCCCTTAAACAGAGACCTTTTACAATGTCTGTCTTAGGGTGCTTTTCTAGCCATCACAAAGTCACAGGTATGACCTGAATAATAGGGAGCACCATGATTTGCAGATGAATCATCTCAAAAGACAATGTAATAACCACACCAAGAACCACATGAAACTTAACAAGTTAACTAGTTTAAGAAGAAGATATAAGAAACTGCAATCTGCCCATAATTTTCATAAATAAAGGAAGGTACACAACCAAGGAGCACTGACTGCTGACTTGCACACCCATCAGCTGGTGACCAGCTACAGTCACAAACAAAACAGTACCACAACTAAGACATTTCTCCTTTCCCCTCGTGTCCAAGATC
The DNA here is from genome assembly GCF_047716275.1 of Strix uralensis. Taxonomy (NCBI): domain Eukaryota; kingdom Metazoa; phylum Chordata; class Aves; order Strigiformes; family Strigidae; genus Strix; species Strix uralensis. The sequence continues at coordinate 120,466,038 of NC_133973.1, forward strand.
TTTTCCATGCTGATCTAAGAATTAATGAGATCAGTCACACCTATTAAAGACGGTAACGATGAGGTCAATCGTAACTTCCTCAACATTTTTAGTTTAAAGAGGTTGAGGGATTAGAAATATCAGAAACTCAGTTTGACTGCAAAATGAATATTTAAGAAATCCAGCTGCTTTTCTTCCACCCTATTCGATACACTTAAATTTTTCACCTCATTAACAATTTACATTGATAGCCTTAAACCAAATATGATGAATGTTGCTAGATATACAAAAATTAATCTCATATTACATGCTTGGAGTCATTAATTACTTTGCTTGTAGAGGTACGGCTAGAAGGGAATTTTTTTCAAAGGCAAATTTAACTCATGATTTGTACAGCTCCCCCAATTTAAAGAAAAATGCTGGAGTGGAGGGAGAAGATTAACAATGTTTTTAACTTATTAAACCATGGACAGATGGTCTGTTTTTAAAGATTTATGAAGGAAGATACCCTAGGTCTCACACATTTGCTTTGAATTATCCCTTTCAGAAGTGTTTTTCTTCTCTTAAAGCAAGTATCAGCTAGTATAGCCCAACATATTTCTGTTTTAATCCAAAATTTTGTGCAGTATCTCTGAATTTTGGAAATATAAACCAGAAGAGAGTTGTATTTTCTAATCTCAAAGCCTAACTTCACTGTGTGCTACTCTCAGCTGATTTGTTTTTGTTAAAATCATTAAGTCAATATTTCCCAGCCCCAAAAGCAACTCATCATACAATTCAGTGACAGCACTAAGGGAGGGGCCTGAGGCATGAGTGTTGATTTAACAGAAACCCCTCCTTCCCGCTAGCAGCAAGATTTCTTGCCTGTTCTCATATTTATTCTTCTTGGTCTACCAGATCCCCATCATCCTCCCTCCTCCTTTCATGCATACATCTCCTCCACCTCTTTCCTCCCTCATGCAAAATCAATACTACTTCTCCATGGCCTTATACTCACTACCAGTCTCTTCAGCTACCACTTTCCTTTATCCAGAGGCTTATTGATCATTCAAATTCTCTTCCTTTTCTGGATTTCATCTTTATCCAGCCCTAAATTAATTTCCTTCACTGCATCTTCCTCTTTCAGTTGTGCCTCTGCTTTCACACAAGCCTCCTAAGGGGTGCTCATAGCACCTCACAAGTCTCCAGACATACCTACACTAAGCCCCAAAGCTGACCTCAGAGCTAGAGAACAGACCACTACATTTTTCACCCACACACACCTAAAAGAAATGTGGCTACATCAACACTGCCTACTGGAAACAGTCCTTGGCCTGTCCTACTGCACCAAAATACACTGGGATGTTGCCCAGAAGAGCTCTAGTTGGCACCATCCGAAGTCACAGCAGTTGTGGACAATATGGACAATCATGTGCCAGTACTTAAACCTGCACCTGGCCAAATCCATTTAGCCTGTAAAGACATGAATGATGTTCCCTAGGCAGGCTCAAGCCAGCACAGGATTAATTGCCACATGCTGCACTGTAGTCACCAATGGCTCTTAACTCTAACACGCTCCTTTCAGGCACTCCTAGAAATGTAATTTTGTCCTGGACCCTCTCATCTTCCAAATCTATCTATCCATCAGTATGTTGTCGCCCACTGCTCTTACCCTTGTGAGCATGCCACAGTTTTTCACACTCCTATTTCTTTTGCATACCTGCCCTGGCTGTTCTCACTTCAATTTAATTACTATCCTTAGCAATGACTGACAAATCCACTACCAGCCTGTCCCCAGCTATAATATCACACAATACCAATGCCTCTGCTATCTGCTTCTGGAAATCACTGCTGATAATAAACACAAAATTCTGGTCTTTGATGTTTCAGGTTTATCTGTAGTACTTTCCCCATCAGAGCAGTGCCTAAACTGATGTGGCCTCTTCTAGAAAGCTCTGAATGTCAGGTCTAGCTAGGCTGTTTGAAACTGCTCTTTGGGTCCTTGTTAACTCCTGTTCAGCTCAAATGATGGATAAGAACTTGAAGCAATTTGATTCACTTTGCAAATTTAAGTCCTCTTGCCTTCGTAACAAAGGCTGAAAACATCTACTATCCCTTGCCCTAGTCCTCCAGCAAACACAGACAAGACAGAAAAGCAGGAAAGTATTAATTGTGTAAAGATGGAAAAATGAACAAAAACCTTTAAAAATCCCTTTGGAGGAAGTTAAGGACCTTTCTTATTATTAAAAAGTCAACCAAAAGTCAGGGCAAACAACTGAGACCAGTACTGTGTCCTGAAGTTGACAGAGGCTGGTTATGAAGCTTCAAGTGATAGCAGTGCTTGAGACATGTTTGTTAACCCAAGAATGGCTTGCTCCTAGCCAGGGAAAGCTTAAATGCGCAAAACTGATACCAAAAGAGTGACCCAGCCAGATTATAACCCCCCAGAGCACTAAATGGATATGACAGATTTACACAAACATTTTACTTACGGAAGCAAAAGCAAATTGCAACTCTGTAGTCATAAAATTAATGCCAAAAAAATGTAACTGTGCAAGGCAGCAGGGTTTGCAGAGCAAGAATGTGCTGATATTGTATGTGAAAATCATAACAAAATTTATGTTTTAACAGTTTCTTTGCAAGACCACCCTTTAAATAACTGAATAATGTTGAGGTTTTAAATGGCCATCAACTATGTTTTCAAACATATAGAAGATCTTAAATTCATATATCATCTTAAAGAAATTGTAACAGAAAATATGTTTTATCTGATGAGCCTTGGTGTCTCCTATTAAAAATCTGAAATATGATTTTTAGACGAATTAGCTTCCACATATGACTATGTTCCAAAGAGCAAATAAAATCCAACCTTCCAAATAAATGATCCTTTGCCAGGGTCAAGGCAAAATTTGTAATTTAAAAAAAGAAAATTTCATTGGTAAAACCCTCTTAGATTTTAAGTTGTATATCAAATACACAGATACAATGTAAATAGCAGTGTACTATGGAAAATGTTCTAATGGTGCACTTTGTTCTAAAGTCACCTCCAAACATAGTTCAATCAACATATTTACAGTACGCTCAGTAAATTAAAACCTGACAAGCCTTAATACATGGCGGAGAAAAATCCATCTCAACTCCAGTTGAATCATATATATAGAGCGTATTTTTTGTGCTCAAAGTTACTCTCTTCAGCCCAAATTACATTCAACACTAATCTCCTTTGGTTAACTGAAATGCTATAGACATCAAAGTTCCAAGAAAATATTCCCTGAAAAGTAACTCAAGTAAGAACAAGTCCAATTAAATGGAAAACCAAATAGGATTAAACTGTGTCTACGTGGTATTAAACTTACATGTGTAAACCTAGCATACTAAAAACAAGAAAAATATTTTTTAAAATCAATGACCATGTATGATTATGGGGATGTATTTCCCCCATCCTCGTCAGTTCTATTCACCAACACACTGCTGAATGGGCTACAGGTGACATGCTTACCAGCCTGTTAACTTTGAGCTATTCAGTCCTTAAATCCATGTCCCAACACAGAGTCTTACATACTGCTGTGTAGGGGCTAGGGACAATCTAGCCACTAAGATTTAGCCGATTCAGACATGAAAAGCAAGAGATTTATGAACCTAGACATCTAGAAGACAGAAAAATAAAGATCTCATTTAAAATAAAGATCTCATTTAAGTGTCAAGATTATGTTTCTGAATCTGTTACATGACAGGCTGTTTATCAGAAACACACTAGTTGGACTTCTTGTCCAATGACAAAAACCACACAGGACTTCATGCAGTATCCCTCCACGTTCCCGCAGTACGTGCTGAAGAACTGCAGTATGTTGCCATCAACTACGGATCCCCCCCACCCTGTGCTTTTCTGTTAATATAATTAAAAACACTGTTTTAAATTAAGAAGAAAAGTTTAACCTTGTTATTTTTATCATATATTTACTTCTAACTCAGATTCCATATCATTTGTAGTGTTGAAGAGTCTGAGCAACACTGAATCATAAAACTTAGCAAGTTTCACTGTACACAAATTTATTTAATATAGCACAGGTACAGAGGGCTCATCCAAATCCTGAAATGCCTTCAACGATTTTCCTTTCAAACAGAACCTGTAACGTGACAGTAGAGAAATGTATTTCTGAAACTGTAGTGGGTTTGCATGGCAAGGTTTTGGTAGTGGAGGGCTGCAGGGGTGTCTTCTGTATGAAGCTGCTAGAAGCTTCCCCTATGTCTGACAGAGCCAATGCCAGCTGGATCCAAGACCGCTGACCACAGCCGAGCCCATCAGCGACAGAGGTAGTGCCTCTGTGATAACGTATTTCAGAAGAGGGGAAAAAAAACCTGCGCAACAGCAGCTGAAGAGAGGAATGAGAATATGTGAGAGAAACAACTCTGTAGACACCAAGGTCAGTGAAGGAGGGGGAGGAGGTGCTCCAGGCGCCAGAGCAGAGACTCCCCGGCAGCCCGTGGTGCAGACCATGGTGAGGCAGGCTGTGCCCCTGCAGCCCATGGAGGTCCACAGTGGAGCAGATCTCCACCTGCAGCCCATGGAGGACCCCACGCCAGAGCAGCTGGATGCCTGAAGGAGGCTGTGACCCTGTGGGAAGCCCACGCTGGAGCAGGCTCCTGACAGGACCTGCGAACCCATGGAGAGAGGAGCCCACGCTGGAGCAGGTTTGCTGGCAGGACTTGTGACCCTGTGGGGGACCCACGCTGGAGCAGCCAGTTCCTGAAGGACTGCACCCTGTGGAAGGGACCCACTCTGGAGTTGTTCGTGAAGAGCTGCAGCCCATGGGAAGGACTCAAATTGAAGAAGTTTGTGGAGGACTGTCTCCCACGGGAGGGACCCCATGCTGGAGCAGGGAAAGAGTGTGATAAGTCCTCCACCAGAGGAGGAAGGAGCAGCAGAGACAACGTGTGATAAACTGACCTCAATGCCCCTTCCCTGTCCCCCTGTGCCACTGAGGGGAAGGAGGCAAAGAAATCAGGAATGCAGTTGAGCCCGGTAAGAAGGGAGGGGTGGGGGGAAGGTGTTTTAAGATTTGTTTTTATTTTTTCATTACCCTACTTTGATTTGATTGGCAATAAATTAATTTTTCCCCGAGTCAAGGCTGTTTTGCCCATGATGGTAACTGGTGAGTGATCTCTCCCTGTCCTTATCTTGACCCACAAAAGCCTTTTGTTGTATTTTTTATCCCCTGTCCAGCTGAGGATGGGAGTGATAGAGTGGCTTTGGTGGGCACCTGGCATCCAGTCAGGATGAACTCACCACAGAAACACATGAAACCTCCAGGGAATTAGTCAAGGTTTTTGCATGTGGAAAGTCTCACTGAGATCCCTTCAACCCTGACTCAAAAATCTTTCTCATACAGCTTCACAAAAGAAAATAATAGCCTTTAGCACAGATTTCTGTTCAGCACCTACCTCACAAACTTAAGTCCCAGGAACAAGAGGATGACTGTAAAATGAGTTCCTAACATCTAAACAAAGCAGTTTCTAAAAAACTTGAACATTTCAAAATGAACGTGGAAGATGTATACATACCTATAGCTATCTTCGCTTTCCGAATCCTGCTCTTCATCAGAATCTTTGTATTTGTCAGGATCTGGAAGAGTACTTGGATCAAACTCTTCTTCACTTCCACTGTGAGCAAGAAAGGCCACTGTTTCCTCTTCAACCTGCCAGGTGACAAATGAAGAGTTACAAGATATGCAAACAAGTCCATGTTACTTGCCACAACCCAATTAATAGGTATGCCATAACAAAAAACATTGTCCTCAATTGCAGTCAAAGACCACTGCTATTACAGCCAGGAAAATGGAACCATTTTCTGTCATCATCAGTGCTCTCCTCCAAGGCTGTTTGTTAAAGGTTGAAGAAATATTATTCAAAAAGGAAGCACAAGGATTTATGTTCAAATTCTACCTTCCCAATATCGTCACCTTAAATCTACCAAATGTAAGAGAGATTTGGACAGCAAATAATCAACAGCCATCTGAGAGCAAGTGTTTAAGTAATATGAGGCTTTACTGTCTCTCAGAAACACACTGGCAAAGAGATATGAGCTTGTGGTCACATTAATCACTGCTGTAGGGTGTATTTCATTAAATACTCTGATTTAAAACTCATCCGGGTGTCCTTGCACTTAAAATCCAAAATGCTGCTTAAGCGGAATTAGCTGCTCTAAGGGAGTTTCAGCCATCCACCACAAGTGATGCATGTTCTTCAGGCTTCCTCTCAGACTCCCTCATCCCTCCTCTCTGGGGTTCATCTTCCCTCCGACCCTGCAGCATGTCTCAGGATGGGCTGCTGGCATTGGCAAGTTTCCCCAGGGTGAGGGGATGTCTCACTAATTCCTTAACAAAGAGGGCACAGAAGATGCTGCTCCATAAAAGTCTTGGATAATATAATAAAGCTGACTGCTTTTGCAGATATAGGTTCTGCTCCATGCAGTCCTGAATCGGTGGCACCACTTCTGTAAATTTTTGCTAACAGGCATGAAGAAAGCAGACGGACTGGAGGGCATATGCAATTGTATATGCACAGAAAAATGCAAACAAAAAGCTTACAGGCATTTCCAAGCAATGTGAACCATGCATATTTATGCTGAAAAGCAAAAACAAATGTGAAGAAACTATAATTAAAGACTGCTACCTTTTGTTTATGTATCTAAGCAATGTGCACACAGCTGAGTTTCCAAAACAGTACCCCTTTCAAAGATCCTTCATTCTATGAATAACATCACATCATTAAAGTCCATTTTTGTTGTAATTCATCACTATTTCCATCTATCACCAGGCTTTAAAAGAACACCGTCCTTATGTGCACACACCTCACCACAATAAGAATAAATTTTAAAAAACCCCGAATCAAACAAAACCATACCAAAGGTCCCTTTTATATCTGCATATAGAGTGAGCAAAAGGAAATGAGGTGGTGAAGGGTAAGATTATTCACCACAGCAACAGTCCCTTATTGCTTGTCCAGTGACACTTCTGCAGTGCTCTGAAAACAAGCAGAAGAAAGGGATAAAAGCCAGATTTTCAATCAGAAGGCAGAAAAAACCCCATACTAAACACAGGTTTTGTTCTTGACTGTTTTGAAATACTAAAAAGGTAATTGTACAGCTGGGCATATAAAATCACTAAAAGCATTGTCAGACTCAGCAGCACTGTAAACTGCCTAAGGTAACATAACCCCCAACTGAAAAGCACGTTGATTACTGGGAACTTCAGGTGCTACTTCACAACAAAGTTGGGTTTGGTTTTGTGGGTTTTTTAAAAGCATTTTTTTGCTTACAAAAATTATCTTCTAGCTCATCTTTTAGTACAATATTACAGAGCGCTACTACCTCAACAGAAAACTATTTTGAAGGTCACCTTTTTGCTAGTGAATTTCCATATTTTAAAAGCATTCTGCATTAAATTACAGTTTATTTCAATTTCTTTAAACATCAAATATTTGCTCTTTACTTGTCCCTCCCACTGCATCTATTCTTTCAACACAACTGGTGCATACCAATTGTATATTAAATAAATAAATAAAAAAGTAGTAGTATTCAAAACTATTGTATGGAACAAAGTAGTTTTTAACATGTACGTGTGACACTATGCAACAGATTTCTGTAATACTACCATTTACTGGTAGTCACCTTTTAAGTCTTGGGCTGTTCATTCATATTCTCAGTTATGTCAGTAAAATGTTGAGACTGCATTGTTTCCTAAGTTTTGTCATGTATGTATGCACACATAAGACAATTACACATATACAGACCAAATCTTGACTTTCATTACATATTCATTTTTTTCCAGCAGAAATTTGCAGAGATGTGTTCAAGGTAATGCTTACTATAACAAAAGAAATAATTGGCAAAGATGCCTATTTCTTAACCCTATTAGCAGTTACATATTCATTAAAATATTCATAAGACCCTGAAATTGTTAAGAACTTGAACATGAATGTTTATCATTCACAGATGAACAACAGAAACTCATCATTTTTCCCCTCTTGCTTCAAATTTATATCAGCCAGTCAGGAAGAAGAAACACTGTGACTTAACTTCACGTTACTCACCACAAGAGCTGGAGAAAAAAAAATAAAATCATAGTTCAAGATAACACTTCTAGAAGTTCTTCAGATACAAATAGGGTGCAATTTACAGACTCAGGATTAGATTCTTCTTATAGCAATCGTTATCAAAGAAGAGATTAACTGAAGAACAGATTTTGACCACCTGTACTTTATGTCCAAGGTTAGCAACAATGTGCTTTGGAGTGTGTATTTATTATAAAAGTTTAACTGTGGAAGGAAACCCATTCAGACGTCACATCAGGCTGGTCAGGAGAACGGGATTCAGTGGCAATCATCTTGCTATTTTCATTCTGGTCAGGGGTGACAAGCTCTCTCTTTTTTTATACCGAATTGGCCCATGTATTTTGCAATCTAGTTCCACAGAAATTTTGCATGAAGACTTTTGGTTTGATCATGGCATTGAGATGAAAATATTTCTGTGTTCACATAGTCTCCCTCTGAGGTATAAGGAGATTCTTCTTATGCAAACTCAACATTTTAGAAAAATTCAGCAAAATTTCTGTGCTGGAGGTTTTGGAAAACTTGTTGCCTTCAACCTTCCACACTGTACCAAGTCAACAATGATCACACTCTACCTTACTATTGTCATTTTGGAAATGCACACCAGATGAGGCAAACAGGGCAAGTTCCTCTAGAGCTTTTGCCCTGCTTCTTGTCAGAATACCTCTGACTCAACTTCTCGTTGTCTTCATTACAAGACATAGTGACAACTTCCTCTCTTCATAAAGTAGGCTGAATGGCTGGTGAAGCTCAGGTAAACATGTTAGGCGGGCTAAGAGAAGCTTAAAATGAAGAAATTTATATACCTTTTTATGAAAACAGACACTCAGGGGACTCAAATGTTCAAAATAGCAGAATGATGTCTCATTTCTACCAGACATTAGGCATTCAGGTGAAATTATGTATTACCATCAGATAAAAATGGAGAACTGAAAAAACATACCATGAAAACCTGCACATACATAAAAAATGTTGTATTTTCCAAGATTTAATTTATAGAATACATATTTATTATGGTATTTAATTTATATCTAATTTAATAGGTATTTATTTTTTTACCCAATTAAATTGTCTGGAGTTGCAAATTTTATGTTCAATCCTTTAAGCAATTTATCAGTTCCTAGCTAGCAGGCTGAGGGAGGAAAAATAATTGTTTTTGCACTATCAGTTCTGTGCATAGTACTTTATAAAGCACAGTGGGGGAATGTTTCTGATCAGCTAAAAGCAAAACCTTTAAGCTTTGTTTAGAAGTCGATCAGACTTGATTTGAGTCCATCCACAGTCATACATACATAATATTCAGTTCCTTTTGAGTTATGCCACCCTTTAGCTTTTGCTGATAATATGGCCTTTCCTAGTAAGTGGTGTTTATGACTTTAATGCTAAGAAAAGGTAGGCTTTAAATACTGCTAGGAGGTTACCCTACACAACTTTTAAAAATTTAGCATGTTACAGCTCATATAAAAGGATATTTAAAAATATAATCCCTTCCATGATCTGACAGAATTCCAAATTTTATTAATTTTATTCTTCTTGACAATTATTTTTCAAATAAAAATGGGAATTGTTTCTGGATCATATTTATGATGGAACACATTCACAAACAGAGAGGTTTAGTAGCATTTCCTTTAGAACATCTTACTCTGGATTCACCTGATTCCTCACAGGTTTTTTTTTCCATAGCCTGTACCCCCAACCCACAATACTGTGTCCCCAGCCAATGCATGGTTGCTCTGATATTTCATCATCTACATTGCCCCACAGGAATACAGCTATTCTGGTGGTTCACAAATAGAAATACAGCCTTTGATGTAGCTGGGGTGTTTGATCCAATAGTTGCTTTGAAGATCAAGACGAAAGCCTTAAGACGATACTGAAAACTGACTGGGAGCCAGTGGAGTGAACCAAGTGCTGATCTGACATCCAAAGAGCTGTCTAAACCATGCCAAAATTGGACAACTACACTCCATACTATCTGATGCTCATCTGTAGCCTTCAAATCCAAACATCACTTCCACTGAGGAAAGGACCTTGCAAGCTAAGAGGGGAGAGGCCAACTTTCAACCACATTTCTGTGTGCAGTAGCACTTAAGGTTAACCTTCATGAACTGTGACCAAGTCATGTGAGCTTTCTTCCTGTTGTCATCTACCCTTTGACATCTCCATCAACATTGAAAATTAATTCTAATAGGTGACTGTCCTGGTTTCATCTGGGATAGAGTTAATTTTCTTCCTAGTAGTGGGTACAGAAGGTGGGAGGGAGCATAGTCAGGACAGCTGATCCAAACTAGCCCAAGGAATATTCTATATCATGGAACGTAATGCTCAGTATATAAACTGGGGGGAGTAGGCCAAGAGGGGCAGATCACTGCTCAGGCATCAGTCAGCAGATGGTGGACAATTGCATTGTGCAGCACTTATCTTTTCTTGGGTTTTATTTCTCTTTTTGGTATATTAATTTTCATAATCAATATAATTATTATAATGTTTTATTATTGGTATTATTATATTTTATTTTAGTTACTAAACTGTTCTTATGTCAACCCACAAGTTTTACTTTTTTTTTCAATTCTCCTCCCTGTCCCACTGGGACAGGGGAGGAGTGAGCAAGCAGCCATGTGGTGCTTAGTTGTTGGCTAGGGTTAAGCCAGGAGAGTGGCATACACATCTATTCCACAATTGGGTTTGCCACTCCTCCTAGGCTTGTTTCTTCTTATGAATAAGGAGGAAGTTATATACAAAAGGGTGGGAAGAGCAGAGAACAGGTTGTTGTTGCAGGACCTTCTGTTCTCTTGGTCTGAAGCACACAGATGCATTCAAGGCATGCCACAGAAAGGAGATGATGTGGACATGAACAGGGTCAACTGTTTCAGGATTGGCCAAGTTGCATGGGTCTGGCCAGAAAGGCTGACAACCAAAGACTGGAGAAACCAAAGTTGCACGTTAGTCTTTGCACTAAGATGATCTAACTGATCCTCAGGCTCTGGGAGGAGTTAGCCATAGCTCCTGTTTTTCACACCATTTTATAGAATATCATTCTTGGTTTTCAGTAGAAGAGAGACACAACTCTTAGCTTCATCTTCCAAGCATTCCCAAGCACTGGCAGTCACACTAAGGTTCAATTTCACCCAGTCATTCTTTATTTCTTTTTAAGCAGTCTAACATCTCAAATAATATAATTAGCCCAGTTTACCCAGCAGATTCTTGCTTTTACCAGTGGTCTCAAGTGATGTATATGAAAATACTTAATTTGCTTTCTTGGTATTCCTAAATGCCCTGCATTTTATAGTCAGTGAATGCGTAAGCCTGTGTTCCAAACCAGCACACACGGATGCATATATATTGAAATTCAAATCTTTGCTGTGTAACTATAGCAAAGCAATTTGTGCAGGAAATGGCTCCTGCCACAAGCACAGTTCAGAATGATTGAAAACACAAAAATCGTAGAAATTGCCACACATTCACTTCTGGCTTTTTTATATTAGTAAAGTTTCTGTTGGTTTCCTAGTAGTAAGTATATGTTTTATCTGTAGACTTGATCTCTACAAAGTACTTACAATCCATATAGACAGAACTAACAGCAACATAATGAATGCATATAAAGGTAATATAATTTGGTAAATTTACAATTACAAACTCATCTACCTTCAAAGTGAAATGCTGAGAACTTTTAAATCTACTCAAAGACTTTTTTTAAAATGTATTTGCTCTTACCTGCATTTGAATTATAGCAGGTACATCTCACAGCTAGACCTTATGCTTTTCATCTTTTTATTTGCTCTTATAAGACCCATGTGGAATACTTATTGTAAAGACAAGATTCTTCAAGTTGTTACTAGACACAATTATCATTGTGATTTTAACAAAAGGGCAGACTAATATAATCCTGGTGAGAAAGGTCAAGATAAAACAACTATATTGTTAACTTAAATATAATTCATATTACAGACATGAAAATACAACTTAAAAGAAACTAAGTTACTAGGTGGGTAGCACCAGAAGCAAAATACACACTGGAATATATGAAATTCTGACCAGTAAAAGGGCTTAACCTACTGAATATACTCTTGACTTCAGAGGTTGCTTGTACACAGATTTCACAGGAGTGCAAGCTAATAGTTCTGGTGCAATGAAATATGGGCATGAGCACAGAGGTGCTTTATTTGCCATAAAAGATCAAAGCTAGGATCTTTAGTACCATAAATGTCTCCAGCATTCGAATTAACAGAGTAGTAGCTTCATCTCTAGAAATGGATAAAGGTTTCCACACCTGTCATGCCAGCAGCTAGACAGAGATGCTACCACACACACTAAATACCTGTCTGAAACAAGATTGATTTAAAGCATTTAATAATGCAAAGGCTTCAAATCAGAAAAGTCTAAACAATTTTTATTTTGAAAGCTTTCTAATACTAGGTTGTCAGGTATCATTTTGCTTAGAAGTGAGCAAGTAGTACAGGAAAAAAGAAAATCAGGTTTTACTCACTGTGCCTTAAAAAAAAAAAAGAGTATAAAAGTCTGGGAGAATTAAACATGTCAATAGACATGTCCAAAAGTCTAAGGCCCTCAAAAAAAAGAGAAAACCACAATGCAGAAAACTGTTTTTCAACTTCTGTTCTCCACACAAATCCTTGGACTATCTGTTTACACTCCCTCTTTCTCTCCACTTTTAGGTTCACAGCAGTCATGGCTGTCAGCTCAAATACAGAAAGTAATTCTCCAAAGTAGTCTGTGTTCAAACATTTCAACACATCAGTCTTCTCCAGGAAACCTCAGCATATGTCCACAGAGATGGTGTCTACACAAGAGAATTTTCTCTGTATTGTCTTTTGGCACTTTTGAACAAGCCTGAAGGAACTGCATCCTCTGCCATGACACAGCAGAGGTGTCCCACCACCACTACTCACAGCAGAGACTGGGAGCTGAGACTACTCTTTGCTTAGTGATGTGTATTTTTCAAGAATAAACAGATCAACAGCAGCACTGACATGAAATAATCTGAAGGGAAACCTTGTAAGTAATGTAATTCTGTAAACTGGTCAGTTCTGCTCTTTTCTTCAAAAAAGTGATTTGTATTCAGTACACAAGAAACAGCAACACTGGCATTAAGTGCTTGTCCTACAAGACTTTAATGTTTTCACTGTACTGCTTAAGTCACATACTCTAAATGTTGGTACAAAACATGTATGTAAAATAGCACATTTACAGGGAGAAAAATACGAATCAAATTAATTCCTCATAGTGAGGAACTGAGGAACATACAGAACTGAGAAAAAGAAACCCAGAAGTAGCACTGCTGCTCACAGCACTGACTCAGTTGCTTGCTGTGAGAACAAGCCCTTGTCTTCCCTCATTCAGTATCCATTTAGCAGCAGCAAAAGATTCACATTTGTTCAAATATGCAAACAAGTAACAAGTAAATCAGAAAGCACCTGACTGATGCTGCATGCTTGCAGGGTCATTTATTATTAATTTTTGTTGTTGAATGCACCTTTGCATGCAATTAATACCTTTCTACAAAATTTTGCAGAAGGCAACTCCTGGCCCAGAGAGCACAAGGGTTAAGTAAAAGACACGAGAGAACAGATGAACGCAGCCTGATGAAGGACAAGGAAGCAAGAGCTGCCTGAGGAAGATTATGAGCAAATGGGCATGACACAGCCGGAGACCTGCCTTCTCCTATTTCCACAGGCATTGCTGTAAAGGGGATCCTGCATGAAGAAACTGAAAAAGCTTCAGAGGGAGACTTGCAGCCATCCACTATTAGATTTGCTTAGGCATGAGGAAAAGCTGAGGACAAAAAAACCCATCAAGGTGGTTCTTGAAAAATAAGCAAGTGGGCAATAACTGATGAGAACTAAGCTCTTAATAGCAATTGACAGATGAGAGGCCATGAAGAGTGCTCAAAGCTAAGTGGAGACACATGAAGAGAGGTAACTTTGCAGCAGCAATTTGAATAGATACTAATGGAGCAAAATGGAATTCATAAAGGGAGGTGGTGAACACACTGAAGAAGTCAAGACAGAAAATCGTAATATCCACTGATAACAATTTTATCTATGCGAACAAATACGAAAGGCATGTCTTAGAAATGCCAAATAGGAAGAACAAGAAAGATTTAAATGAAACAAGACCTTTTAGATCAACTAATTAAAAGAAACACAATTTTTCAGGTCTAAAATAAAGTAAAACAACTTCAACACAAAAAACCCCAAATTAACACTAATTTCTGAGTTACTGTTACTTGGGGAATTCAGATAAAGCATAATATTATGTGTGGAATAAGGTCAGGAAATGCTAGTACAGGGAGAAGCTACAGAAGAGTTCACTTCAGGAAACAGAAAACACATAATCTGTCATCGGTGGAAAATGAAAGGACAAAATCATATAATCATAGAATTGTTTGGGTTGAAAGAGACCTTGAAGATCATCTAGTTCCAACCTCCCTGCCGTGGCAGGGACACCTTCCACTCTATGAGGTTGCTCAAAGCCTCATTCACAGAATCACAGAATCATCTAGGTTGGAAGGGACCTTGAAGATCATCTAGTCCAACTGTTAACCTAGCACTGACAGTTCCCAACTACACCATATCCCTCAGTGCTATGTCAACCTGACTCTTAAACACCTCCAGGGATGGGGACTCCACCACCTCCCTGGGCAGCCCATTCCAACGCCTAACAACCCGTCCTGTAAAGAAATACTTCCTAATATCTAGTCTAAACCTTCTCTGGCGCAACTTGAGGCCATTACCTCTTGTCCTATCGCTTGTTACTTGGTTAAAGAGGCTCATCCCCAGCTCTCTGCAACCTCCTTTCAGGTAGTTGTAGAGGGCGATGCGGTCTCCCCTCAGCCTCCTCTTCTCCAGACTAAACAACCCCAGTTCCCTCAGCCGCTCCTCGTACGACACATGCTCCAGACCCTGCACCAGCTTCGTTTGCCCTTCTCTGGACACGCTCGAGTAATTCAATGTCCTTTTTGTAGTGAGGGGCCCAAAACTGAACACAGGAATCGAGGTACGGCCTCACCAGTGCTGAGTACAGGGGTAAGATCACTTCCCTGTCCCTGCTGGCCACGCTATTGCTGACACAAGCCAGGATGCCATTGGCCTTCTTGGCCACCTGGGCACACTGCTGGCTCATGTTCAGCCGGCTGTCAATCAACACCCCCAGGTCCCTCTCTGACTGGCAGCTCTCCAGCCACTCCTCCCCAAGCCTGTAGCGCTGCTGGGGGTTGTTGTGACCCAAGTGCAGCACCCGGCATTTGGCCTTATTGAACCTCATACAGTTGGCCTTAGCCCATCGCTCCAGCCTGTCCAGATCTCTCTGCAGAGCCTCCCTACCCTCGAGCAGATCAACACTCCCACCCAACTTGGTGTCATCCGCAAACTTGCTGAGGGTGCCTTTGATCCCCTCGTCTAGATCATCAGTAAAGATGTTAAACAGGAGAGGCCCCAAAACTGAGCCCTGGGGGACACCACTTGTGACCGGCCACCAACTGGATTTAACTCCGTTCACCACAACTCTTTGGGCCCGGCCATCCAGCCAGTTTTTTACCCAGTGAAGCGTGTGCCCATCCAAGCCACGAGCAGCCAGTTTCACCAGGAGAATGCTGTGGGAAACAGTGTCAAAGACCTTACTAAAGTCAAGGTAGACAACATCCACAGCCTTTCCCTCATCCAGTAAGCGGGTTGCCCTGTCATAAAAGGAGATCCGGTTTGTCAAGCAGGACCTGCCTTTCATAAACCCATGCTGACGGGGCCTGATCATCTGGTTGTCCCGCATGTGTTGTGTGATGGTACTCAGGATGAGCTGCTCCATCAGCTTCCCGGGCACCGAAGTCAAGCTGACAGGCCTGTAACTTCCCGGATCACCCTTCCGACCCTTCTTATATATGGGCGTCACATTGGCCAGTTTCCAATCTGTCAGGACCTCCCCAGTCAGCCAGGACTGCTGGTAAATGATGGAAAGCGGCTTGGCGAGCACCCCAGCCAGCTCCTTCAGCACCCTCGGGTGTATCCACTCTGGTCCCATAGACTTGTGTGTGTCTATGTGATGCAGTAGGTCACTGACTATCTCCTCCTGGAATGCGGAGGGGGTCGTTCTCCCAGTCTCCGTCTTCTGGCTGAGGAGGCTGGATTCCCTCAGTACAACTAGTCTTGCTATTAAAGACTGAGGCAAAGAAGGCATTAAGCACCTCAGCCTTTTCCTTGTCACTTGTTACCATGTTCCCTCCTGCGTCTAGCAGAGGATGGAGGCTGTCTCTGGTCTTTCTTTTGCTGCTCACATACTTATAGAAACATTTCTTGTTGTCCTTGATTGCTGAAGCCAGATTAATTTCCAGCTGGGCTTTAGACCTCCTGATTTCTGCCCTGCACAGCCTCACAGCATCTTTGTAATTATTGTGAGTCGCTAGCCCCTTCTTCCAAAAGCTGTAAACTCTCCTTTTCTCCCTAAGTTGCAGCCAAAGCTCCCTGTTTAGCCAGGGTGGTCTTCTCTGTCGCCGGCTTCTCTTACAGCACCTGGGGACTGCCTGCTCCTGAGCCATTAAGACTTCCTTCTTAAAGAGCGCCCAGCCTTCCTGGACCCCTATACCCTTCAGGACCATCTCCCAAGGGATCCTGTCAAGCAGGTGCCCAAACAAGACAAAGTCAGCCCTTTGGAAGTCCAGGATGTCAGTTCTGCTTCCCCCTCTCCTGGCCTCTCTAAGAATAGAGAACTCGTATCATTATTTCATGATCACTGTGCCCTAGTCTGCCTCCAACTGCCACATCACCCATCAGTCCTTCTCTGTTCACAAAGAGGAGATGATTTCATGGTCACTGCAGCCAAGGTTGCCCTTGAGCTTCACATTCCCCACCAGCCCCTCCTTGTTGGTGAGATCAAGGTCTAGCATAGCACCTCTCCTCATTGGCTCCTCTGTCACTTGGAGAAGTAAGTTATCATTAATGCATTCCAGAAACCTCCTGGATTGCTTATGCCCTGCTGTGTTGTCCCTCCAACAGATATTGGGGTGGTTGAAGTCCCCCATGAGGAACAGGGCTTGTGAATGTGAGGCTGCTCCTGTCTGTCTATAGAGGGCCTTATTCGCTCGGTCTTCCTGGTCGAGTGGCCTCTAGCAGACCCCCACTATAATGTCACCTGTCCCTGTCTTCCCTTTAATCCTGACTCATAAGTTCTCGGTCACCTCCTCATCCGTCCCCAGGCAGAGCTCCATGCACTCCAGCTGGTCACTGACATAGAGGGCAACACCCCCTCCTTGTCTTCCCTGCCTGTCCTTCATAAAGTGCCTCTATCCTTTCATTCCAACGCTCCAGTCATAGGAGCTATCCCACCATGTCTCCATGATGCCAATAAGATCACAGACAGCCCTGCAGGCGTGCGCACATCTCTAACTCCTCTTGTTTATTCCCCATGCTATGTGTGCTTGCATAGATGCACTTTGAGTCCCCCGTGAAGCTGACTTACTGGCTGGAGTGTCTGGAATTCCTTTGTGCTGCTCTTCAGGGGCTCTCCTGCTGACCTGTGATCCTTCTACAGATTCTGGGCATCTATTGCTGGCACTGGCATCACACTGCTAGGAGTGGAATTGATTGAGGCTCCACTCCCACGGCAACTTTAGTTTAAAGCCCTCTTCATTAGCTTGGCAAGTTTATGACCAAAGATGCTCTTCCCCTTCTCTGACAGATGGACTCCATCAGCCCCCAGTAGACCAGGTTTCTCAAAGAGAGTCTCATGGCCTAAGTAGCTGAACCCCTGCCTGTGGCACCAGTCCCGTAACCAATTGTTGATTTGCCAGAGTTGACTGGCCCTTTCAAACCCCTTCTCTTTGACCAGGAGGATTGATAAAAAAACTACTAGGGCTCCAGAGTCCTTTGCTGCCACTCC
Organism: Strix uralensis; assembly: GCF_047716275.1. Classification (NCBI taxonomy): domain Eukaryota; kingdom Metazoa; phylum Chordata; class Aves; order Strigiformes; family Strigidae; genus Strix; species Strix uralensis. The sequence goes on from NC_133973.1 coordinate 120,483,990, forward strand.
CAGAGGTCTGTAATTCTTCTTGATACTCCTCAGACTGCTCCTGGCTGTATCCCTGGTGCCCACGTGAAACGACAGCAGCAGATAATAGTCAGTGGACTCTACAAGGCTTAATAGTCTCTCGGTGACATCCCTGACACAAGCCCCTGGGGTAAGCAGCACACCTCTCTAGAGTGTGTCAGGTCAGCAGATGGCTGCCTCCGTACCTCTCAGAAGAGTCACCTACTACTATCACCCATCACCTTTCCTTAGTCGCGCTGGTTGTTACACGGTGAGCAGACCGGGCTGCCTTACTCAGCTACAGTGACTCTCCTGACGTCACAGGTCTTTCTTCTTCAGTCTGCAGAGCAGTGAAGCAGTTCTGCAAGGACACATCAGGCTTCAGGGGAAGTCTCCTCCTCCTGCATGTCCTTGCTGTGGCAAGCTTTCATTCTCCCGCATTATTGGCCCCCCTCCCTTCCATGTGTGCCTGTGGGGGTTTTGGCTCTTTGGCCGTGGGCTGTGGGTCCACTGCAGACTGCACTTGGAACCAGCTATCTAACTCCTTCTCAGCCTCCCTGAGGCGACGCAGCCTTCTCACCACCTCCTGCAGCTCAGTCACCTGCTGCAGGAGCTCATCCACCTGGGCACACCTTTTGCAGGCAGGTCTGCCGCCTGTCCCTGCCCCAGGAGAAAGGTCTGGGCACGTCCTGCACTCTGAGGTCTGCACTGCAGCCCCTCCCTTCAGCAGCTCTGTCTGGGTGGAGGCATCGGCCACTGCTGGGGCGGATGGTGCGGACCCCCAGCCGGAGCTGCAGCCTTTGCTCTCAGATGAGTGCCCACCATCCTGCCTCGGCGGTCAGGTAGAGTCAGTGACCTTGGCCTGTGCGGATGGTCACAGAATGGTGCCCAGTTGCTGGCTTATGTGGACTTCCAAGTCATTAAGAAGGACTTGGATAAGCACCAGAAAGTGACCACAGCAATACTAAGGCACAGGCTAAAGTGAGACATAGTGGTGATACCCACAGTGGCTATGAAAGAAGATAGCAAAGAAGGTTGAACTTTTTTCTTGAGAATTGCCTAATCTCTGAACCATCAGCTAAGATTTTAATTTGGACAAAAAGATAGAGCTGGAGTAGAGAAACTGAGATAAGACTCATTACTACAGACATGAATTTATATCCATGAACAGGATTTCTCCACAGATACGAGGAGAAAAAAAGCAAAAGGCAGAGCTGTGCAAAATGTTGTCATAGAAGGAGACTGAATACTACGAGATTCCTGAAATTATGAAGGAGGAACTATTAGAGAAGACAGACACCAGAACACAGGGTGGTCATGTCTGCAAAGGCCCTAAGAATTGGAGCAGATATGGAAAGGCCAAGTGAAAGACCAACAAGAGAGAGGAACACCAAGGCTCTCAGAGAAGAGGAACTGTGTAAGAAGGAAATCAGAGAGTAGTTGTTATGTCTATTGAGTAGAACTGAAACTTGTCTACATTGCAGATGAATAGAAGGCCATGAAGAAATGTAACAGCTTGAAAAGTACAAAAGGTCAGTATGGAAGTGGGAATCAAAGATAAACAGGGAAGAACTGTAAGGCAAACATGAGAGGGCCAAAGAGAGGAAGACTGTCAAGAGAAGATCTGATGGAGATGACAGAGTGATGACAAAGGGAACCATGGTGGAGAGAAGAGCTGACTGAAGCTATTTAAAAAATGGGAAAGAGTAGGAAAGGGGAAAAAGGAAAGGGCAAAGCCATTAGTGTTTCACCAAAGAATACAGAGGGTGTTAAAGAGTTTATATGGGCCCAAAAAGTAGGTAGGTAACAGTAATAATAAAAAAAAAATCTGTCAAGGGATACTAAGTACACCAGTGCTGTGCCTTTGCCCCTGAAAGTCCCTGAGCTGCAGATCTCTTTAGCCAGATCTCTTCATCACAGTTTGAAAACTACTCTGCAGGTACAACTGCAGATTTTCCTGAAGACCAACTACAAAGAACTGCCAGATTTGACAGGGAGAAGGGAAGAAGGTTGCCCTCATTTCAATATGTAGCCATTTATGGAAGCAATTTTTTTTTTTTTTTCCCCACTGCTATCCTGTTTCCTATCAGTCTTTTGGGGCTTCTCATATAAATACCGCTGTTTATTAAATGAATCTGGTGAACACAACGACCATCTCATTCTCAGCACAAGAACAAAATATTTGAAACGATGCAGTGAGGGGAAAATTGAAAGTTGAGACAACTTTCCATCAAAAGCCTAAGCCTAATTATATTAAATACATCAGTGGTGATCATATGCAATGGCTCATTGAGGAACCCACACTGTACTACCTCACACAGTCTTTGGGTTTTGTACTGCTGCCAAAATGTTCTACGCTATTACCAGTGACCGAGTAACAACTTTTGGTTTTAGTAATTGAAATACAAGTGGTATACAAATACTGAGAGTAGAAGATCTAGCATTCATCTGTACATGTAATTAGCGTATTATAGATTTCTAACTGACTTCTTGCTACTCCCCAAAAGTCCATACTTGCAGCAAATCAGTCTCAAATATGTTGTAACCATTGAAATCATCTTTACAAACTTTAACCTAGGAAATTACAATGTTCAGCTAAGGACTTATTATACCTTACAGTTGTTCATTCACTTGCCTGTTCATTTCAACAACATCTGAAAAAATCTTTATACTGCATAAATCATGTATTATATCCATAAACAACAGGATACAGTACACTGTATGATTGATTACCTTGGCATTTAGCTCTTGTGGGAATAGCTTTTGTGAAACATGGCTCTATTGGACTCTCTGAAAATTACATTTTGGTAAAACTGCCTGAATGATCAAACTTAGGTACGGCTAGACATAATGTTATTAACATTGAACAGGCAGGTACAAACTTGAACTTTTCATACTGTACCAAAACAATGCTATTTTACATTTGTTTCTCAAGGAATCAGAGATGGCAAAGTCAGGGTGGACCAATTTAAATCAGTGATTTCAATCACTAATTATCATCCTGATTAAAATCAGAAAACTTTTAATTCACACAGTGGTTTACACAAGTAACCACTGGTACTTTTGTTATTATTTCAGTATTCTGAGGCACAGTTGTTTTATACTTTACACAAAATTTTCCATTTATCTTTTCCATAATGACGTTAGCAAATGATAAAAGATCCATCACTTATTTGACAAATGCTAATTCATTTTTAAATCATGATTAGTGTCAAGTTGACTCTTATTTCATCTGAAATTGAAACAGATTTCAATCAGAATTTGAATTATTTTCTAAAGTATACTTTATTTATAATATTATGTATATTATTTGAAAGTTACTAATTCATAGTTTAAGTAGAACCATCTCAAATACAGCAGATACATGGAAGAAAAATTAAGGTCACCCAAGCACGTGCTATATCGTAAATTTAACATTTATGAAGGTATACATTGTCTCTTGCCAACAAAATTGACTACTTCTGAGCATCCAATCTTATGAGATTTTTGTATGGTTAACAGCCTCAAACCTAATTTATATTCACAGACTGAAAGACGATGGTAAGAATAAACAAAGATAACTAGTTCCTCAAATCCTAATATGTTTTTCAACCTTTAGCTGCGCATTGAACTTATCAAATATATCTAAATGAAGAAAATATTATTTCAGAACCAGAAAAGGATACAACTTGTTATGAAAACACAATTAACTTTCCCAGTTAATGACTGTTCTCTAAATCACATCACTATCTGAAACTCTATCAGCAACTTACTTTCTTGAATTCTTTATTTTTAGATTATTCTAGTAAATTTTTTCATAGATCATTCCTTAATACTTTCATTTTACCTACCATTTTTAAGTTCTCAAAAAGAAAAGAACGTATCTAACAAATTAAAATATGTATTTAAATAACTGTTTTGGTCTTTTTAGTGAGCTGTTGATTTTTATCTATCATCTTATTAATAATTATAAGATGGCTTCTTTTCCCCCATTCTCCCAAATACTTGCAACATATATACAAAATGTCAAGGAAAGGGAGAACAAGAGTATAAATGTTGATCTCATTGATTTAAAAATAAATCATAGCATGCTTAGAAATCTGTCAGGAAAAGTCATTTTAGCCTAACTTTACCGCTCATTATGAACTCCAGTGCAAGCACCTCATTTGCTTTACTGACTTTTTGGCGTTACACAATCTGCTTGCAATTATGATTTGTCATACATTAGTAAATACTGGAAACAGAAATAGCAAAATGAAAACAGATCTACCGGCTTAAGCATAGACATATTGTCAGTTCTCATTAATGCATTGGCCACAACCAATATAAAGGCATAAGCTTTTATTACCCTAATAGACCTCCACCAGCAACAGAATTTAGTACAGCTCCATGACATGCTTTCTCTTTAGGTCACATTGATGAAAAGCACTATCTTCACCACAAATAAAAATAAATATACCAAATAAAATGTAAGCCTGACACTATGTAATATTCATGAGTATTATTCTGTGAAGTTTAGGCTCTGACTGTGCACTGTATCATTATCCTCCAGAAACTTTGCTTGTTTTAAATTAGTAAAAGTAATTTGTTCTGGATTTCAGGTTTGCCATAAGGAGCTCAAAGACATGAACAATAACTTCTTGAGACTAACAGCAACTGGATGAGTGGCTAATCTCACTAACCTTGTAATTTCAATACCCACAGACAAATACTGTTAAGTGCTCTCTGACAGAGGAAAAGCCCAGTGAATGGCCATGTTCCAAAATTCCAAAGACTGTCTCTCTTGCCTTCCTAGCTGGGACATCTTCAGTCCTGACACAGAAGCCTCTCTGATACACACTGCAGGGCAACTGTGTCAACAGAAAACAAAGACTTCCAGAAAAATAGGGCTGGTGGCCACTGATTCCATCTCTGTCCGTAGTGAATAAGGTACAATTCCATCATTCCTGGCTTGAAGCCTTCAGTAATGAGGATCCCACAGTCTCCTCACAAACTTATTCCAATATTTAGATAATCTCACCATTGGAACATATTTCTGGAGTCTATATGAATTCCCCTGTTACAAACCTGTTACTTGTTGTGCCAGTCTGAGAACAGATTGCTCATTCACTTTTTAAATATTTGACCTATTTTCTCAATTTCTCTCCTCTAGATCACGCCAACTATCGTACAGCTCACCAGCCTGGATACAGGTTTGAAGAACGCTTTTTTGGTCTGCTGAAAACTGAGATGCAGAGCTATTGCTTGTCCTGCTCAAGGACAAAGACTCTAAGCCTACTTTCTGAATGGATCACCAGTTAAAATAAACACACACATCTGCCAGCTGGTCTGGCAACCAACCAGCAAAGATAGACTGACTGATAGTCCAACAAGAAATGATCATGTTCTCATGTATGAGAAGAAATGTAGCAACTGGAGAAGAAGAGACAAGAAAAGTGCACAAGCAGAGCATGGGAGAGGAGAACTGTCACCAAACAGTGACCCTGCAGAAGTCCACATCAGCCACGCACTTCAGCTGGGCTCCCCTGCTCAAGGCAGCACTGTCCACCCCCTCCAGTCTTTAGGGGAGCACTGAAAGCCTTCACACAGCATAAAATACATAAAACTCAAAACAAATAATGCCGGAAGCTCCAAATCATTTGTTTTCGTATTGAACTAATTCAAATAATACAATTATATCTTTAACAAAACCTTCAGAACAGGTTTGGTTTCTGTGCCATACACCTGAATTTGGAAACTGCGACCAGACCTAGGATCTGGGTTACCACGAGGTTCTGGTGGTCTTGGCTACATCCCACCGCTGGAACACCAAACTCACAGGCACACACCTTGGTGTGCTAAGCTATGCACCTCTGGCAAGCCACCGAAGCACATACACTGTTTACTGTATCTCTGAGGTCCATATGGGATTCCAACAATAATCCACCCAATGCATCAGACTGTAGGATGACACTTCAACCCATAATTTTTGGTTTTAAGGTAAATCACTATCTCTTAAGAAAAAAAAAAATCCTAACCAAACTCAGACTGATAAAAGTGTTTCACCACTGGCAGAAATAAATGATTAATATTCTTTCCTGAACTGCTTAAGGAACGTACAGGATTTCCTGTGGCCATGTTAGTACCTCCCTAGAGACCCATCCTCAAGGTTTATTTGGGTCTGAGAACCTACAAAGCCACATAAAGGACCAATTAGCCATCACTGGTGTTTACCATTTTAATCTTGAGAAAGATCCAAAGGCAGCAACCATAATATACCCCATACATAAAAATTATATTCAACTGCTACTTTCTCCACTACTTGAATACAATGATTGAAATGTACATAATTATTTAATTCTTGGCCTGTCTAATATTTAAAATGATAGATGAAAACCGATGTTGGTTGGTTTTTTTTTTTTCCTTAGAAACCTGTTGTGGTTTAACCCAGCAGGCAGCTAAACACCGCACAGTTGTCCGCTTGCTCCCCCACACTAGGATGGGGGAAAGAATCAGAAAAAAGGTAAAATTTGTGGGTTAAGATGAAGACAGTTTAATAGGACAGAAAAGGAAGGGAAAATAATAATAACAATAAAAGAATATACAAAACAAGCGATGCACAATGCAATTGCTCACCACCCACTAACCAATGTCCAGCCAGCCCCCGAGCAGCGGGCCATCAGCAGCATGATGGCATACAGTATGGAATAGTCCCTCGGCCAGCTTGGGTCAGCTGTTCTGGCCGTGTCCCCTCCTAGCTTCTTGTGCACCCCCAGCCTCCTCGCTGGCAGGGCAGCATGAGAAGCTGGAAATTCCTTGACTTTGTGTAAGCATCACTCAGCAACAACTAAAACAGAGTGTTATCAACATTATTCTTGTCCTAAATCCAAAACACAGCACTATACCAGCTACGAGGAAGAAAATTAGCTCTATCCCAGCTGAAACCAGGACAAAACCTTTTTTATTTTTTACTTTAAAGAAAGACAAAAACCAAAAGAACTGTGATGTTGAAACAACGTTAAACATTATTATAGAGACATAGCAGTATTCCTCCATCCGAGAAATGGTAAGCCTGGTCCTCTTTACATAAGTCACATATCTTTGCAAGGGGAACATTTTCTCTTGAAAATAATATTTTTGCTTTCTTCAGGACTACTGCTCTTTGCAACTGACAAGTTTAGGATTTCAGCTTTATGGAGTCACTAAAATTATTTCTGCCTTAGTAGAGCCAGCAGATTATAAAATCCAGTTGTGATTTGATTGCATCCACAAACCTATTTCCTCACGCATGTAACTTAAACAGGTTGCGGTTCCTTTTTAAGTTCTTGCAGTTTCACAAAATTTTGAGGATAAAATTTAATGACCTATTGAAAATAAATAAATCATTTGTTATATCACATTCTACTTGGCATACAAAATTAGCACAGAGAATATTTGCTAGAGGTACTGTTAAGTGAAAATCCTTGTTACATTATGCATGACTTACCAAAGCACTGAGTACACAATATCCATCATGAAATTCAGAATATATAACTAAATTTAGAAGGAAGTACATTCAGACCTGTGATCAGCATTTTGATATCTCCAGTTATGAGTTTTAATTAAACTTGCTTTTTGTATTAAGTCTATTTTTATTAAATAGGCACAGAATCATGTTTTATACATTATGCATAACTAAAAAGAGATAAAAGTTATTTGTAAATGCCGTTTCTTAAAGGGACTTCATAATTCAAGTCACTGTTCCATAGCTTCTCTTCACAGGTGTGATGAAGAGGCACCACTGCTGAACATAAGGGCTTCAGCCACCTCACTGGCAATCCGTTTCAGCACCCCAAATACTACTTCCTGTGACAACAGACTGATAAATGAGATTGCTGGGTGACACAGAGCACAGATTACTTTTTTGTCAGGAAGTAAATTATCAAAAAATAAAACCAAAGAGGTTCTTGCGCATCTCCGATACATCAGACTAACCCTCGGATTGCACAACTCCTGTCCTTTGGTACTGAGGATCTCTCATCACTAAGCAGATGAGCTCTCACTCCCTCTGTATTTTTCTACATGATACATCACATTTAAAGAATCTTCATAACTCCCCACTGTCACAAACAGGAAACACAAAGATGCACCCAGATGAAGCTCAGAAGGCTGAAGTCCCAACTGCCCTACATGTCTCCTTTCTCTCAGAAGCTCTGTCTCCCAGAACAGAGACAGCAGAACTGCATGGCAGCAGCCCTGCAAGCTATTAGTTCACTGCCCTGCGTATGAAAGCCACACGACCTTGATTTTGGGTTGTGCCATGGGTTGTGGTGTAATCCACAGCTGGTTTGGGTTCATCTCAGCCATTTCTACTGTGAAGGCACAAACTGCCAAGAAAAAGGTGGCTCCTCTCTAGCCACAGGTGGGAGAAACCCTTTCAGCTTGCTTTTCAGACCAGTAGGTAGCCAGAGGTTGGGCATAGCCATGTACTGTGGAAAGCATTTCCAACACCTTTTGTGTGTGTTCAGTTGTGCAAACAAACATCTTGCACAGATGACAGTCGCAGACAAACAAAATATACAGCATTTGTTACAAGTTCCTGAGAGGTCAAGATTTTGTGCAGTCTTTTCATAATACTTCTTGACTACATCATTCCTATAACAAACAGATTGTGTGCACATGCTGACGAAATGCTGCATATACATAAACAGCACAAATAAGAGGAGGTAAAATGCTATAAAGATGTGTGCTGATAAATTGAGAACTACCATCAAATAATTAGCATAAGAAGAAATTCAAATATTGGAAAGCTGATTTTGGTTCTAACATTGCTGTTTGTGCTTCATTGCTAACAAGTTACATTCATTTTATCACAGATATCCAGTGTACTGTATTTTCAAGATCAATTAATTTCATTTTGCAAATGTGAAATACAATTTCAATCTAGAATTTTCCTGGAAATAATTTTGGACAAGCAGTTTGTCAAATTTGTTCTTAACTTTATTTTCCTATTCCTCCTCACCTTTTCAATCTATTCAGTGCTTTTGATATGGCTTGCATAATGCAGGCACTTTCATTTTGTTCAAGAACACTTATTTGGAAATGAAGATACACCAAATTATATTCCATAGCGTTTGGAAAGAATGAGAAGTGAACAACAATAAACCTCCTGCATGCTAAATAGAGCCACTGACTGCAAGACATACAAGAACTACTGCACCAAAATGTTCTTGCTGCTGCTCCACTGACATCTCTGAATTTGAACAAATGTGGCTCATTAAACTGAGGCAGAATAAAGACAAAAGTGAAATGGAGATTTTCCAAAGTGCTCCACTTGCAGGTACCTTATCTATGAATTCTATTTTCTTTCCAATATAGGTAGAATGGCAAGAACCAATGTATTGCATATGCTGTAATAAGTCTGAAGAGGTTTCAGCTGATCAGTCTTAAATCCCTGGTTTCTTCAAAAGGTGTAAAAGAGTTAAATGAATGGCCTAAACAGAATGATTCTACAGATGGGTAAAGCTGGCATTTTAGAGGAAAAAGTAAGAGTCATCATGGCACATACAAAATGTCACTGAGAGCAGTTAATTCTGGAACCTTTCCAACACTGACAGGATGCTGACTTTTTTTTAACTGAATGGTGATTTGAGTGCAGCAGTAGTGCTATCCTGTGTGAATGTTCAATGCCCTGTGTCTTACTGATATTGTGATTTAAATATATACATGTATTTACAATACAATTTGTAAAGAAGAATATTATATATGCATTTTTCAGCAGGTCATACACATTTCTGAGAGAGACTGAATGCTCGTTACTTTTCTCGCTTTTACAAACAAACCATTAACCGGGAATTGCTCACTGCAGGTATGCACACACAGGCTGGGATTACCAAGCACTGGAGAGAGAGGGCCAAGTGAGGTTTCCACTCTTTCAAAAATCACAGCCTATGAGCAGCATACTAGTCCTTCAGAGATGCCATATGGAAGCCTGATGTTCCCTACTCCTCTGCATGCTGACCAGAAGAATATTCTAGATGTTGAAGAAAAACAACTGGCTAACAAAAAGTGAGCTGCACATATATGGAGCCCTTTCACGCTTTTTCAGTTTAACGAGTGTTTCACTAACCTCTCCAAAATTATCATTATTAATTTGCTTGTCCATTTAATAAAAATAATGCATGTTGGTATGTGACATTTTCAAGATTTCTTTATTGCTTTTAACTACCTGTTCTATTACTCTTTTCATTTCAACTCATTTCTGTTTAGTCTGATAATAAGAACAGTGATTCATTCTGTCATATATCGAGTATTTAGAGAACATTTGCATAGCTATACCAATCAGATGCTTTCCTATAATCAGGAATTTATAATATTTAATGCAAGCATACAAAAGAAAATCCAGGCTACACTGGAAGGGCTGAAAGACTAGCTATGTCAATGAATTCACACATAAGAAACAAAACTAAGTTTATTATCCACTCTCATTTAAATCAGGCATGCTTATTTCTCCAGGAGTACTTTCAACCAGAGGGAAACATAATTTTCAATACAAAAAGTTATCTTTTCATAGAACACTTTACCCTATTTGAAGCTGCCCAGAACCACAGTAAGATGGGATCTCCTACGGTCCAGTGCAGAAGAATATGCAAACACTTCAGTTACCTTCAGTCAACAGGTGATCTTTCATCACACTACTGAACATTCTAGCACTCCTATGGAGGTCATCAGCAGCAATTTTACGTCAGAAGATTAGTTGAGTATCTATCAACTCATTCTTAATTAAACAAACTGAGATCTCCAACAGTAATCAACATTCACAAGGTAAATTATGATCAGAAAGTAAGCAATTTCCAGTTAGAATTGGCTCAGGGGAAATAGGCATATTTGCTTTAATCTGCTCTAAGTGAAAGCATAAAACACAGTCATGCGTTCCAAAATATGACGGTCACGTGCCCATGTTCTTCTAGATGAAGCTAATCCTGATTGCACACATCCCAATGCTGTTAGCTTGTTACAACAACACCTTCTTGCAGCATTTCAGGGTTTCAAAGATATAAGTGCTAAAACAGGCATATCAACAATCAGGTATTACACATTGCTGATCAAATTTCCAATCTAAACAACTTCTAAAATCTAATCAAGACAAAGCACTTCTATTTTAGCAAATATCACACTAATAGAGTTACAGATCACAGAGAAGCCTGGTATGTGTGCCTATTCAAGTAGAGTTTTTGCCTGTAAAATTTTTTAAAAATTGTTATCTATAGTGTCTTACCTTTAATTCTAGCTTAGATGATGCTCAAAAGAAGACTAGGCTCAATTGTTCTTACCTAATTACTGGAGTAAGTATAGACTTGTAAAATAAATCCTAATTATAAATGTTAATTAGTAGAGTATGCAGTTATTCACAGTTACTTAAAAAATACTAGCAGGCATCTTCAGGATCAAACAAACTTCTCCATGGTTTTGTCACAAGCTTTCTAAGCTTAGCACTTTTTTTCTAAACACATATGCAGGCCAGTTCTATAAAATAAAGGTGACACTTTAATGCAAACAAAATTTACACTGACTTGTATAAAGAAAACAATTGGCTATGTTCCTAGAAATCAACATACAATCTGACAAATGATGGGCTACTTGTAAATGTGTTGAATCTACAAAAAATTCACGTCACTTTCTTCATTTCAGTCTCCTTACTGAGTGATAAGAGGGAAACTATAAATTCAAATTACAAAAAACTCATCTGGAATACCAGAGATAGACTGTACTTCCAACCATTTTTAATTTAAAACCACATTGTACACACAAGACCTGTTCCTCTTCACAGTTCAAATGTTTGTGGCGGCACACTAAATCATCCCTATGGCCTGTGATTTAAGACTCAAAAAAAAAAATAATTTAAAATAGAAAGACATCTTAAGAAATCTTAATTCTTAGTCAGCCACCGTGTGACTTAGCCAATTCCCTGTTCAGATGGTGTTAGGTACAAGTTTCTCTGCTACAAAGTCCACTGTGTCTCACTAAAGAGGTGGCTACAAGAATCAGTTGATATATTATTTAATTTATAACGTTGCAATACTCTAAGAAATATGTTATAGAGTAGGCTTTTTACAAACTCCCCATTTAAGAAAAATAAATTAAAAACTGTTGCCAGCATGCAACTCTTAGTGCAGTTATGATTAATGTAGCTGCCACAAGGACATATGCAAAAAGAAGTCTAATTTATTCAGAAAATATTCAGGACAACATTTGGATGACTGGAGGCTACTGCAACACCTCCAACTAAATAGATTTGCATCAAGCTGCTTGCTTTACAATTATGTTTTCTCTTTATTTCCACAAAGTGCTACTCTGTAGACCTGATGGTTTTGCATTCTTTTCAACTGGAGCTGAATTCAAACAGGCAAAGTAACAACAACTGAAGAAACAAATCTTTTCAGAGTGCTCAGGTACTGAACATCAACAAGAAATCACCTACTAACATGCAAAAATAATCTACTGATTAACCATTTCAACTTTTTTCTCATCTGATAGTATATATAACGGAGAAAGAGAGATTAAAACATCTGTTCTGAATATGTTTTCAAGTAATTGAAACTACAGAGTACAGAAAATTTGAGGCAACTGGTTATAATTTTTATTTAAAATCTGATACCACCCAAACAGTGAGTATCACATCCAGACCAAGAATATTTACAAGCAGTACCATGCCTGAAGTGCCACTACATCAACAAATATTTGCAAGGTATTTCAAGGTAGACAATACAACAGCATTTGATATATTGACTGTTTAAATTTCCTTTTCCTTTGCCATCTTTAGTGTCATCTGATTCACTCTTCCCACTACCACTGCCCTTAGGTAAGTTCAGACAGGAGGAATTTCCCCACAGACAGTAACAACTTCTGGAAATAAAAAGTAGAAAAAAATACAACAACACAACCTTTAGACATCTTTACCATTTATTATTTAGAAACAACAATTCAATTGCTTGAAAACAAAATCTAAGACAGCACCAAAAATTCAAGTAACACGGGAATGGAAGGGGCAGGCAACCACTCCATAACAACCTTGCTGCCACATACTAAAACACTTCCCAAAACTTTACAAGAGAAACCTCTGATCCAGTATGAGCACCAAAACCCACAGCTGTAAAATGCCTCAGTAAGATTTTTATAGTTCCTGCAAAAGTAGGAATTTGTAGAAGGACATTCTCAGAGGATGCTGTATGTCTAATTACAGAGCAAAACAAAAAGAAACCCTCAACCCTAATGATCCAGAGGGAAAAAACAAGTAAATGAAAAATCTGGTGAGTAGTTAAATCCTGAGCCCAAGAGCAAAATGCACCCACGAGGTATCTAACAGACTTTAAATCATCCTCAGCAATATATTCTAACTTCAGCTTCCAGAGAAAGCAGAAAGAGGTCACAAACAAAATTAAGATTAAAATGTATCATTATTAAAGTATTAATGTAAAAGATACACAAACAACTTGTTTTTAATTTTAGCCCTAACTTAATGACCTGATCATAGAAGTCAAATCAATGTATCTCATCGTGATTCCTTCAAATGCAATTTACTGATACAGTTTTTTGATAGCCTTTCTAGCCACTTAATCATGGAAACAGATGTCATTGGTATGACTAATTTTAATTACTTTTTAAGGCCATTTTCACCTAACAAATCAAGATTTTTGTTCAGTGGCATCTGTATTAAGCTACTATAAAATATTTTGTATAGAAGAAGAATGTATAATACCAGAAGACTTTTGATTTGAAAAAACCTCAGCCCGCTACTGTCCAAACTAGTACTACTGATTTCTGTAAAATTAAAGTCTATCATCAGATAAACAAAAAATGGAAAACTATACTCAGGTTTTCTTTTTAAAAATGCATTTAAAGAGCTTACATAAAGTCAGGACCTTATCTCCAACGGCAGATTAGAACAGAATTTTCCATTTTAAGTAACTTTCAAAATTACAAGAAGGGAGGTAACCAACAGATGAATAAACTTAAACAATCGATATGAAATGGCCAAAAAAAAAAAAAGTCCAGTTATTCCTCAAAACTACTGGATATTGCCTAATCATTATGGAGAACATTCCTGTGTAATGTCCCATTGCCTTTTTTTTTTTTTTTTTAAATTTTTTTAAAAAGCATTCCTAGAAAAGATAGCTCATGAGGATGCTTCACAAACAACAAGAAAGTACCACAATTTCAAATGGTATGACTTCTCTCAAGCACTTCAAAGAACCATCTTCCAAAGGAAGAGTTCAGAATGTTTCAGGTTAAACAGTCAAGGAGAAGTTATAGCCCACCATCCTCTATCCTCTCCTTCGTATGTACTATGGAAACTGCCCCTCCATATCCAGAGTTTCCAGATTATTCACTTCAAGCCTTGCAGCAGCATATTCTACATCTTTGCAATTGAACTTTCCAAATGAGAGTCTATTATGGAGGTTGAATATTGTGGTTTTTTATGTTTTGCTGGACTGACACTGTGATGTACAAAATTTACTGCCATAACTCAGAATACAGCCATAACAATGTTGGCCATCAATTTGTGAAAAGTTAAGATGGCTATACAATATTATACCTGGAAAGGATTTAATATGTTTATAAAAACATTTGTTTTTTAAGAAGCCACTGTAATCCATATCTGCATTTTTAATTCTAATCTACACACATTTCACACAAGTCAGTATGGTTTGTTGCCAAATAATTGACAAAGCTGTTGAAATTCTGATACCCACTACGTAACAACTTGGCCTGGAAGAAACCTTTGGAAGTGCCTCTCAAAAGGAAGATGATGTTATTGGCAACTGACCCGGAGAGTAGTGGCAACTTGGCCTAGCCTACAGTTACTAATCAGCTGGAAGAAATGCTTGTACCATCATCACATCAGGTATGCACTGTAATTTTTTAATTCCATCTTTACATTTTCTCTCTTTTTAAAAGCCTTTCAGATAAGAGAGAGGAAGGACTGTCAAGCAAGCAAGCAACTAGCCTGACATTTGAGAAAACCGTCTCAATTCTCTGTTCCAGCCCAAAGTCAGAAACAAAGTCTAAGGAATTCACTCAGTATCTCCCTCAGCTCTTTGCTTGCACACATGAACAAAAGTAAATCCTGATCTCACACTGCTGTGAGGAAAAACACATTAAAAGATCACGAGGCACTCAATACTACAGTCACAAGGTCTACAAAATTTAGAGGAGCTAAAATACTGGGTAACAATTTATTAGCCTATCTAGGTAGCATGCACAGGAACAGCATTTCAGAATTCAGAGCTAAATGACAGTTTAAAAATTCAGTCCATGAAGACTTACATACTACTATTTTAAATGAGGCTTACATTACCAGCAATGAGTGTTCTAGAAATACCTTCAATTAGACTAAAGGCAGACTCACTTTGTTTAGCAGCTCCTTACAGTGGGAAAGCTGTTCTAAGGCGAGTTTGTTAAATGTGACTAGAATTACAGAGGACATTTTCTGCTCCTTCAGTAAGTTAGATGGTTGTTGGTATTGCAATACAGACAGTAGTTTATCACCAGCCTTCATCACAATTTTCCAATAGGCAACTCAGTATCTTTGCTTACGAATATCATACTTAAAATGTATGCATTATAACAGCAGAAAAATTGTAGCTGTAATGGTTGATGGGCAAAGAGACTTCTGTGGTGACATCTTCAGCATTATACAGTTATCTAAAACTAGCGACATGCAAAAAGTGACTGAAAATATTTCCACTGAATGGTGAGGATTATGGATGAATAACTTGAGCAGCTATAGATCTATTTTCTATTTGATATTTCAAGCTGCCAATAATTAAGAGCCAGGAAGAGAGTAAAATGTTCTGAAAAGATGCTGTATGATTTTGTTTGATAATGAAACATAAATCAGAGCAAGTAGCTCATTTATTTTTAATACTGCTTATTTCACTCTAGTACAGAGCTTATGATTCAAATATCTGAAAAGCAATTGATCTAAAGGTACCTTTCTAAGGATAGTACTATATAAAGACAACTTCAAAGATGCTAGGCATCTAGGTACCAAAGGTAGAGATCACTATGCAGAGGGACAAGGTACAAGTCCTACTGAAAATCACCACTAAGACAACAGATCAAACAAAAAAAAGCCGAACTTGAAAATTTCAATTTCTTGCTGTGTGTTTGAAATTATTCTCTTGTGCATATGCTAGACATAATATCAAACACCTTCCACACTGAAAAGACCTACAGTTTGTTTTGAGGTCTAGCTGATAAACATTACAAAAATTATAAAACTGCAGGACAATTCTATTTATAACATAAAACTTTCACTGTGACCAAATCATCTTTGTTCAATAACACACATAATTACAAAATACTCCTTTGGAATACTTCCAGACTTCAGCAACCAGGAAAAATCTTGCTACCACTATCTGTTCAGGAAACAGTATCCTCTTCCTCCCCAGACCCTGCTGTTCAGGCTGTAGCCAGAAGTCACACGGAATAGGTGAAACCAAAAGACTACAGCAGCATTGCTCACACACAGTGAAAATATAATGTTTATGAGAACTGGTAATTTATTATGGCTATATTTTGTAACTTCAGGCTTAAAATGGGATAGCAAACAGCAGCACAATCTGCAGGAGTCACTGTACCAGATTACAGAAGGAACTAAAACCCATTATACAATTACACAAGATGCCTAGAAAGCTTACACTGTCCTTTGCCTTTCTCTGGAAGTTACTAAGCAGAAGCTAATAACAGAGAATGTCAATGAGGACTGAGTGAATCATTGTCCTGGTTTCTATCTGTTAATTTGAAGTGCTCCAACAAGCCCACAGACAACCCCATCAGACCAACACTGCTGCTATTCTACTGTGGCCAGAAGCATTCCCTGCCCCCTTGCAAAGTCACTTTGGTCCACCTCCTTTCTCCAGAGGGGCTTACAGACCTGCTCCAAAACAGGCACACCTTTCACAGTCTGGAAAAGACTTCACTAGGCATTATACACAAGTGGACAACAGGCTACTGAGTCAGTCATTACCTTTGTTCTGACTATGAGAAACCAGATCTGAACGAAATAGTTCTGGTTCTTCTTGCTAACATCAAAAGTTAAAAATAGGAAGCAGAAACCACATTCTTTAATACAGAAATCCATCCTATATTCACAGATTTTAACATAAGGAAAGCCTCTAGAAGAATATAGGTCTCAGATGGTCACAAACTGATACTTGCATTAAGTCAATACCAGTTTATTAAGACAGATCAGAGCCTTGGATTACACAGTAATTTACCCACACTAATATTCTTTTAACCACCTTTTAACAGGTGCAGTGATATTTTGTTACATATCTTCTAGACATTCACACAAAGGGATATCCTCCCAGAGGTTTGAAATATTATGATGTTACTGTGAATTCACTCCATGACATAGGGATTAAAAAAAAACAAAACCCAAATCCAAAAACACTTTTACATATGGAGGCTGTATTAATCTTTTTCATACTCTTTTATGTTCCTACCAAGAAGCCTTCTAGGTGTTTAATTCACTCAGTGTCTGATAGTGAAATGCAATTAGCAATCTGTAAAAATATGAATCTGTAAAAATCTGAAAGCCATTTCAACCGAAGACTGCTTTTGAAATGCAATGCCTAATGAATTATACAGGGAATTGTCTTTCAAATGTCTATCAGAAAAAACAATACAGCAGATTTTCTTTAGCACCTGGAATACTATTCTCATGAATTTGCAAAAATGAATTCTAAGTATGTCAACTCCTTTTTAAGCAGAGCTAAATAACATAATTGGTCTTTTAGTTGGTGGATCAGAAGTCACTAATATTATTTGCACAATCCTCTCAGTCTTTGTCTACATTTAGGTGTTTTCTGAATGTTTTCAGTATCACTGGCATTACCAATTATGAAAATGGAGACATTAAAAAACACTACAGGGTAAACTAGAGCATGAACTCACAATTACTCCTCACTGACTACCCATAAAGTGCTTTCATCCCATGACAATCAAAGCAGACCACTCTCAGAAGAACAACGGCTATCTAGCCTTTCCATGAACAAAGAAGCTTGCACACTGAAGCCAGCATGCTGCAAAGTATGACCCCAGGCTTCTTCCTGACCTGTGTCCATATGGCAACTCCATGAAAGAGAAATTAACTATGGGACCCTGTCTTTTCTGCCATGGTACAGATGAACTCTGCATTCACCAGCGACAGAGGGAACTGGATGGAATTCCCTCACAAAATACACTTACTAGAAAATTCCTTTTTGTGATGCAACACTATGACATTAAAATTCCTTTCACCAACTATTTGGTACATCATACAGTTCCACATTTCTGATAAGCTTCTAAGTAAATTATCTTCAAAGTTCATTAAAAAAAAAAAAAAAAAAAATCTGTCTTCCTCTCTTGAGGCTCAAACAGCGGACTTGGCCCTTCTGCCGAAAGGCAAAATCCAGACATCCTGACCATATCAACCAATTTTAAAGACATGTCAACTTTTGATAGACTTCAATAAAATTTTAAATGCATGTTTTTCAGCATGACACCTTTTTGTTTTCTGTGAACTCTGCCTGAGCTACAGTCTGACCTAATAAACAGAGCAGACCTAATTGGCAGAATTCAGCATAAATTTGTTGCTGATAAGATCATTCAGACAGCTTCCCAACCTCTATTTTTACCTCTTCTAATGTTAGCTGTTTCTTTGCTTTACATCTGTCAACTGGAACCTTTATGTAAGTTTTGTATAATTTCACTGGGAAAAATGCAACTATTTAAAGAAAGAAAATATCATATGTAGCAGTGTAATGCTAAAACATGAGTTCTGGAGGAACAAGCAGGTGGCACAGTCATTTTTTCAGTGCCAGATTTAGCTACTGCCTGCTATCTGCTCGCCTCCTACTGACTGAAAGCTCCAACATCTAACTCTAGAAGTAGAATGATTGGAGGAAGGAACCAAAATTGAGTATGCTGTTTAGGGAAGAGATGGAACAGTAGGTGGGAAAAGATATTTGGAGATCCCTAGGCCAATTTCCCACACAAAGTGGTACTATCACCAACACTAGATCAGGTCAGCTAAGGCTTTGTCCATCTAAGTCTCAAAAAGCTCCAAGTAGGGAGGTTCAACCTCTCTGGGTAATCTACTTCATATCAGCACTACTCTCCTTGTGAACAAGTTTTTCCCCAGCATCCACTCTGAGACTTCTGAGTCACAATTTTTGGCAAATTTACATCATCTGCCACTAGCAAAAAAAGCTTTGCTCCACCATCTCTGCAATTGCCCTTCTAATATGCTACTAGATTGTCCCTTAGTCTCCTCTTCACCACACTGAACAAGTCCAGCTCCTTTACCCTTTCCTTATAAATCATGTGCTCCAGACTCTAGACCTCTGACTTCTTTTCAGCAGGACTGCCAGTCAGTCCTCAGCCAGCATGAGCAAGTGTCCCACTGGGCTTCATGAACTTCAACAAATAGACTGCTCTTTCATTCCATACCTCCACGCCTTCCAAACGAGAAATCTGCAAGAAGCAGGACCAAAAGCCTGACTAAAATCAAGGTAAATTGCATGCACAGCTCTCCAGACGGACCACTTCGCAGTTACTTCATTACAGAAGGCAAAAAGGTTGTCAAGTATGGTTTGCCTGTTGTAAATTCATACTGACTGTTTGCCTTCTTATCCTTTACAGGTTTGGAAATGGACAAATTTCATGATCTTCCAAAGGACTGAATGAATATAGTCAGCCAATAGATCCCTAAGTCCTCTTCTTGACTTTCTTAAGGAGGAGTATAACAGTCATCTGTGACCTTTCATGACTATGTTACACTTCTCTAAGTACTCCCCAGCCTGTTGTTCTCCCATCATTGGCTCTCTTATTCTTCCTCCCAGACCATACTTGTACACCGAGAGGCCTGGAAGAATACTTTGCTCCAACACAAAAAAAGGAGTTAAGTACCAGCTTTTCCATACCGTTCATCACTAAGCCAGTGTCCCTATCAGTCATATTTTCCTTGAACTTCCTTTTGCTACTAGCATACTTGCAGCCTTTTACATCCCCCTCTAGCCGTTGCTCCAGATGGGCTTTAGTCCTCCTTTGCACCTACACCTTCAAGAACTGAAGCAATACTTGTGCCCCTTTCCGCTTCCCATATAATCCCCTGTCAGTTCTAGACACTGAGATGCTCCTTGCTTGTTACGATGTGTTTGGCATGATATTTGTGAGCACTGTGCTGTCAAGAAGCTCCTAAGCATAGAGTGCTACTCATTCTCTTCCTCCTGCCTACCCTCCATGAACATCCTGTGACCACACTCAAGTCATGTGCGCTGTCCACCTAGGGCTCCGTGACTCCAGTCACACCACAGCCCTGTGACTCCGCTGGGATCTGCAATTCTTCTTGTTCCTGAACTGTGAGCATTAATGAACAGAGCTCTGATGAAAATGAAGGCAAATCAGAACCAGGAACAAGAAAATGCTTAACCAGTAAATATGAAGACACCCAGTAAATCTGATAAAGCCAAGGCAGAAACACACATGAAGAATAAACAGATCTGCTCTGATGTGTCTGGGACCAACAAGTAAAAGTATCCCCTGGATACTTTTCAGGAATTAGCTAACAATGTCTGTTAAGAAGCAAAACAGTGACCTTAGCTCATAATCAAGAAAGTTAAAGAGCAGAAACCTTGATAATGTTCTCTCTCTCTTATTTATCAGAGGAAATAACAGTTTGTGAACACGACAGGAAAAACCACCAAAGAATTCAGGAATTTGCAAAAGAAAATGAAACAGGACAACAGATCATTTCAGAAGCCTAGTAAATAAAAGTAACATCCTTGGAGGAAAAGGAGAGGGAAAAAGTAGTAAAAGATACAATCAACAAAGCATAAACTCTATGCAACTATTTAAGCAAATCGTGCGCAGTGACAGCAAATGCAGCCTAGCTGTGGGATTTTTGTTCAGCTGAAGCTCAAACTGATTGACACAGTCAACCTACAAAAAAGGACTTCTGCGTATCAGTGATACAGGAGTGTGAAAGGAAAGGCAGTGTGAGGGTTTACTTGCACAAAATGAATGCATGAAAACAGTCATCCTAAGCCAAGCCACTGGGCCTGTGATAGCAACCACACCAAATGTTTGAAGACAAATTTTGCAAGAGAGGATCATCCAGAAGGATGCTTCACCATTACGCCTTTCCAGCTTCAGGGAGTAGCAGATCAGGGTTTCCTGAAGCAGAGGCTGCATTTGGGCAGCTATGGAGCACTGATTTGTCTGTTCTATTTTTAAACACAACTCAAATTTTAGATTTCTCATTATCCAGTCACAATATGATCTAAAACATTACTATACTGTTTGTAAAAAATATCTGTATCTATTTACATATTTATATTTTTTTTGTTTCCATTTTTAATCTTCCTCATTTCAAATCAGTTGTCAGTTCTTCCAACAGGCTGCAGTAGTGCATGTGTTCCTGTGGGTATAACTGTCTGGATGCCAAGACAAATACAGAATCTTTCATGGAAATCATTCAATACATTTGCGCATCATGTTCTGCATCTGTCCCACTCACTGTATATCCAGAGAGGGGCTGCACAGAAATGCAGTGTTGCAGACATGTTCTGTTTTGTTCTGTATTTTCTTCTCATCATTCATTTGCTGACCACAACTGAACATTGAACTGACATTCTTTAAGAAAAGGCTGTATCTGCTTAACTTCCAGAACCATGGCTCTAAGGTGTGGTATAAATTCAGATCACAACCTGGTTAAGGAGTAGCTCCCTTTCCTTCACAGTTAAGACACAGAAGCAACATTTCAAATAATATCAAATAATTTTTTATTTTAAAACTGAGAAGTCAGAAGATATAAAAATCATCACTTTCAGCCACTTTCTGTCAAATTATCAGAGAATCATTCATATTTGAATAATCAACCAGTGAAAGAAAAGGAGGATTCCATGAAACACAGTGACTCCGTGCAGAGACCAAGAAGGGAGAAACAGAAATGAAACAGTATGTTTCTTGTAGGGCTAAAAGAAAATTTCAAACACAGAAAGAAGAAACAAAGCATACATCAAATGGCACAATCTACTGACATATGTTATTGAGGTACCATCAGTCCAAAAGTTCCTGAGAGCAGAGTTTCATTGCTCCAGATCAAGTCTCAAAATGTATGTCCTTTCACAGTATTCCCTTCCTGCAGTAGCCTTCCTATCTCAGAAATCTGCACAAGGACATTTAAAAATTAGCAATGAAGAGGGAGGATGGGCATTCCTTTTCTTCCTGCTCCAGCTACTGAGGAAAATCAACTTTCCCATCTGCTCCTTCTCTTGTTTGAAACGGGTTTTTTCTTCTGCTCTTGTGTATCACTCTCAAAAGGCAGAAATGAATAGTGATGCTCCACAGAAGTCACCAAAAAGTGTACCAGGTCAACTCTAACACACATCTCAACTTGATCTACTCACAATCAAGAGAACTAGTTTCAAACTGTAAAGTCTTAGTTCCTCCACCATGTGAAGCCTCTGAATTTCAGTTAAACTTGCTCATACTTTTACTGTTGTGCTTTCCTAATTCCTTTCTGGATAGTTCTGCTGAAATAGGCATAACATTTAGAGTCTCTCCAAGGTCTACAAGACAGGTAATGCCTTACAGGGAGAGTGAGAGAGAATAAAAAAATGACTTTTTTCCATGTTGGTGCCTTGCAATATGCCTATAGCATATTATTTTACTTATACATGCAACTTTAATTTTGGCTGCCTTTTATGATGCTTGTTATCACGGCAGCAAGGTGCTCTTATAAAGCCCTTCACATCATACCCAAAAGATTTTGATTTTAATGAGGTCGTGATGGAAGTTAAGGGAGGATGCACAAGTGCCAAAATGTTCAACAAGGCTGTTTTTTCTTTTTCCTAATTCAGTGAAGCCAGTTTCCAACACTTGCTTCTCCTCTTCAATGCCACAGCATCCTTCTTTATGCTGCTTTTTACTTCTGGGTATAATGATAATAACACAGTAATTTTGCCACTGTACAAAGCTGTGCTGTTCAGGAAGGAATGCTGCAAACAGGTACTGAAATGAAGTATCTACATAATTGTGACTAGCAAGCTCCTAATAATATTTTTGGGTCCAAGATATGGCTAGAACCATTACACAAAGTTTACATTTGGCAACTCTTCAGTTATGTCATCAGAAGTAACAATAAAAGTATTTAATGTTACTGAAAACCTAATACATAAATAGAAGTGTTCCTTAAAGCAAAACTATACAAAATAACCTTTTAAGACAGCATGATGGGAAACATTTTCAGATACTGCAAATGGATAGTTAACACGCTCATATTTTACCATACTAAAAAGGAAAAGCAGACTTGAGCTAGGAACAGAGTATTGCATATTTGTCCAAAATAGATATGATGAATACATGATTGACGGCCTAACTGAAACTCCAAAGCAAAGTTATTTAATAAAATGTTTATACCTCAAAGGGGACAGAATTAATTTGGAAATAACCCAAAACTTATGTGTTTACACCTAAAAAGACATAATCTTTACTCAGAAAAGCATAATTGAGAGTAAAGCTAAATCAGTCACTTAGTGCTAAGCACCTACGGCAGTACCTCTTCTTTGAAAGTACTGAGCAAACATTAATTCTTGGATCATCTTTGCTTTTATACACAGTTTTCATTGTAGCTGTAACAGAACACAAGAATAGCTATTCCAAGCCCTGAGCACAGTTTTCTAGTGCTGTACAGAATCAGGCAATAGCTCTCAAAATAAGGTACAGCTAAGACTAACCAGCATCTACAGATTAGTGTTACTCAATATAATCATTCAATCCACCTATTCAGTTTTCCTTGCTGTTGCACAGGAGACTAAAAACTAAGCTCTAGGACTATAAAGTGTCTTCTGACCAAAATCTGACAGATTACACTCTAGGAAAGACACATTCACCTACAGCCTCTGCCTTGAGAAAAAAAACACTTCCCAGCACTCTTACTGTGTGCTCAGACCATGTAGTGCTACACCTAATACCTCACTGGCCAAACCAGCTCAGGAATAATTATTCCATTTGCACTTCTCATCGAGATAAATTAGACTTCATTCCAGTTCAACTTTCTAGCATTACAGAAATGGTGGCAAGTCTTAAGCAGGTATCAGAAAAATAATACCAATGAACTTTAGAGTTCTTTGAAACTAAATATGAGAACAATAGCACATGAATGATTTTAAAAATTAAATCAGTATAATAGGATATTAACCAAAGAAGTGGGTTACCTTTTGTATTATTCATAAGTTTTTGCTGCACAGGTGTCTGGGAAGGATGAACTTCATAAACTCTATGTATCTCTTAAGTTTATAAATACCTTGAACAGTGATAATTACCGTAAGCACTACTTTTGTAGATAATGTGATCTGCTAGAATATTAGGTGATGGGAAATAAAAAACGCTAATAACTTTTGACATTTTTAACAGCACATTTATTATCAAAGAAAATGCTGTTTGGGATTGCCGTTTAAAATGAAGCCTAATGATCTTCATGAGCTTTCAGCTCAAATAGCCACTCATGTAAATCATGTAAACGTAAGTTGACTGTGACTGCAATTAATCAGTCACCTTCCCTTGTCCACCCGTAACTTCTCTTGCTGAAAATTTCAAAGCTTTGGCAGATTGTCCAACAAGAACAAACAGAGGAGAGCGATATACTCGTATAAACCAAGTCTAATCCTATTACATGCTGCTGACCAATTTTTTAAAATTAATTCATCCTTATGAACTGTAAAAACTTATTTTTGATATAATATACTGTACCACATAAACAGTAACCTAAAGATCATACATTAATGGAGTATTTCATAAAACTGCTATGTTGCTATCCATATAACTATACATAGAAAAATCAAGTAGCAAATTGGGACAGTTTTTCTCCCATGTCACAAAGAAAAGGGCACTTGGTGACCTCTCATTAACCTAAAGGGTCAGTTGACTGTATTTGAAACCTACCATCACTCGGGCAATGCTTGGAAAGTTCTGCACAAGAGAAACCCAGAACAAGTACAAAACCCTGTAACTATAAGGTCCCCTTCCCAGCTGTTGTTCTAAATGTAAAGCAATGTGAGAAAAAAAGATCTCTCAGATAATTATAGATACAGTTCAAATCTGCAGTAGTAATTCAGAAAATTTCATGTGGGAAGACACTGATTTCTCTCTTCCACACTAAATGGAAGTTCGAAGACAAGGGAAAAATCAAGTCTCAAACAAAAAATGGAAGAATCTGCACAAACGCAGAAGAGAAAATGAGACTACAGGCAAATATTGTGCAAATGGCAAGGCAGGCTGTGATTACATATGAAACAGAAATCACCAGTAACATCTGGGCATTTAAGAAGTTACCACAAAGCAAACTGATTTCCAGATTCAGGGAATTGCAGGCACCATGAAAAGGGATGGGTAGGTGTGCTGGGTTTGTGTGGCAGGGTTCGTGTGGCGGGGTTTTGGGAGGGGGCTACAGCGGCGGCCCCCTGTGAAAAGCTTCTCAAAAGCTCCCCTGGTTCCAAGGCAGACCCGCCTCTGGCCAAGGCCGAGCCAATTAGGGACGATGGCCGCACCTCTGCGATAATGTATTTAGAAAAGGGAACCTGAGAGAGGGTGGGGATTTGTGAGAAGGCATTATGAGAAGGACACCTATGTGAACACCAAGGTCAGTGGAAGAAAGGAGGAGGAAGGGGGGAGGCGTGCTGCAGCAGAGAGCCCCCCTGTATCCCATGGTGAGACGGCAGGGCCACCACCACCACTCATGGAGGTCACGGAGGAGCAGAGATTTATCTGCAGCCTGTGGAGGACCCACAACAGAGCAGGCAGCTGTGCCAGAAGGCAGCTGGGTCTCTACGGGAAGAAGCAGCCTCCCCTGTTGTAGTTTGGCGCTGGGAGGACTGCAACACGCGGGGGTGACCCACACTGGAGCATCTCAAGAAGAATGCATCCCATGGAGAGGACTCACGTCAGAGAAGGTTCACGGAGGACTGTCTCCTGTGAGAGGGAAACCACGTGAAGCAGGGGGAAGAAAGCAGAAGAGTGCTTCCCCCCTTCCCTTGCAGGAAGAAGCAGCGAACTGACTGCACCCCCCATCCCCTGCCGTAACGATACCAGGAACAAAACTAAGCCGGGGAAGAAGGTAAGATATGGTTACACTTCTCACTGTCCCATTCCGTCTGTTAAGTAGTGTTGTTAGTGTTTTGAATTAAAATGATGTTCTTTTTCTTCCCCTAACGAGCCTGTCTTTTGCCCATGACCAAGCCTGGCTTTTGCCCCTGACCATAACAGGTGAGCTACCCTTCCCTGTCCTTACCTCAATTCCTGAGCTTTTTGTTTTATTTTCTCCTTCCCATTCCTGAGGGGGAAGGAGTAAGTGAATGACTACCTGGTGCTCAGTTGCCCTCTGGGCTCAAACCACAACAGCAGGAATGACACAATGTGTTTTTGCGAGACCTGTGTGTAGAGTTTGGTGTGTGCAGTCACCCCAGCTGCACATTAACTCATACACATCCCAGTTCTCAGCTGTTACAAATACAGCAAACTGCACTTTCCAGTGATAACAAGGATAGACGTGATACTAAGGACATTAAAGAACCAAGTTAAGAAGCCCAATCTTAAATGTTTGGCAAACAAAGCATTTGCAAACCACCCCTTCATGGCCTTCAATTAGAAGCTCTTACATTTAAGCATAAACTTTGAGAACAGCACCCTACTGCTCCATATTCTCTGTGTTCAGCTTCAGGCACATATTCTGCCAGTCTTTAATGTCATCTACATGGGGTGGGGGGTGGTGGAGGACATGAAACAGCTCAATTCTTTCATTGGGCCTAATCCATACTGTGTCATGCTGTGCATCAAAAGCTTGATTTCATAAAGAGCCATACTTTCTTACTTCAATCAATTCGGAAATGTTCTTGGTACCTCTCCTCACTTGCCTTCTTTCTCTATTAACATCAGGCTTTATTGAGTTTTTCCTCAGGCTTTCTGGACCTATTTCTACTACATCCTTTCTAAGCAGAGGGTGACCAAAACAGCTCAAAGTTTCACAACCACACGGAGGTTTCCCTGGATTTACACCTCCCAGAGAAAACTTAAAACAAAATGGAAAAAAAAAACCAAAAAACCAAACCATAACCCAAAACCCAAACACACCAGGCATCATGTGAGTCCATGCTATTTCTAGCACAGTTTAAAACACAACTGACATATCACAATTTCTAGTCCAGAAAAGAACTGGGGTTTCCTGGATCCAACTACTCTTCACAAAATAAATGTTAGCAAAGAATGATTCCTGAATATTCTGAGAAATACAGTCAAAAGACGCAAAAGTTTCGGGGGGGGGGGGGGGGGGGGAATCAAAAAAATCAGTAAATGCTAGAAATAAGGACGTTAGCAACAGTCCAGCTCACAGTTTATATGTACTTGTTTGTCAAAGGATTTTTAATCCATTTATCTAGTGGATGGCACTTCCACTAGACGCAAATGAAAACACTGAATAGCTGGAAAAGGTACAGTCTCCTCCACTCCTTACTACACACTAAGGAAACTCCAAGTTCAGAATCTGGCTCAGCTGGAAGTGCAGGCAAGCAGACAAGGAGAAACAGACACCTCTCCTGATCTGCATCACTACATTTATACAGCAAGGAACAAGCACTGACAAATTTTAATTCTGGCTTTCCTTAGCTTACAAGTAATTACCTTTGAACCCTTACTGATGCTCTTTTACTAAAAGGTTTCTTGTGAGAAAATCAATGTGTGCAAGGAGTAACAGAGACTAGAACCTCTTTCAGCTCTGCCTACAATGAAGGAATGGTGGGACTGGAAAAAATCAACGTTTATCTAGCAGTACTGGAACTGCCCAGCCCAGCAGAATATAACTAGTACGTATTTATTTGAAGGAATGTCAGAAAAATACGAGACAGTACAGAAAGGAAGAAAACAAAACAAAAAAAAAGACACAAAACTTTTCCCTAAAATTACTAAGCACATTTCCTATGACTTTGCTCCCAGATGATGCTATTACCTTTCTTCCTGCTGTTCCCCATTGCCTGTCTTCTTAGTTTCCACAAGGCAGACAGTAACCAAATAGAAGCAGTAGCAGCTTGAATTTAGTTTAGAAAAGGGGATGAAGAAACTGCAAGAGGTAAGAAACTTAAAAATATTTCATAGAAGACCAGAGGAAAAAAAAAACAAGAGGGAAAGGAAACATTAAATGGAAGAAAAATAGAAAATAAAAATTGTGCCTTGCTTTAAGGAAAAGAAACCTTGAGGGAGACCTGGAGCCAACACAGTAAGACATGGATCCTGATGGTCTCCAAATAGTAGTGGTGCTCCATTTGGGGGAAGTACAGGGCTTACCAGACTCCCCATGCAGTCTGTTAAATAACCATATATGTTAGTTACTAGTTTGGCATTTCCTAATAACAAACTGCTTGGCTTATCAATGCAGCTGATAGTGTTAAAGAACAGAAAACCTACTACAAACACTGCATGCTGTGGTAAAACATGGGATACTGCACTACTCCTGATCTAGTATATCTGGCAAAGGACGACTGACAAAACACTACATCTTTAAAACTCTCTGGAAAAAAAAAAACAAAAAAACAAAAAACAAACATTGAGACAGTCATTAAGAGTTTCTCCCTTTTCTTTTAACGCTCATGTAAGACTTAGCATAAAGCAGCTGGAATCCTGGTGACTGCATGAACCAGGATTATTCTGAAAAAACAGCTGTCAGAAGAATTTTAAAATGTTGGCAACTGCAGCATTATCAGTCAGAACGCAGATAATGGCTTTCTGATTGCACAAATCAATTTTCATCACTAGTAGCAATTACGACTGCTGAGAGTAGATATAGCAGACTACATACAATACTGCAAGCAACACATTCCAAGAATATAAACAGGGGGGATGCTGAGAAAATAGCAGCTTAATTTAAAACTAACTACGATTCCTTACGGCATGAGGATGTCAGCATCATCAAAACACATCTCAAAGATTACCCTTGCTCATCAGCCAATTAACTTATTCTTAAGAAGCTCACATCTGAGATATGCAGCAAAGCAGTCCCTGATCTGAAGTCTATAATCTAAGCAAAGTTTCAAGCACATAAGGAAAGCTGGGAAGTGGCTCAGAGTAATAACAGAACAAATCAAGATGCAAGTTTGAACAGTCTGATATAGCTTACTTGTGAAACGCAAGCATCTGCATAATATTTATATAGACAGAATTAAGGCAAGTGAATACACATGCTTTTCACAACAGAACAGAAAAAGACCTACCAATACAGAAAGAATTTCCACTTTCTTAAACAAAAGATTTGTGTGAAAGCTGCTGCAACCCTCAGATCATCACTTCTGTATTTTTTGGAGTTTCCCATATCTTCAGATTGAGGGTAGGGGCAGAAAAGAGGGTTAAAATCTCCAAAAATTCAGTTCCAGGCAACTCTACTGTACTGTGTTGGTTAAGGCACCAAAGGACTGTGGTGAGGCAAAGAGAACAAGAATGCCATAGTAATAAACAATAACTTGATTTGCTGCTCAAAACACATATGGAACACAGCAAATGAGCTTGGTATAACAGCTTTAAAATTTGTGCTTATTTCAAATGTTGACTATTAGACACTATTAACTAGTAGCACAGAGCAGAATAACCAATGAAGTATCATCATAATTAACTTCATATAGTGGTCTGTTTACCAAGATGAAAATGCCTAGAGGATAGTTTATAACACTTTAGAACAGGTGGGTTTTTTCCTTTTTCTTTCTTTTCTTTTTTTCCTTTTTTTTTTTTTCCTTCTTCTTTTCATACTGGTGATGTGCTGCTCCAGCACTGCCTCTTATTCCTTGGCCAGAGTCAGGCAGGAGCAACGTGACCATCTGTGATCTGCTCAGACTGGGACTGTTGAGGAGAGCATCAAATCAGTGAGGAAATGGAACGAGAAATTTTGGAAGCCAAGAAGAAAAGATGCTACTAATTCACATATAAATTCCAAACCACACTGAAGTGGCTAGCTATGTTTAAATTGTACACTTGCCACCTTTACAAGAGAGCATATCCAAAACTGAAATGTTTACTTATTGACGGACCGTCACCACAAAGCAAAGTCCCAGTGCTCTCTTCTTCCCCTATTTAAGTTTACAGAACATGGTGCTATACAGTTATCATGAAAACATTCAATCAATGCTGAAATGGAAATCTGAAGCTCAGGAAGGAAGGTCTCTGCCCTTCAATATATGTTTGCACTTTGCAATGCACAAAGAGCTTTTGTCTGGTTTCTTGCATAACTACTGTTTTTCTAGATACATATATTGAACTGAAATATGTTGCTGAATTGATGAAGTGTGTAATCAAATGGAAAAATATATATAACCTTAGCTACTGGGGTTTAATCATTAGCCTCAGAAAGACGTCAATGCAAGACTAGCAGAGCTCTCATAATGCTTTCCCTGTACTCCACCACACTGCCATATGCAGGGAGGAACCTGATGGTGGACTCCTGCTCCTAATATCCATGGAGACAGGCAAAGAGGAAAAATTAAGCTGAATAAGATATACCTCCCGTGTTCAAAGGGGAGACAGAGCTCAAGCAGCAACTCGAGGAGCCCCTCAGTTACTTGCAGTCACTGCTGAAGCTCAGCAGTGGAAGCCTAAAATCGCTCCAAAGCTCCTGTTCCAATGCTATCACACTTACATGGACATTCTAGAAAGAAAAAATTCCCTAAAGAATAATGAATTAAACAGTGTAATCTTCCTGGAGTTTAGCCTAGCTACTGGAGAAAATTCTTCAATATTGCCCTAGAAATTTAAGAAAAATCACTTGCAATCAAGTAAGACAATAACCTTTGTGCTTGCTAACATACCAGAAATCCTGTTCCTCTTCTCTCACAAATTCGTATTACATCTTCTATCAAAAGCTCCCCTAGAACTGTAACTCCCCAAAATAAGAAAAACTACAAAAGTTTAAAGAAAAAAGAAGTTTCCTCTCTTTACCATAAATCTGAAAGCAAACACAAACAAAACAAAGCATAGGGTATAGGTTATGTCAGACACTGTAATGAAGGTGCATTTGTGTTGATCCACTGTGCATCCACCTCATCCCAGCAGACCTTCAGCGGATAAGGGAGCATGTGCGAGGTCCATTGCCCCCCTAATCTATGCTTCTGCCAGGACTATGAAGAAATCACCTCAGCGACTGGTAAATCATCAGCTTACTGTGTGGAGCAGCAGACTGTCATCACATACCACATATGATTAAAAATAACAGTTGTGAATATTATACTCACAAAATTCAATTGCTATGGCCATTTAGCTTAAATGGTCAATCTGATAAATATATTTAAAATCCTCCCTGTGCTGGTGGCTGCAATGAAAAGGTTCACAGAAGCATGCGTAATTGGCAAATTAATCCATCAGAACCCTTCCTTGTTCAGGGTTATGACAGAGAAATATTGGTTTAATCATATACATTCTTAATTGCAGAAAAGGCAGGACTTGTTACAGCTTTACTTAAAGCAATTTAAGTGTTATATTAACTGGAATTATCAACATGTTATTTTCAAAAAGAAAAATGCAGGTAACATTTCCATACAGGCATGTAATACCCATTTTCAAATATTAACTTAAATATTGTAGAATATGTTCATTTTAAAAATATTTCAGAATACAAGTAATTCAGAATCAGTGATTTATTTTCCATTTAACAACTTGAACTTGAAATCATGATTCTGCCTTAAGAAACCTGCTTGAAATTACTAAATTAGTAGGCTAAAATGTTGATATTCTGAATTACTCTTTTTATCCAAAGAGCTTCTCAAGGAAATTCAAAACAATACAAACACAAACTTGTAATGAGTAAATAAAGCTACGTACAGTTTTGGGGTATGCATACAGAACACAAGAGCTAACAGACCAGAGCTACTCTAAACTAAGGTTAATTAAATTGTTTTAAGTATGAAGTTTGACTTAATAAAAGGTACCTAATTCATGTAGTAATTTCAGTTGTAAGCTCCCCACACAAGAGATACTGAAAGACTTTGTAGGTGAACAAAAGCATCATTGCTTCATTTTTTGCTGTTTTTTGTGGTTTGCAGGATCAAGAATAATTATTGACGAAGAACAACTAAGTTCTTTTTTGCAACTGTCAAAGAGCAGTGACAAGAGGTTGTATCAGGACAATATAACCCTCTCCTGAGGTCTTCTATGAAAATAATAAACTCCACAATCTCTACATCCTCCCGTCCAACAGAAGGATCTAGCCCTGAAACCCTGCTCCAGCTCCAGAAATCACAGGGAGCTAGCACAATGACTCCGCAACACCATCCATGAGAGAGTCACGAGAGGCGACCCAGAACCAAAGCACCTTCACCATTAACCATCAGTATACTGGGCATCCCATGAGACTTTCCCAAGAACATTTAGTGATAAACTGATCAAAGGAATTTAGGAATCTGTATTCACAGGAGGCACAAACCAAATTCCTCCTTTATTCCTGTAAACCCCTTTCCACCCTGAAATTACTGCTCACATCCACACTAAATTTAGAGCCTCCAGCCTAAACACCAGGTCATGGGCTAGATCGGAAGAAAAAGGAAATTCAAGGCAGAAGCAGAGCTGTCAGGTAACAGAAGTCAGTTCCAGTAACCACAGGAACGATACACAGTGGATGCAGAATTTTCATCATATTTTAAAGACTATATTTCTCCCAGGGCATTATTAGTAATAGCTACCCAAGAGATCTGCCTCTGTCCTTTTCTTGTTTGAATTTTGCCACACAATGCAAAGATTTATTGAGCTACATTCAGAAAGTGTATCTCAAATCTGGAGATCAAAAGAAAATGGTGGTTTTTTTATGGTTAAAATCTCAACAGAACATGGCTATATTGAGGATTATACCTTGCAGTGACGCGATACAGGCAAATATCAATGTCTGAATCTGTCATATCTTTAAGTATGTGCCCCCTGCTCACCCAGATGTATTTTGTAGATGTGCTAACATAAATCCCTTCATAACAGAGTAAAAAGATTCCTAACTTCATTGTGACTCTGAAACTCTTGAATTTTATATATATATATCTCAAGTATGTATTTTGTAAAATACGTAAAATCTCATACACAAGTACTAATTCCTCTGGGAATAGCAAAATATGTTGGGGAGAGAGAAGGGGAGAAGGAGAGGACATGTGAAAACCTAAAGCGTGCTTATCGTGCTGTTGATCTTTCAATGCTCTACAATTCTTCAGCAAGAATTCATCCCTATGAAAAAGTGCCCCTGACAACCAAGCACCTGAATCTCTCTCAGAAGAGGTCAGTTTTCCAGCCTGATAGCAATCCCCATCCTCAACTTTATTACTATGATTTGTCCTCTTAATTCTTTTCTAAAACAAAAAAACCCTCTCACTAAGGAGTATGTGTTCAAGTTGGATTTCCCTAGGTTTTCAGCAGGCTGGACTCCTCTTATGGACCTTGGCTAAACAGCCTCTTGTCTACTAGTCAGCCCTTTTTCAGGTTTTTCTGTTTTGCTTTGGACACCAGCATGGTGTAACTGCTATAGGATTGCCAATGGCTGAACTGATGCACCAAACTGTCGTGACTGAGCAAGTTTTACCTCCTGGCACTGTGACAGATGCTGTCTGAACTCTTTCTAGCAGATACTGATCCCTTCTTTTAGGGGCTAGTTATCGTTTCTTGCGTGAGGTTGGGAGCTGAAAGCTGAGGATCACAGAGCACATCAGTGCTGGGGCAAGAAACAGCACCTTCTGCTCTGCTCCCCCACCTTGATCCTCAGACCTGTTCAGTTGCTCCTAGAAAATGCCTTTCCTACAAAAATAATTTTTGTTAAAAGAAACCAAAGCCTTCCTCACTTCATAATTCTTAACACATCAATACTGCTCTAAGGCATCAGGATAGCAAAACACTAAACAAAAGAAATACAGTTCTGTTTAGCTTCATTGCAGCTAACAGATGCTTGCAGAGCAAGGACCTTTAAATGCTGGTTGAAACCTAAAATAAAAGTCCTTTACATATACTGAGAAATCAGTATGTGATAGACTGCTAAAAGTTAAAGAACAAAGTCAAGAGTGGAGCATTGCACACTGTAGGGATGTCCTGCTTGAGGCCAGGGGCTGGCTTCACCAAGTAACACCAAGCTACTGCTTCAGAACAGCCATCCATGTTGCTACTGCTTCTGCACAATGCCTTACTTCTTGGTGAAAAGACAACACAGCTGCCAATTTTCTCTAGACCATCTTCAAGCAAACAGTATCAAAATTTGTTTGAGAGCTTGAGGGCTGCAATTTTATCAGTACTGAGTGAGTACAAAATATGTGCTTTTTTCATCTTAAATCACTCCATTTGTAAATATTTCATCAAATTCTCCTAAACTGGGAGACAATTAAATATCTGAAGATAAAAGAATCCCCCCAAAACTAAGTTTCCAGGTTTTTTTCAATAGGAATATAACAGAAAACGTCTTTTCTCTGTTTTCACAGCCTTTTGCACTCAAATTTAATTAATGGTCATAAATTCCAAGAAATACTTTCTCCAAAGCATCCTTTAAGAGCCCTCACTTCTTAGACAGTTTATTTATTGCATGGGGATTTATCCAAGGTGGAGTCAATAACACTGCAGCTACCTACTCATCTAATCCCCTGCTCAAGCACACTCAGCAGAGCATGCCACAATTTGGTTGTTCAATTCCAGTTGCAAGGAGCCTGCCCCGTCCCACCGCAGCAAAGGCTGAGCAAAACCTTCCCTGCAATTGCTCCTGTTGCACCTGAAAAAAAGCAGGAGGCCCACCTTTCCCATGATCTTTCCTTTTTGTTGGCATAGACACAAAACTGAATTCATGCAAGGCATTAAAACTTCGAAATTAAAGGGGAAAAAAAATAACCAACTTAAAATAGAGATACTCTCCGTCTTCCCCAAAACAATATGGAGGTAAAAAACTAAAGGAAAGCTGTTATTAAAAATGGTAGGCCGTGAGTTTAAAAGTTATAGGTAGAGTAAATGAAAAATTTCAAGATTCCTGGTACAGGAATGGGATGAACATGTACAAGACAGACAAATTCTAAAAGTATCACAACCCAAGAACCTAAAATTAAACTAAGATTACATCCCACAAGTGTATGGTTTAAAGGGTGAAATAAATTATAAACCATAAAGTTTTAGTTCCAAGTAAATTCCCTTTTCATTTTGGAAAAAAACAGCATACATTAAGAATAACATGCCAGGCCCTGTCCAGTCAGCAACAAGGCACAACCAACAACAGGACAACAAGAATTATACTAAAGCAGAGATGCAAAAGTCATAATTGAAGAATTATTATTTAATTTTTAGAATAGGAAAATAAATTGCCGGTTTGGTCATGTCAGACCCAGAGGGCTGTGTACTAGTGGAAGATAATAAGTAGTACTCTGTAACCCAAGGAGTTTATAATGTGAGACACACACAGTTAATAAAAAAAAAAAAAACAAGGGGAACAAAGCAGGTAGATGTAGAACAACAAATTATGACCACAGCTGCTTTGAAGTGACTGGCTGTTCATAACTGTTGATTTAGCCCTTTTCTCCAGCTGCTAAACTGCACTGATATAGCTAAAAATACCTTTTCTGCTTTTTCGGTTCTCCTTATTGCTTTCTCTTTTAAGAAAACATTATTAATTGCCAAAGGAGTTGCGTATGGCAGAGTAAGCAGATCACAAGTCATATTCTGAAAGCACTAGTGAAAATGCAAATGTTTTTGAACTCCTGATTTAGGCAGCATATATTTTCTAAACTAGTTTCTGTTTCAATAGGTTTTGTGTTTTACCATTTCCTTTTTTTTTTTTCCCCTTGGGTGTCTCCTAGGAGCTGTTTGAGTCATATCCCACACAGACTATGGAGAGCTTCAGCTACTGTGGCTTCATCTCTAAGATTCTGTGAAGCAGCGAGCGTTCTTAATTAATTCCTCAGACACCCAGCATACGGAAACTGCCACCTTTATCTACTGTCTACTGCTCCCTTCTACTTCCAGGCGTGAACGGCCCAGCTCCAAGCTGGCAGCCTTTCCAGCGAAAGCATTTTCCCTGAAATGAGCCCCACTGAAAATGACAGGACTCAGCTGCACACAGTTCTGGCAAAAATAGCCTCTAAACAAGAGAAAAAGCCCAACGGTTTTCATCATGGAGATATGTCAGCTCCTGAGGCTTGCACCTTCTTGCAGCCAGTGAGCTTCGGGAATAAAATTAAGTAATAGCAGGCTTGCACAGTTGGTACTCTCACAGAAAGCATATGCCAATCTTACACTAGACCAGGACTAGGAAGTCAGCTTTCCAAGTGTCAGCATTGCACTGAAGAGAGGCAGAGATGCATCAATTGTGGTTTTATCTTAGGCAGTTCTGGGGGTGAGGCTCCATGTGTAACCCATACTGTACCCATGGACACACACCCCACACACGGACAGATCATTCCTCAATGGAGATCAACTTCATTTGTTTTCCAACAGGACAAAGAGATTCATTTGCTTGGCAAAGAAAAGGATTGGAGAAGTACATCAGCAAGCAGATCCTTTTGAAAGGAATGGGTTTATTTCTCCAGTTGGTGAATAACATGACATTGGGTTTTTTTTTTTATTTCTTAAAAAGACGCAAAATTTACAAGCAGCATTTACGAATGCGATACAGCCTGATTTGATCAATGTTTTCTCCCTGTAATAAGATGTTTGTTAATCATTCATTCCATAATTTTCCTAAAATGCTTGCTCAATACACTAAAAAGTATGCATCTCTCTACATTCAATTACATGCAGAAAATTTCTATTGCTTGATTGGGGAGTCATGATGCCAACAGCTCTCATAGCTTGCCATCTCTGAAGACAGAATCATACTTAATAGTTAGTATAACTAGGCTTTTCATCTTAAACTGTAATTACTTTCCACTTCAGAACTACAGAATGAATCATCTTCCTATACTTTAGTCTCCCAGCACACGGCCAGCTTGCAAAAATCGGACAAAGAACATTATCGATTTTCTCAAGGGAGTAAGATATTTGCTAACTGCCAAGAACAAACCATGTAGCATAACGAGATGCAGCTTCAGAAATGACACACATTACTCTGTCCATATTCTGGAAAACCACTGCAGCTGAATGACATCTCAGTTTATCACAAACCAAGCAACATGAAAAACTAGAACAGCCTCTAGGAAATTAGTAATGTACATATAAAGAAAAGGATAGCAAAGGCTTTGTGGGTCGAACAAGGGGAAGGAATAAACTTCAATGTAAATACTTGCTGTTTAAAGAAAAGGTTCAGCAGAAACAGGTTTAAATGAGATTTGACAAAAATACCTTCTTACTACCTGCACAATAAAGATGTGACCAAGTACTCAGAGAAGAAAAAAAAAAAAAGGCATCAGCATCATAGATGAAATTGCAACTCACTTGATACACAGAATAAAGAGGCTGCTGTTCCAAAAGGCTTCCATGCTTTTTATATATTTATACACACACACACACACATATTCATGCTTTCTCAGTATCCTTCCACAGCAAGTCATTAAAACCACATCAGAGTAAGGGAGT
Organism: Strix uralensis; assembly: GCF_047716275.1. Lineage (NCBI taxonomy): Eukaryota > Metazoa > Chordata > Aves > Strigiformes > Strigidae > Strix > Strix uralensis. The sequence continues at coordinate 120,521,508 of NC_133973.1, forward strand.
AAGAAAATCACAATGTTGCTTATTAAAGAAAGGAATGAAAGAATTAAAAAACAGTTTCAAGCCCACAATCAGTAGCTTGATCAAAACGACAAAAATCCTTACCTGTGCATTCTTATTCCTGGCTTCTCTCCTTGCTGCTTTTTCTTTTAGCCTTTTCTCCTAAAACAAACAAGATGCACAGTTTTAAAGCAAACTCCTGGGGTTTTTTTGCTTTTAATATTTTAATTTTAAAGTTGAGCCACATAGATATTTTTAATGCACACATGCTACACTGGTGGTATTCACTCTACATGTTACTGATGAAAAACGATAAATAAAAAGATCAGATTGAGATATTATTCATTCTTCTTGCTCTTAAAGGAAATAAAACTACAAGAATGATTCAAACTCACATTTTATCTTCACCAAGACTTGTTAGTCTTAAAGGAATGATGCAGCTAAGTATTTTGACGTTAGTATTTGTCTCTAAAACAAGGTAGATTTTAAAATGGCACCCAAAGATCCAACTTTTCTTATTTCTCAGTGGCTTAATATGAAATCCAATCCATTTAACAAACTAAAATGATAATTTTCCTAACTTCAGAATTGGTAAAGCAACTGGGGAGTGAAAGCTAAAATGTTTCTCCCTAGCTTTTGTACCTCCATTAAAACATACATGCATACATAACAAACACTCTATAATAGCATTTGCTTAGTAATTGGATCGATTCAGAAACCATAACATTAAGTTCCCTCCACCAAACAGATTCTGCTATGGGAAGATGAGAAAAACGCAATGATAAAATTCATCCAAAGCTGCCTGCCGGATTTCTGAGTGTACAAAAGTGGCCAAGATATTTAATTCAATTGATATTTATTGTTGGTTTTTTTGTTGTTTTTATTATTCTTATTGGGATTGTTTAATTTTTAAACCAACTGAAGGATTATCTCTAAATTAGACTCTATCAGGTACTTACAATTGAACATTCTTTCAATTACCTATTTCATGAGGTAAGGACAGAAATTCAGGTGAGGGCACATGTCCCTTAGAAAAGCACACCACTCCCTCTTTTTATTTTGTCTTAGTGATGCTGATGACATTGGTGTTGAAACTTTTTTATACTAGCATAAAAATATTTCTGGAATACAACTCTCCCAGTTTCTTTGAGCAATATAGGCCATTCCTAGCATCAGCACATTTAGCACCAAGTCCACAAAAAAGGGCACATTACTTTAACATAAGCCCAGGGGCAACACCTCAGCATAGAAAAGGGTGAAGACCAGTTGCATTTCAGCTCACTTGTGGGAGCAACAAGAAAGCTACAGCTCCAGCAGTCCTGGTGCCGTATCATCACAATGATGCTACCAAAGCATATTGGTAGGTACCGCACAAAGTTCTTTGGAAAACCAGTGTGTTTGAGTGCAGACCTGGGAAAAGGAGAACACAGCTGCCAAGATTTTCAAAATTGGTGTCTAAATTCAGTTTCTTTTGAGCCATTTGTCTGATACGTGCCGTTTTCTATTCTTCCAATTGTCCAAACTACAGAAGTGATAGTTTACTTTCAAACTCTCTGAGAAAGTCAACCTCTTCTCTCCAAATCAAAACTAAACAGATCCAAGTTCATCCCACCCCACAAAAGACAGGGACAGAACTGCATGAGGTTTGTGTCTCTCTGCTTTGCACAGTTCTCCAATGCTGTGTGCAAAGCTGTCTGATAAAAAAACCTCAGTGCATGCAGGGCCAGAGCATTCAACACATACTATGAAACAAAACAAAAATCCCACCGCTGCACACAGATACAACACAGCTTATTATTTCAGGTTTGTTAAAGTAAGAAAAGGCAATAAAGCAAAAAAAATCTATAAAAAGTAATAATTATGTGGGGCAAAAGAGCCACCAGGACCAAGTACTGTCTGGTACAGACACAAGCAGTCTGCCCTCCAACAAGCTAGAGCTAAGTATCATGACCTCATGGTCATCCATGTTATGACTCCTCCTCTTCCAAGTCAAATTTGTATTAATTTCTGATAATTTTTACTTGTGCTTTTCTAATGATTTTACCTAAGTTTTCCACTTTCACCCACTCTGTTTTTAAACGGTTTAATTGTGCATTATTTGCTCTTTGGGGTCACCATTGGGGTTCTCTCATTCTTCTGTTAAAACTGTGATCCTTTTCAAACTTTACCACTGAAAAAGTGAGAGAACTAGAAAGTAACACACCAGATATTACAAAGACAAATAAAGCGGCTTTTAAACTGGATAGTCCATAAAATTTTACATAGAAAAATTCTACAGTGTATAAAAAGACAGTGTCTTAACTATAGCCACAGGCTTAAGCCAATATAGCAGCAAAGTTCCTGCTCAAAGGATTTACAACAGAGCACAGAAAAGACAGCTATGGAAGTGGGAAACTGACATAATGCCATAGAAGAGCACATCTACTTTCCACAAAAAACACATCTACTTTCCACAAAACCAGACTGGTTAGCATTATATTCCTTTCATTTAGTTCTTCATTAATGGTAGGACACAGCTCAGAGGCCTTTTTGATCAGCTTTTTAAAAATTTCCCGCAAATTATCTTTTTCTTCTCCACAATTACACATGTAGTTAACAAGGATGGTTAATAGCCTCGGTAGCCACAGGGATGAAAGTTTTTAGTCATCGTCATGTAAGATGGCTACACCATTTGGCTTTCAACTAAACAAAGGAGAGTTATGGCTATTGAAACCTTCTACCTTTCATCCTCTAGAACTGACAACAGAACCAGCTCTGCCTAACAAGGAGCCAAAGCCACAGATAAAGTAGCTTCTAGTACACGGAAAACCTACTCGCTAGTCTGAAGTTAAGAAGTCTGCCACTGGCTTCTTTTCACACTCATATTTCATCTCCTTCACTGTTGGGTTTTAAAACAAAAACTCATAACCATTTTACTTTTTCTCAAGACTCCCAACATACTTTTTAAAAGACATATTCTAACACATTCCATATTCTCAAGTTGAGGCAAAAAAAAAAAAAAAAAAGAATAGCAGCATGGCAGCTCTCTCTAGTTGGTAAGGTTAGAAATATGTGAAAGATGCATATACAGAGAGTTTAAAAGCCAAGTTTTTAGTTATAAAAAAATTAAATCCAGCAATTTTGAAAGCTGGAAGTTCTTTCTTCTAGCTACACAATCAGCACACACGAGCCAACACAGAATCAAACTGTGCCCTCTTCTATGTGGTTTTGCTCTGCACAGGTGAATGGAATTAAAACTAGAATTACTGAGAACTATTTATTAATTATTTAAAAATAAACAGAATGGGGGAGGGCTGAATACACGTTTAGTAAGAAAATTCTGTTTCAGCAGTCTCTTTTTGGCCATTGCTACATTTTGTATTGCTATGTAGTTTAACATTTGTCTTCTTATAGAGATTAGCAAATCATGTATATGCAAGCAATGCTCCAACCACCAAAACAAACCAACATTCCCAACTGAAAGATAAAACTGAATCAAGTTATTAATAATTCTTTGATTATTATTTTTTTTAAAAAATCTGGAAATTAAGTATGAAATTGGTTACTATTAAATAAACAGATCTTTATGTCTTCAGGAAAAAAGCAAAAGCTTTTTGATTATTTTGTGTTTGGTTTTGGTTTTTTTTATCTCAACATTTGGTTTTAGAAATCTATTCAATATTCTTTTCAAGCAACAAACTATATAAACATAACAATGTAAACCTCATCTGCAGAGATGATGTTAGAGCTGATGTTTACTTTATAGGTAGGGAAACTGAAACACATAGGTCTAGTATGACCTATTTAAGACAACATAGGAAAAGTGTAGCGTCAAAGGCATGTGAAAGACAGCACAGTGATAACCTTAAACACTGAACAAGCACTTAGAGGCAGTTGGAAAAAAGGCATTCTCATTTAAAGAAAACACCAACTAGCAGAAACTGACCCTTAAAAGGACACTTTTAGAATAAAACCAACACAGGACCAGTGGACAAAACTGAAAAATTATTCCTTTGTCATTTAACATCTGAACACACTGAACATGTTTTAAGGATAGAAAAATTCAGCATTCAGTATTCAGCAGTGCCTGAGTCCTCAGCAAGCAAAGGGTGCAGCTCCTGTCAGAAGCTGCTAGGTTACCTCAAAGAGCCATGACAGGTAGAGGTCAGCATTTTGGGCAGTTGTGCCATTACATCTTTCGGCAGCACAAGCAGCCTGGCAGGGAAGCTCCCTTACAGCACTAAGACTGCAACTCCACCTTAGCTGAAGTTAAACTCACACTACTTCAGCCTCCACCCACAGCTGTATTTTCCTGGCATTCATTTGATTAGGGTGTACACAAACAACCTACTTGCAGTTATTTCTTTTTCTTATTTTTCACACCAACAAGATGAGGCCAGGAACTCTGATTTTGCTGGAGAACTCTTAGAAAACATTCATGGGCACTTGAAGTTTTAAGTGTAGCTCATCCAGCTGTTGAAGTGAAAGACAAGCCAACAACAAGCAAGCCCTTGCCTCGGCCAGCAGCACAGCCAGGCCAGATGGATGCTGCTGCTAAGACTGAAAAGGGATGCCTGTCAACCCACTTGTCAGTGTCCATTCCCCTTATCTTAATAGCTGTGCATCTGGAACAGAACAGCAGCATTGCCTGCACACAATAGCCATGAAAGGGCTCAGACAGGCTTTCTAACAAAGTAATACTCTTGATTTATTTTACACATCTCTCCATTGCTAACACTTTTCTTCTTTGCCTTTCAGCTAAACGCTCCTCTCAGCAGCAACCTTCTTCCCTTTATATTTTGTTCCTACGCTGGCACACTCTTTACATGTGAGAGAATTTTATCATCCTCACTCAACACCACATTAAACCAACTGTACAATTACACTGAAATCTGACAAATTTCACCTCAAAGAGAAGGACTATTCAAATGCTTTACTTAATAAAGAGCATAACACTGCACCGAGATTTTTTTCCCTTCTGATTATTTCCTTTGAAACACCACGCAATCTCTCTTCAGAATTAATGTATCGATTGATTTCAAACTACAAATACTATTTTTCATGGGTGCATTTATATTCCAGCACACTGAATGGTTTGGATTGTTGTGGTTTAACCCAGCAGGCAGCTAAACACCGCACAGTTGTCCGCTCTCTCCCCCACACTAGGATGGGGGAAAGAATCAGAAAAAAGGTAAAACTTGTGGGTTAAGATGAAGACAGTTTAATAGGACAGAAAAGGAAGGGAAAATAATAATAACAATAAAAGAATATACAAAACAAGCGATGCACAATGCAATTGCTCACCACCCACTAACCAATGTCCAGCCAGCCCCCGAGCAGCGGGCCAACTCCCCCCAGTTTTATTTTTCAGCATGATGGCATACAGTATGGAATAGTCCCTCGGCCAGCTTGGGTCAGCTGTTCTGGCCGTGTCCCCTCCTAGCTTCTTGTGCACCCCCAGCCTCCTCGCTGGCAGGGCAGCATGAGAAGCTGGAAATTCCTTGACTTTGTGTAAGCATCACTCAGCAACAACTAAAACATCAGAGTGTTATCAACATTATTCTTGTCCTAAATCCAAAACACAGCACTATACCAGCTACGAGGAAGAAAATTAGCTCTATTCCAGCCAAAACCAGGACAGCTGTATAGCATTTATTTTGGTTTTATTGATATAATTTCTTTTTTCAATCATGAATAAAAAATTGATAAAATAAAGACAATCCCTGGGGGGGGTCTTTTCTGTTTCTTGAACTGTTACACAGTATTCAATGATCTATTACATTTTGCTAAAAGTACTTTTAACATTATTTTCTAAAACTATAAACTAAACATGTTTAAATCATAACTACTCTGTCATCAACACAAGTCACCTGCAAAAGCAGGATTTGGAGTGAGACACAGCCCAGAGCTCCAGCTGGAGCGGGGCTGCCAAAGGGCAGGCCAAGGTGCAGGGCATTCCCCTCCATCTGGGCTCAGCCAGGAAGTAAACCCCAAGGAATGCACTGTGGCATACATAAAGGAAAAATAATCCACTATAAATATCAGCTGACATCTTAACTGATTTGGTCATAATATTCTTCTCTACTGATAGCTAAATTATCAGCATTACTGCTTTTAAAAATAAACTCACAGTTTGATTCTAACATTTGTCCAACTGTAGGTTGTAAAGGAAATGAATTCTTCCTTTGTAAGTGAACCTACATCTCTTTTTCAAGTTCCTACATCAGGTGCATCTTTCATTGAATCAGTTCAGTTCGTACAGATTTTAAGTCATCATGAGGTGACCATAATTCTCCAAGTATTCTCTCCAAGCATGCTAGCTATCCTACATAGCTGTATAGTACATTTGCTTTTCCTCCATGCTCTCAGAAATCTTCAGCATCAGCTCTAAACTCAGTACTGAGGCTGTTATATCATCCCTAGTATTATAACTCCATTTTTCTTCCTTACAGGAAGCATCCTTTCCAGATTCTAAAAAACTGTACATGAATTACTATAAAATTAATAAAGTTACTGTCTCTCTCCTACTCTCCCCGTTGTATACTGATGCAAAAAATTATTAGAAAATACTCCTTTTGAACTCCATGTTTAAATCTACCCGGATTGCCTCTCTAGGTATACCTTGAATGTAATAACGTGGTTTGTATTCTGTTAAAAGTGAGACAAAGACAAAAAAAAGAGAAAAAGTAATAAACTGAACACCAAATACACTAACCCTAATGAGCAGTACGGCAGACTAACAAGAGACCTGAACTCCTGAAGTCACCGATAGATGAACACTAAAGGAACCACACAAGCACAACCTTGAGAAGGTTCACACAGAATTGCATAACTGGTAAGAACAAGAGAAACAAGGTTATCTATGTTTATCAGTCTCATGGGAAAGAGCAATCTCATTATGGAATATTTGAAAGGCACTGTGAGACTCAGAGGAAAGACCAGCATCTGGAAAAACCCACAGTCAAGGCTAGTGACTGTGTAAGGGCCCTATGGTGTGGGTATGGATATTGGACTTATACAGGGCCCACGCTATTGTTTAAGGGACTGGGGAATGTGAGTGTGCTTGTGCATCAAGGGAGTGAGGGTGTTCATAGTTCTGCTGGCAAATGTCAACACCTGATCAGCCAACAAGAAGGAATAAGCTTGTGCTGCCTGTGCTGTTCATGTTTATGCGAGTGCTGCCTGCATTTATCTTTTCTGCGCCTCTTGATTTGTGGCTACCCATGCATGTATTGTGTGTGCTAGGGCTGGGTGTGTAACCTGCAGCAGCCTCCATCTAACAGACCTGCAGAGGAAACCTCCTGAGTTGAAATCCAAGGGATTTGGCTTCCCTTACCAGTCTGCAATCTTCCATTTTCAAGCATGAATGTTAATCAGAAAGTTATTGAATAAATTCTCTAGGGTAAGTATACTGAAACTGCAAGTTACTTATTTTATAAAAGTCTTTCCATAGAGTCCAGTATGAAGAATTTCCTCTCTTAGACTTGGAAATAGTTAATGAAGTAATACTATTTGGGAGAGCAAATATACAAAGGGTGGAATATCACAGTGTATCCTTCTCATTAACACCATCTTCCAGGGAGGCATGGAACTACTGCAATTTGCAGTATCAGGCCCCTGAAGAGAGCCTCAACTTGTTTACTACTAATACCGTCCAAATAAAATAAAATTAAAAAAAATACTTCTAGCCATCTTCTCACGTTGATCATGCCACATTCACATGGTATCTTATTTGCTGGAGAGCAAGGTAAGAAATAAGGCTCCTATTCATTTTTCCTTCAGCACCAATGGGCATTTTTCTAAGCTTGAGTTAGTATACAGAAAGAGAAGTTATTAAGAAGCAAGATTAATCCCTCTCTGCCACTATTTTCCTCCTAACAACAGTGTATTTTCAGTTAAAAACTTAAAAAATGGAGTGCAAAAACATGTTCTGAATACTTTATTCACTTCTCCCTTTATTGTTGTTTGTAACATTTTACACATTTCAAAAGAGCTCAAATCTATAGCTCTCACTGGACTGTCATTAAATATCCATTAATGCAGAGTTCTTTTCACATCATCTTGATCAGTGTTACTGCCCTTCCTCTTGTGCTCAACTGCTAAAATTTACTTTGCTTCCAAAACTTCAATAAGCATTAATTACATCACAATTATACTTCAGATTTTATTTATTTTTATCCATCTGATTTTCAAGTTTTCCGCATTTGCAGAGGAAGGAATGGATAACGAAATGTGAGACTCATGAAGGAAACCTAATTATAGTGTAAATGCTTTGCAAGTTTCCACAAGCCTTAAGGCACTGCAACACACATCTCATCTAATCCCAGCATCTCATGAATGCACCAAAACATTTTTCTGATCATACTGAAAACTGTGCTCATTTAAATGACATTCACAAATGGATTTAAAAGCAATGGCCTGTGGATACTTTCTGAATAGTTTTGCTCTTCATCAGAAATGGTTTCGCAATATTAAGCTTCCTGGCCATATTCACCTAAAAAAAACCCCTATTTTTTGCAAGTTTTGATTTTAAGTTGTTCATTTTTCCCCCCAAAGATCTTTAATCTTCAAGATTATACTGAGGAAAGCACAAGAGAGGGATTCTCAATGGAAGACGACCTATAAAATGACAAGCTTTATGAAAACACTGCTTTTCCTACATCCACTCAGAATCTAAATCACAGTCTGAGCCACGTGCAAGATAAAAACCACTGGATGAAACAACATATGCTTTCATAGAATAACAAAATAATTTATGGAAGGCTAAGTCACCATTTTAAAACCAATGTAGAGACTGCAGGTATTAGTATATATTCAGTTTCAGAGGACTTCTTGATTACTGATGTACCTAACCATAGAGCAGACTGCTACATTCAGTTTATACAGAACAAAAATGCATTTGTCTCTAGTGGTCTTCTAATCTACCTATATAGTAACTTTAACAGATTTAGCATGTTTCAAAAATTGATTTAAAGAAAAAATAGAAACCATCAATCACATCACTGAGATGCAAGACGAAGATTCAAACTCAACTAAGTATCTGCTGCTGAGTGATAACCTTTCAGGAAGGGAAACTTTATGAGGCAGGAGAATTTTTAAATACTGTTGGGAAGTCACTGTGAAAGTGGCCACATGATTCCTTTTTACTGTTAGGCAGTTCAATTTTTTCTCTAAAATTCTTTCATTAATGAAGGCCTGATGACTTGCTCCACTGACAATGCAATAAATACTCAAAAACTACTAGTAAGAAACCAGTGGCTGAAATGGCTGAAACGGCTAAAATAATGTTTATCCATGACACTTATCTATGATTTCTAAATTATGCCATAGAACTTCTCCCATAATGCAAATTTAGCTAATTAGACACTTTCTGTTAAGAAAAAAATTGAATAATATCTGCCCCACTCAATAACAATGTAGCTTCTTCATGGGTCATTGGAAGAGTGGATTTTCTGATCATTAGACCAGCTTAACGTGACCCAACAAAAAGGAGGTAGTGTTTGTCTCTGCTTGGATGCGACAAAAGAGCAGGTTTTGACACATTTTCCCAACTGTTACTATTACAGCTATTTCCTGAGCAGCAACAGCTGACTGCCAAGAATCCCAGACATAAAGGATGACTTAGTAATAAGATAGAGTAACGTCAATCTGTGTGGCATCCTTACCCTATATAGCCTATATTATTTAATACGCAAAATTAATCGATATCTCAAACTTGAATGCCTTCTGAAGTGAGGGTGGAGGATGATCTTTAAACATAAGCTTAGTAAGACAACAGGGAGGCAAATGAGATTTTACCCAAGTAAATCCTGAACTCCCACCTATCACCTTCCTGCCCCTTCTTTCCTTTCAAGTTTCATCTACTTTTAATTTGGATATTAGGATACTAAACTGTTTGTAAGACCATTTCAAAAATTAAATGACAATCAGAAAACTGATATTTCATCATGTACAGAGAATTTACCATATGAAGTATTTTTCACCTCAAATTGTTAAGCCACAAATAAAAAATCTGAACATGCCTACAATGACCAAATACAGTAAGGAAGCCCTAAAAACTAGGCACACTTTCATAGTACCTCAGTACCTCCAACAGAAGTCTTTTTTTTTAAATATATTTCCTTCTTTTTGACATACTATCATTCATTTCATAAAGGATAATAATTAGATGTAATGTGAAGCACATTCATGCAGTAAGGTAGGTTACAAGAAACTTGACACTCTCCATAATTACAAAAAAAGCCCCATGATATTGATGATGTGGCCAGTCCTGTTCATTTTGCCCACCTCACTTTTGAAAAGAGGCATTCTCTTTTCATGTTATCTCCACAGTTGAAATATTTTTTTTAATGCAGGTAAATATCTGATCAATGTAATTTGTTCTCCTCAGCATTATAACTATGAAGCTGTGTTAACAGACCAACTGATGAAGTATTTAATCATTGAAGTCTGATGTCAAACATACAACAGCATCAAAGTATATGAATTTACTAGTGAATAGCAGATTGATTAGAGAGTAATAAATCAGTCTCTCTCCTTCCTTGTTTATTAAGCTGCATCCTTGAAATCTGAAAGCACTGCTTTCTGTGAAATTGACTATGATTTCACCTATAGCAGAGAAAACATTATGTCTTTGCAGCTACTTTCAAATGCAGCACTTCACTAAAGAAGAGGTACATGACAAAGTCAGAAAACTCTGCTTTGGTCCATGACAAATAATACAGAAGCAGTTTGCAAACTTATGGTACGAAATGTAAAGGTTTGTAAATGCCAGAGAGAAGCCAGACTGCAGATACTGAAGTTTTCAAATTACAGCCAAAAATTCTATGACATTATTTGAATAATTCATGAAATAAATTCTGATAGTCCTAATAACACTGACACAAAAAGTTAGCACTTTTGCCTACCTGAAATGTAATACTTAATACTGAGCAAGTGGTAGTCTGAAGACATTTCAGAGCCACTCCTTCACTTCCCTTTTCCTCTAAACATCTTCAGCATTTGTTAGAGCATGTATGCAAAACATCACTTTCTCTTTGTGAAACAAACCCTTCCACTGAATGTTGCTTAAAAAAAAAAGTTATGCTCCCACTAAACTCTTACCAGATTTTAAAGTTGTAAATAAAGCTCCACTGTTACCAACATCTGGTATTGCATAAAGCTTTGTTATCCAGCTACTTATGTCAGAACAGTCTTCCTGTGTGCAATGTAGTCCTGAAAAAACCCATGAATTTAAATCAACTTGTACTGCCCTAATTTCACACAATATTTAAGTATTTTTCCTCACTGAGCAATCCATATCAGAGTATATATACCTGCACTTCAGTAACTGAGGTAGAAATCAACTTACCCGATGTTTTTCCTTTACTTTCTTCCTGTATTCTTCTTTGTCAAATTTGTCTTCTTCCTGCAGTATTTCTTTAGCTTTATCTAAGTTGATACCACTGGCATCATCTTCCTCATCTGCTTTCGCCAAATTGGATTTTTGCACAGGTGGCCACTGCTGCACTAGCTAAATTATACATGTCAACAAGAAAATTAATGGTTACAATAATTTTTTTCCACATGAAAGTTTTGATGCCCTAAATATTCCAATACATTCTTTTTCTAGACTAAATAAAAAGGCCATTTGCAAAGGAAACAAACACAACTTTTGCACAGTACAAACTTGGATACCTTATTTAACGTCACATTCAACCCAAAATGAGCATTTGAAAATAATGTCTCCATTACACTATATTACTGTTTAATGGATTCAGTTGAACTTCCTCCCCTATTTTTCTCTCTTTGACTAATGAAACAAATAATTTATAATCCTGCTAGTCATTTTGGGAGAAAAATCGTATTTGGTTTCAAGAAATGACTCTCCAAAATATATGCAACAGAACAAAATACTAGCAATTCTAAGCAGTATGTTTTCATGTAAACAATCAATATTCCAACATACTAACTGTGAGAAAAATGAGATAAGCCTTCATCACACAGTACATGAAAAATCATGACTGTAGGTCCATGTTCTGGGGGAAGCAAGGAGAACAGATGTGGAGGGTTTTATTGGTTATTGTACGAAAACTGGATTGGAAATGTTTGATGATTCAAGTTTGGCTTGTGGATTTCATGAAGAGATCCAGCTTCCCTTAAACTTCTGAAACTCTAAAGCAAAGACAAAAGACTACATATTCATCAAAAAATATCCCCACATTTCTTATGACCTAATAGCTTATACCTTTTGGTACGAGCAGACATTATCTGGGAGTAGTCTTTGAAAAATCACTCTTGCTTATGGATTGGTAGAGTAGTAACTCTTAAAAAGAAACTATATGGCAGAAAATACAGAATGTCTTTCAGACACAAATGCAAAACCAAACATGTTTAGGACTCCCTAATGCACACAGGTTGTTAGTCACCTGGACACTGGTAAACCCAACCTACCGTTTCTACTTCCTTTCTGTAAAATGGAGCTTGTGTACTCGTATTTTCCAGAAAGATACATTTCTTAAGGAAGTTTTATTTTATCAAAGAGAAGCATGTGGAGTAGGACAGTAAAACTTCAAAAGTACAGTTTTACACAGCTCAAAAAAAAAAAGCAGGAACAATGTCCATAGATGCAAACTTTATGTTTCCTTAAATAAGTCATCTCTCCTCTATCATGCTACTTTTCTAACTATAATCTTTCTGCTAATTTTTTTCCCACCCTCACTCCTTTTTGCTTTATTTCATAGATACATAAAACATCTGCATATATATCTTAAGATGAGACAACAGCTTTTAAATATCTAAAAATATCTGAAGATATAATTTCCAGTCAATGGGACAACCTTTAAAACCTTTTATATTTTGGCTGTTGGTAATTATGTGGCTATACTCCCCTCACCTGCAATATAAAATGCTTTATTTGGTCACAAAAGCAAATTATATACTTGTAAAGGTGACCTCTCTTTCAGTTTATGTCTTACTGAAATTAATCTAGAGTTTTAAAAAAAAGCTATTTTTTTCTCAGGGCTGGAAATGGAAAAACAATGTACACAGCATCTGAAGCTGTGAAATCAAATGTTAGAAAAGTTTATGGAGCATAGTAGAGACTTGCTAGTGAGGTTATCGTCACAATGAAACCCTAGAGTGACTAGGATCCCCTATAGTTCCTTTTGGTATAAAATCAATACATATAAATTACTGGCAAATTTCAATGTACTGCTACATCAGCACCAGTAGGCGAAGATTTGGTACTTTCTTAGCTTTCCTAACAAAACTTTTAATCTAGAAATAGTGAACGCTATAAAGAAAACCAGGGACTTCTTTTAATTCCAGTACATTAATTGAAGACTTGTGGGAGCTCTGGCAAATACCTACAGGAAAACTGTTTTACATTTCTGTAGGGAAAAAGTAGGCTCTTGATTCCACCTGAAATCGAAGATAATAGGCAGAAAAGAGGTACGGTTCTGTAATCTACAAACAGCTCTAATACAAGTATCTTACACATACAAAGGTGAAGTGAGGTCAGTGCTCAGCATTCCTCTTTGTCCCTAGTGGAACCCAATTCTAAATGGAAGCTGAACAGTTTTGCAAAACTTAAACCAATTACAAAAAACACACTATTTTAAAAAGTGTATCTTTGTATACAGATATGAAGTATATATATTTTTGTCTTTATAGAAACTACAAATTCAGTTCCCACCAAAATACAGTTGTTTTGAATTGATCTTACCTCTCCATCTTCAGTAAAGACTATTTTTGTGTTGACTTTAAATTTCTTCTTCAAGATTTTTTTGGCTTCTTGGGTTTTAGTTGTTTTTTTCTTCATCTTTGATTTTGATGTATTCTGCATAAAAGAAATTAGATTTCTTATGGGTTTTTTTCTAGTCAATTCCTAAAACACATGAACAATTTCCAGTAAAAATCAGCTAACACATCTTTTCATAAAAGTGTTTTAAGCAGGCCGTATCATGAGGAACTCATTTACTCTGGTAAGAATTCAGCATAACTTAAATCTTGTCAGCAGCAGGACACCTGACTCATTCAAATCTCACTAACCTTCTTGGGACAAGAACAGTAGATTCACCAGCTTATGCTGTTAGCAAGACTCATCAGCCAAGAAATCCAGTATAACTGACTGAAGCCATTAACTGACCAGATACCACTTTCATCTCACTTGTCATCACATTGTCCCCAAGCACCGCAGCACACCACTTCCAAGTTATTTCTGTGTCAATGAAGGGCACAAGTGGCCATGCAAGAACCTTCCTATTTTGTAACTATTGTCCCTTGCAGTCCCTTGCAGAACATCAGTGCTAGGAGATGTCTACCAAACTTAGTATTAAACAACATTTAGAATCACAAAATTTATGAGCATCATAGTAAAAAAGTTGTAGTGAAAGAAAGTGGTAAAGACACCAGGAAAACTAATAAATGAGTCAGCAGAGATTGTGAAATCCAGACATTAACACCGTTTCCAGCAGGCTGAGATTGTTCTTTCCTGGCTACCAATGAGAAAGCAACACTGACCAGAAAAAGCAAATATTATCAGCAGAACAGTATCCCTGTATAAAACACACTGATACTGAAGTTACATTTATTTTTTGTGCGCGCAATCTTGTTGTTAGCAAGAAGAGGTCACTTCTATTTTTGACAGAGATTGATGATTTATCCAGAGTATTTTCACATTTCAGAGGTAGCTGGCAACTCTGGGAGGACCGTTTTAATTACTTCTGTAAAACGCAGTGGAAAATAAATTGTCACATCCAAGGATGGCCTGCATAAGTTTCACAGACCCACCTATCTGGTGGCAACGTCATGAAACCAAAGAACATGGAGCTTCCCAATCTCCACCTCTTCTTTTAAGAGCTCTCCTTTCAAGAACAAAGGCCATATGTGTTCAGGCATCTAGCGGGACACAACATACATAAAGGACATTTTAAGAAATACCTGCCGCTATGGAAAGTATTTTATAGCAAAAGATATTCCATAGGAATATGTGGAAATTCCATAGGAGAAGATCCACAACTCGGGCATCATCCTGTAAAGACTGCAAAGCTCCACTATTCAGGAAGAAGTGCCTGAAAAACAGCCACTAAACTGTCTAAACTTCTGATAAATAATAGAAATTGGTCAAAGCACGAAGAGAGAAAAAGAAAAACCTGAAATTCTTTTTCTCACTTTTCTTTTTTATTTTGGTCCTTTTAATCAGTTTCATGTTCTATACCAGATCCAGTATAAAAAGAAGCAAAAAAAAATTTAACTCACAAAATCACTACCATTATGGTCAGCACACTAATGCACTGAAATATCAACTATAAAAGAGAAAAATTACAGTCTTCCTAACAAGAAAAATGGTTTGTGACAGCTACTGCATTGTGTTATCAAGTAATGACCATATCTATTATAGAAAATAACAACTGTAGCAGCACTTATGTCCTCAGTATTGTCATGATTTTTGTTGCACTGTGCAGCTACTACTACTTAGGCACATCTTTAACAGCTCAGAAAGCTGTGCTACTCCCTCACTCCTGTTGCTTATCCTACAAACACAGATTGTTTGAGAGTCTGCATAAGCATAAACCCCTTACCTTTCCTCGAAATATGGACTACTTAAAACAACAGGAATTGTCCAGAGGAAGAATTTAAGAGGTGTACTTCAAGGTGGTAAGATGGTACTTCTCACTACCACAACATTTTCTTTCACCAGTCGCTTCTGGTTTTGTTTCTTTCTTTTTGGGTTTGTTTTTTTTTCCCCCATAATATTTTGTTAAATTATATTTAAATGTGAATCTCAACTGGTTACTGAGAATACTTGGTTTTAAAAAGGTTTTCCTGGCTAGAGCACAAATATCCAATGGGCTGTCTTTGCATGCATACATAGGCAATATTTCCAGTTGTACCCTGACTTCACTGTTCCAGTTATACATGACTTCACTGTTCAGCAGGAGAAGTGGTGCAGCACAGGAGGGAGGTTGGGTGGGTTAGTGTGGTGGTGCTTGACATGGCCTCCCTGCCCCATGGGGAAGGCTACATGGTCCAGGAGAAGAGTCAGGCAGGTCAGCCATGGGGTGTATATAGTCCTGGGGCTACGATGGGGTCCCATAAATGCTGCTTTGTTCCTCTCCTGGAGACCTCTCTCACATTGTCCCTATATAGTCCTAAAGTCTCTCTCTTCTGTCACCTAAGTCTCTCCCTCCATACGTCTCCAGTAGAGTCTTTCAGAGCTCTCCTGTCCCAGTGGCTGCTGCTCTATCTTGAACATATCTGAGCCAGGAGTTCCTCCAACTGGTTGCAGTCTTGACATAGGATGAACTGTTTACATCCGTCTCAGCTCATGGCCTCCTCCCCCACCCATGCTGCCCCACTTACCCAAATACTTAATGCCCTCACCAAAATTTTTAATGCCACTTCTGTCTTTGCTTTGACCCCACATGTGAATGGCTACATTGAAACATCAATTTCCACTCAAGCAGGAATCTGATTCATCCATTGAAAGAAGCATAACACCAATGGATAGCAGACCTCAGGCTTTCCTAATCTACAGTGTGAACCCCCAGTTCCCTGTGTTTTCAAGCCATTCTGCTTACTCATTTCCCATTTTCATCTTCTGTACTAGAAGATACCTGACAATTTATGAGCAGCAGGTTGGTATTTAATCCACATTCTCCATGGCTTCATCTCTTTTCCTCACAATGAGTTCACCACACCAGCAGACACCAGCTGCTGGAGGCTGCCAAAAGATCGCCTCCACCTGTTAACCTCAAGTGCTGCGAAGAATACAACTGTGACAGAAGCAATGACTCCTCTCTAACTGCTCAGTAAACAGCTGAAATCTGGGGTCACAGGCTTTACACGCAGAAGCATGGTCACATCAGCAGACATGAGTGAATGAAGGATTTTTTTGTTGAAAACCAGACCTTGCCCCTAATGCCAGAGCAAGCCATGGACCTGGGCACTTTAAAGTGAGCTGAGAGGGCATAGCAGGTCCCCACTGGCTCACTCGGAAAACACTGTGTTTCAAAACCTGCTCAACTAAGATCAACATCAGTAAATCCATTTCTAAAGATGAACTATACCATCAAATAAGTGTTGATCTGAAAAAGCAAGCATGTGTGATCTGGGCACAGGTCTTCATGTTGCTGTTAGATATCAAACGGATTCTGTGGTTGAACTCAAGTTGGTAACCCAAGTTAAAGCACTAGCCAGTGAATGCACACTTCCCTCAATGAGAAGAAGCTACCCGCTGCTCAACAGCACATACATTTTGCCATATGCCCAATAAAATAGGCCCTCAAGTCTCACCTTTTCTATGAAGATGTGGCACTTAAAATGATCAAACAAGGCCAGAGTGATAATCAACCTCTTTAAAATGGTATGTAACAGTTAAGCATTAGAAGTTAAAAAGTCACGCACGTTTATAAAAATTTTATAATACACAGGCTCAGCTGCAGGGTTGGGGGATTTTCTGTTGTTACTAATCAAAAGCCTAAATTTCTTCCTCCTTTTGCACATGCACATACCAGATGGCTTGGTGGATTATTTAATGAGTTAGAATAAAAACTAGCTCTTCGAAGCACAGAAAATTCAAACATTTTCATATATAATCAGAAACAATACAGCTAATATGCAAGTTCTCTAATTTTCTCAAGAAGGAGCAGGCTTTTGTTTTCTGGCTTAAAAGATCTGATATTCTTAGCTAAATCTATGACAAAGGTTTTCTAAATGAAGAGACAGACAAGTTTAAGACATAGGATTTACTGTTTTTCAATTATAATTTTTTTCCGAAAAGACAGGGCATCAGAAACACAAGCATCAGTAAATTTTGCTATTCTAATATGGACTAATTTTTCTTATTAATACAATTTTTAAAGCCAATATTTTAGACTGAGTATGTAATCCTCAGTAACTCGGGACCAAAGCACTTACAGTCTCCTACCATAACCAAGACAAACACATTTGCTTTGACCTTTGGAGTGTTACAAATCATCAAATGCAAAAGTTTCTTTCTTTCTAACTATAATTTCCTTTTTAATTTCAACTCAACAAGCCTGTGAAAGCAAGCATAGTATATTCAATACAGAAACTGTCTAAAGACTGGACTATATTATTGTGGCAGGGTAAAATATCGGTAGGAAAAAGTTATAATCAATTTTCCAGTCACGTTAGCCATAACTGGCATTACTGCTTTTCTAGGGTCTTCGTGGGCTTTTTTTCTCCCCCCTGCTTACACCTTACGATTCCTAAGAAGAATGGTGCTGTACCTGGAAATATTTTTCACTCTCTCCCAACGTTATTACATTACCTTACCCAGAATTCAACAGGAACTGCCTCTGAGAAACAAAAATCGATGTGGTACTCAATTTCACACACTTGTTTTGTGTTTCTTCAAGTAACTGCCCACAATAGGAGCAAGTATTATCACATTTATGTTATCACCAAGCACGTCAATCCCTGTCAAGCTACTGAGTTCAGACTCAGAAGTCATTTCTCACTGAACAAGACACACGCTTGCCAGATTGAAGCTACCAAATCTTAGACAAAGAGAAGTGCCGTCTTCCTCTTCATGTTGTGGAGAGCATACAGACATGGTTTTCATCTGGCAGGCACTAAGAAACTTTCAGAAGACTGAGTATCCTCCAACCACTAGTCTAAAGCAGCTCAACCCCATAAACTTCCCAAACTCAGACTACGAGGCTTTGATTACCTACAAAGAAGATACGGTTAGAGTGGAAAGAAACTTTCATTCCTCCTGAAAAATATCTAATGGTAGAAGCAGCAGTGAGATACAAACTTCACACCTTACACCAAGGGAATCAAATTAACCAGACTTTGAAGTCCAGTCCATGTTACTTCAAGCACCTACAAAACTCTGAACACCAAAAAGCTTCTTTTTAGTAATGCGATTTGGCTCAACCAGCTATCTGTCTTCCTGTGGAGTGTAAGGGACCAGAGAAGCAGAAATCCTAGGATGCGGCATGACCACAAGGAGATGTATGGATGCTGCTTTCCTTCATAATCTGTAGTAGCTAGGTGGTCTCTGTTTTAATTTCCAGCCCACTTCTCTGCAATGACAACATTTCAGTCCTTCCTGATTTATGCTGACTGTTCACAAACCACAGGCTGCTTTGCACTGTCATGAACACCAGAACAAGCCGAAGCCACTGAGAAGCACCAGCGCAAAGTTCTTCAAACCATCCCTCCACTTCCACAACACAACTTCCCCAACCATTCCTAGGAAGACAAGCTCTTTTGGTAACATGTGTTGGGTTTTTTTAATGTAATACAAGTGACGCTAATTTTGCTTCAGTGAAGTATTCTGGGTTTTCTTTTTTAATTAAATGTTAAAAATTAGGAAGCTTAGATTCACAGACACTATCCAACCAACTTGCATAACATCTATATAGGTCACTGAGCACAGCTTTTACCATGACAGTTGTGCAGATAAGGAAATAGGCAGGTTGGTACTCAAAAGACAAAACCAGCACTCCTCATATGTTGTTCTGATTGCTTTCCTATGAACTTTAAAACACATAAATGAAGTATCAAGATCAATATGATCTTGAATTTTTCAAGTCATGACTTAAGTTAAAAAGGTGTATGTGTATGTGTTATTTTGTAGTATCATGCAAGATTTCAACCAAGATACTAAAAAAGCACAAAGTTGAAATTATTGGTTGGTAATTCCTTACACAACATTACAGTTTGAACAGGGAAATTCTGGACAGCTAAATTACTTGCTACATCTATGCATTATTTACTTTCTAAATCTATTGAAAGAATGTAGATTTTGAAAGAGACCATTTTCTAGGGTAGAACAACCTACAGAGAGAACTGAACATTTTACAGTAACAGTTGGGAAGATAAGGATAAATCCAGGTTGGTATTTAAAAGAAAAACAGCACTCAGCATACAAAATAGCACACATAGGAATCCTTTCAAAAATCACAGCAATAGGAGGAAAAAAAAAATAGAGGAAATAAGAAAAGCTTCTAATAACCACTATTCAATCTTGCTAACCACATTACAGACCAAGACCACAGGACCAGCAGTTCACCACACTATCATTCCCATCTAAATTGCCCTTCAGATCAAAGAAAGAGCAACAGATACAAGAAACCATAGCAAAGACAGAACTGTGCTATGGCAACCACACACTTATGTGATGCTTGCCTTTGTTTTTCATTACCATTAGGACATAAAATTACACCTGAATCTGAATTTTATTAAGAGTTGTGTGCTTGGGTGCAAGAGTTTGGTTAGAGAGAATGTCTTAGCAAACAACATACTATTATTTTCTATAAAACTAATTAAGCCATGAAAATTGAAGAGAACTAAACTTAATATTAGAATCTCAGTATTTAAAACAAAATGCAAGAGTGAGGATTAAAAAACCTGCCAACTTACAACTTGCTAAAAGAGATTGAGTATTCTGCAACATATTTACATGATGAGCTTGGTTCTATGGTTAGATGGGTATTTGCTACAATTCCTTGTATTTTAAAAAAGGCATTTATTTAGGATACCATTTTTACTTGTATATAGACTACAACAGCAGAAAAAAGGAGAAAGAAGCACTGGTAAATGGCTTCATGCACAGTATTTTCAACTACAGACAAGAACCAAGCTTAAGAACAGAAATCTTTATTAAATGGCTCTTCAATGATAAATCTTACTCCCATTCCTAACTGACACCACATAGCAGTATTTCTCTAGAATACTTCTAAAACGCTGAAAACAACTAAAATAAATTTTCTACTGAATTATTGCACTTTTTTCTATGAATGAACACATATTCCATGTGATACCTGACTGTTCATGTCAGCAGCTACTATCAAGACTTAAAATTGGGAGTTTTGGCAAATGCTAAGCAGAGATAGAGGTTGAAGTTTCTCTTCCTAGTTAGTCAGTAAAAAAAGCAGATAAAAATAAAAAGCTGTTGATATAACAAAATTCACATTAAATTACTGAACTTATTCTGTGAATTACCACTTAAAAATCATACCCATCTAAACAATGGCAGTGACACCAGCATTTTCAGCACAGATTATCTTTGCAGGACATTTGGGGTTCCACCAGTAGCTCTGCACTCCAACTATGAATTTAGATGAGAGAAAGGATGTTTTTATTCCACACATCCCCCTACCCCCCATTCATGTTGAGATTTACTTCTGCTCTATTTCCTCATTTCTTTACAGGTAATTTAGAAATGCCTGAGTACCATTCCTACTCCTTAAATGTCTTCTGAAATACCATTCCTGTATCGTCACAATGGCATTTAGCATCTACAAATTGAAACCCAATCCCAAAAATAAGTGCATCTGTATCTTTTCATCCCTGAGAATTTTCATTGCTTTCATTTTCTATATTGAAAAAAAGACTGTTAATGTTTTATCCCGATACAAAATCCCATGATACCAGAAGGAACCATCAATGAGCAGCATTGCACAATCAATTTTTCATGCTTTTTTCCTCCCCATCTTTCCCTCTCCCTCTGCTTTCTTTTTTTAAAATATCTATTTCTGACTCCTCCATAGAACAGGAAGATTTTAAAGAATGCTTTAGTGAAGAGCCAATCTTCCCCAGCCCACGAAACAAACATTTGATTTGAGTACTATAAATTATGTAATTGTACACACAGCTCTAGTATCTGCATATGCCAACAGCTTTTACTGTTGATCTGCAAAATCACTGCACCTCATTTTCCAAATCTGTAAGAATATAAGAAATAAGGCCTCCCCCAAAATAACTAAGATTATAAGATCTAATATGGACAAAACCACTATTTAAGAAATTTGTGAGTTACAGTAATTCGATAGTATCTCACTCTGTAAGATGTCTCTATTTAATGCACTGGACCACAGAACTTCCCAGTACAGCTCTTGCACTAGCCTGAAAATCTCCATTACCTGTGAGGATAAGTAGCAATGACATCCCTTTCTAAAGCATTAGGCCTTTAGCAACACAAGACCATGACCTTCTCATGCAGTTTATTTAAAAGAAAGGTGTATCAGAGAATAGTGAACTACTTTACATATTTATAGGCAAAAAGTAAATTAAGTTATAATTGAGCATGCCTGACTAAATGAAGATAAAGACATTCCAGAAGACTGTAATTCAAAACCAAACATGTTAACATAGCTTTCATTTATTCTTGGGGTTAAGGTTGGTAGAAAAATATATTTCCAAAAAACATGTGCAAGCTAAGATATCCTAATAACTGAAAGACTCTCAGACTGAAAATATACTAGTATAGAATAATGATTAATATCACTAGTAACTACAGTCCCAGATCAAGACATAAAATGTTTTCATTGCACCCCTCCCTGTCATTGTAAGATAATGCATCATTACAACACAATCCTCCTCTGGTAAAATTCAACAGAAATGCACAGTAACCATCAAATTTTCCAGCACTTCTACAACCAAGAGAAGTAGATGAACTGTTTGCAGTTATCCTAAGCTGAGAATTATATCTTAGTAAATGAATGAGTGTTCCTCCTACAACATAAATTAACAAGCAAAACCCTATGATTTTGTTGACTGCTATTCATTCTCTCTATTCCAGAGCTTCCATTTTTGTGAGAAGGCCATCGTGAAGATATTATTTCCAGCAAAACATGGTAAATTAGAACTAAGAGCATGAACATGTCTTTGATATTGAACCAAGTTACAAATTACTTCAAAAGAAGCCATCTTTTGTCTGTCACTTCCCCCCAAAACCAAACCAAACCACACCACAACAAACAAAAAACCCCAATCAACCAACCAAACCAACCCCAACCCAAACCCCGTAACACATTAGTGTGGAGTTGAAAACCTAGAAAAACCTGCACCTGTTTTTCACCTTTTGTTCTCTTACATATCTCCAACAATGACAACATTGAGATCTTTTCTCACTTTCCAGCAGGTGGAAGGATCCTGCCTATTCATGCCCCACTAATATTCAACATGAAACAAGGTCCACACTCAAAATGGAGGTGAAGGGAGACAAGTAGGAAGGACAGGAGGGGCTGCCTTGTTTTGGATGAAAAGAACCTTAAGCCAGACAGGTGTGCTGAGAACATGCCATGGCTCTGGAACTTGTAATTTTTCAGTCTCCAGAAGAATCAGAATTGCTCTTCTCTCCCAGGCTGCACTTAATATCTTTGTGCAAGACAGTTAAATTGAAATATTCAGAGAAATATAACCACTGAATGATACAGGAAGAAGGTAATGCTGAGCTGGCATTTAATAAACTGAAAATTTGGGGCTTCTTTAAGTAAAGAATAAAGATTCTATTTTTTAATGTGACTGTATTTTCTAGTAGTTAAGACACGATTTTTCTTAAAAAAAAAAAATAACCAACAAAAAAAACCCCCACACACCAAACTTCTCTGCACAATCATTAAAGCAACCAAGGCTTAATCACTAAAATCATGGCTTAAAGATACCCTGCAGCAGAATCTTAGGTCAAAAGGTAAGATGAGAAGACCACACTTTCATGCTGTTTTTAAGGTTGAGCATATTTTATCATCCATGAGCAGTGTGACATTCCTTCTCCCTCAAAAGCCATCACGTGTGGCCCCTGCCAAAAATGATGCTCACTTAAGGCTGTATGAAAGAGTTTGATAACTGTAAGCATAGCCATTTATATAAACAAGTACTAAATCTCAGAGCACTAGCAACTACTTGTCTTCGGGCTCCAAAACTGTCTGCAGTTTAAATCTGCCTTCCCCTATCTTCTGAAACATTTTGCCTTTGAGCTGGAAGCCTCCACACCTTTAATATTTTCAACCTGTTTTTTAAAAATTATTTAAAAAACATACACATCTCTGTCTCCAGCAGCAGCAATTAAAAGTTTTCAACTGCTTCAGCAACATATATTAAGATAGTCTAAACTCTACCAAACTCCCAGTGCTCAATTATGAGAGAGAGTTCAGAATCTGTTCAGAACAAGAGGGAGGGCTCAGAGCAAATTTACAAGTGAAGGATTCACTGAACAGCTTATGCGTTCAACCGTTTTCACACAATTCAGTCTTGAATGTGTACACGTAAAGAATGTTGCTAGAAGAAAACACTCATGAAGGTGGTGATGTTTCATTTAAAATAAATATTACTATTTTCTCAGACCTTCTCACTCCTCTAGAATTCTGTCATGGTTTGTTGGAAGTTTACACTTTTACAATTTTAGACCGATGAAAAAACCAAAACACTCATTTAAAAATACTTTCAGTTGCCAGGATACAATGACCAAAGTGTAATAGGCTGATATGCTTAAGTACTAAGATTTTCTCTGTTACTTCTGAAGCAGCAAAGGTGGAAATATCTTTATCACTTCACACAATTGAAAAAATGTGCAGATTTCAAGAAGCCTGCTCAGTTTATTGTAATTTTCTTTCTTACCTTTTAAAAACTAGGCAATTAGGTGTAAAAACTGCATTAATTCAGCACAGAGGTCCTCATGGTAAAACATTCAGGCAAGATTTAGACCTTTATCTATAGAAATTCTGGTCCAGATCAAAATAGAAGAATAAGCACCTCAAAATGGAGAGCAGAAGACAGAAGAAAAGGGGGAACTCCTACCACCAGCCAAGCACACATATTGCCTGTGAGAAGATGAAGGTATAATGAGAGGGTCACAAACAAAGACTTTGTGAAGGAAGCAACAAAGAATTCCTCAGCAACACAACTAAAATGAAAACAAACAAAAAAAGTTAAGATTGCTAAGCTGTACGAGTGATAGATACTGAACATAAACTTGCCATGACCTCACTGTTAACTCAGCTCTCAGTAAGACTACTAAGGTACTAGATGGACAAAGCCAACTTAGTTTCCAGGAATTAGGACATGAACGCTGTCTACTCACTTGCAAGCAAAAAAATATAAAAATAATTTTTTTAATTTTTTTTCCCAATTTAGGCATTAAATGGTCACATAATCCCCATCATGGAATTCTGAAAATATTAGCACATGAAATCACAAAACTAGTAGAAAATTTTTTAAGGGTTGTTTTTTTTTTTTTAATAAATCTTTCTTACTGGAAGTGACAGGTAATATAGAATTGGAAATACCAATACTTACAAAAAACAGTGAAGGGAAAAGAAATATGACCCAGGCTACTCCAAACCATTACAGGCCCTCAGTCCAACCTCAACAGGATGCAAAGCAGGAAAGCAAGTTTTAGAGGAATGATGGATTACAAAAATGGAATGGAAATTGGAATAAGAAATATATTATAGCACAGGAATGCCAAAGGCACATTTGCAATAAAAATGTTTTCTTGACTCTTTAGACAAAGCCAATATAGAAGGACTAATTCATCTAAATTTCAGTGGAACATTTAACACAGTACCACACTAGAAAGCACTAACTGAAGTGAAAAAAAAAAGTCAAGGATTAGAATATTTACAAATGGTGACTACAATGATCTGTGCTGAAAGACACATTATCAGGGCACTAGTGATTCTCCCGGGTCAGTCCCATCATCCCTGCTCTGCCCAGAGGAGTAAGCGATGAAGTGTCCTGATGGCATAAAGCTGGGAGCTGTCAGCTCAAGAGAATGAGCAACAGGTTACTCAAAAGAACAAGACAGCCTTGAAAACAAGACACATTAAAATGAGATTAAATTCAAGGGCTATTCAGAATTTAGAATTTAAAGTGAGAGCTCAAACTGAAGAAAGAACAAGAAAAGGAATCAGACACTTTCAGCGACAGGATGACTGTGAACTCCACTGTTCACACAGTCACTGAAGAGACAAATACACACCCTAAGACCTCTCTGGCAAGCCACTGCCAGTAAAAACCAAGAAGGATTAATGCAACTACAGAAGGCAGTGGTGTGAACTCGCACAGTACACTGTGTGCTCCTCTAGCTTCTCTGACTGGGTGAGGATGAATTCGCATGGAGTATGTGCAGCGAAGAGATTAAGAGCCCATCTCTTGAGAGGAAGTGAAAAGAGCTAAAGGAAGCATTATCAGAGGGATTATGACAGCTTTCTTGTAAACATATCTGGGATAAACACAGGAGATGGAGAAAAAACCTTTAAGCTTAGGAACAATCATTGAATAGGAATAAATGAGTATAAACTCACTATGAAAATGTGCAGGAAAATAAACCAGGATAGAGAATAACCTCAGAAACAGCTCTTGCAAATAGCCAAAATATAAAAAGAACCAGATATGTTTGATACATCTCTTTTCAATATCCCAGGGACTGGGCTCAACCTAATCAGAGCAGTAGACACTGAAAGGATCAGGACTCAATTTGTAGTTAAAAACAACAAATGTTGCAACAGAACATTAAGAAATGAAAAAAAAAAAAAAAGTTTAAAAACATGTTTAATCCATATATGAACGAACCTATGACAAATCTTCAGTCACTTTAGTAAATGCAAGTATGTTAAAATTTAGTTTGAATATGGTCAGTCTTTTCATCTGTCTTCAAAGTGAACAAAAAAAAGAACATACCACAGTGTTTTAAATCTAATATTTTTACTTCATACAGTAGCTCTGCTATCATCTTTTCTTAGAAATGGCTTCACAATAAAATTGTATCTTTAGTATTCCATAAAGGCATATACAACACTCCATAGTTTCCAAATAATTTTTAAAAGAAAGTGAACTAATGGTAAATAGACAAAAGATGAATACCAGAAGAATACATTAGAGAAC